>NC_044981.1:163847035-164147035 GCF_008728515.1 Papio anubis
CGTATGGCAAAAGTAATGATATTTCACTACTGCATGTATCTGCAAAGGGCATGGCAGCTCCCTCTTGCTTCCTTTCTGGAGGCACTCACTGTGGAGCAAGCCAGGCCTGTGTCATGAAGACACTCAAGCAGCCTTATGGAGAGGCCCAGGTGTAAGACATAATCAGTGAGGAACTGAGATCTCCTGCCATGAGCCATGTGAGTGCGCCATCTTGGAGGTGGGTCCTCTAGCCCCTGTCAAGCAGTCAGATGATGCAGCCCCAGTCACATGCAATCAAGTCTAGGTTCTTGATATTCTAGTTACTTAAAACTTGTCCAGAGAGAAGACATTTCTTCCCCTGGCTATGCTATTCAAAGATTCATGAATCTTTTGGATTTTGTATATTTTAGAAATTCCAGAATGTACCAGTAGGAACCAGAAATAGAATATCCAGCAGGAATGACATGAGGTACACAAAAATATAGTCCTTTTTGTACATTCCCCTCTTCCATTATTCTCACTGTATCTACCTTCGAATCTCACCTAAGATTTCAGGAAGAGACCCTTTACCTCAAAGATAATGAAACCCATCACATTACAAGTTTTTTTTGTTATGAACAATTCCCTTCCTTAATATTTCTCCAACTGAATGTTGTAATCTACTTCAAAGAGTCATCCAAGGAAGGCATGGTGATCGATGAGCTTCAAATAACTATCAAATACATACATTTGTCCTAAAAACCTTGACAGTAATGATAGAAGTACTCATTTTTTAAATTCTTGAATTCTGAGACATAGTTGTATTTTAAAGTCCTGAAATGCCAGTTTTTTTTTTTATTGGTATGCTACAATTTTACCACTATTTTTTGAAACTAAGGTCTGAATTATTAACTTCTTTTTTTTTTGAGATGAGGTGTCATCTGTTGTTGTTGAGGCTGGAGTGCAGTGGTGCAATCACGGCTCCCTGCAGCCTCGGATCCCTGGGCTCAAAGCAATCCTGTGAGCATGACACCGTACCCAGCTGATTTTTTAATGGTTTGTAGAGACAGGGCTTTTCTTTGTTGCTCAGGCTGGTCTCAAACTCCTAATATCAAGCAATCTTCCTGCCTTGGCCTCCCAAACTGCTAGGATTATAGGTGCGAGTCACCATGCCCAGCCTTTATTTCTCTCTTAAAATAAAAGTCATTGACCAAGCTATTCAATTTTGTGCCAAAAAAAAAAGATGAACTAATGTGCAGTCTTCAAAACTGACAGGATTATTCTGGAAAATTTTGTACACACGCACAAAAAAAGAAGCATTGATAACTTTTGTTAAAAACACCAAATAATATGCCATTTAAATGTTTGTGAATGATTAATTTTTTTTCAATATAATGCTCAGCCGATTATTTTTAGTAACACTTGATTTTTGTTCGTGTGCTAATCCATTAGGATGCGATGCAGTTTGGATATTTGTCCCCACCCACGTCTCATGGTGAGTTGTAATCCCCAGTGCCAGAGGTGGGGCCTGGTGGGAGGTGTTTGGATTATCGGGGTGGGTCCCTCATGGCTTGATGCTGTCTTCTTGATAGTGAGCTCTCATCAGATCTGGTTATTTAAAAGTGGGTGGCACCTCCCTGTCCACTGTCTCTCACTTGCTCCTGCTCCTGCCATGCGATGTGCCTGCTCCCCCTTTGCCTTCCGCCATGATTGAAGCTTTCTGAGGCGTCCCCGGAAGTAGATGCCGCCATGCTTCCTGTATAGCCTATAGAACCACAAGCCAATTTAACTCTTTTTTTAATGAATTACCCAGTCTCAGCTGTTTCTTTATAGTAATGCAAGAATGGCATAACACAGGATGATAATATGTTGAAGGTTTATAGTTTCAAAAAATGTATTTTAGTTCATTTAAAAAATAACTTAAGAAACACATGATAAATATTCAATTACATTTGTGAAATACACTAAATCCCTACCTGGTTATTTCCTAGCTGGGCTGCTGTAACACAGTGCCACAGACTGGGTGGCTTTTATTGCTCACAGTTCTGGAGACGTGGACACTTACAATGAAGACAGATTAGGTCCAGTTTCCTGATTCACAGATGGGGCCTCCCGCTGTGTCCTCACATGGCAGAGGGACAAACAGTCTCCCTCCGGTCTCTTTTATATGGGCACTGATCCCATACATGAGGGGTCCATTCTCGGAACCAGATCACCCCCTTGAGACCACACCTCTCAATACTATCCCCATGAGGATTAGCCTTCAGCATCTGAATGTGTGGGGAGGAAGTGCAAACATTTAGACCACAGTACCCGGTCCCTCGTTTCCCAAAATTCATGTCTTCCTCACATGAAAAGTACATTCATTCCATCCCAACAGCCCTACAAGTCTTAACTCATTCCAGCATCAACTCAAAAGTGTAAAGTCCAGAGTCTCATTTAAACATCATCTAAATAAAATACGGGTGTGATTTAAGGTAAAAGTCATTGTGAGGCAAATGCTCTTCAGCTGTGAGCCTGTCAAATCAAACATGTTATGTGCTTCCAAATTCAACAGTAGGTGTTATGGTTTGGATCTGTGTCCCCACCCAAATCTCGTTCAATTATAATCCCCGGTTTTGGAGGTGGGACCTGGTGGGAGGTGATTGGATCATGGGCCGGAGTTCTCAAGAATGGTTTGGTACCATCTCCCTTGGTACTGCATAGTGCGTGAGTTCTCATGAAATCCAGTTGTTTAAAAGTGTATAGCACCTATCCCTCTCTCTCTGCCTCCTGCTCCAGCCGTGTAAGATACCTGCTTCCCCTTTGCTTTCCACCATGATTGTAAGTTTCCTGAGGCCTCCCCAGAAGCTGAGCAGATGCCAGCATCATGCTTCCTATACAACCAGTGGAACTATGAGCCAATTAAAATATATTTTCCTTATAAATTACCCAGTCTCAGGTATTTCTTTTCAGCAGTGTGAGAATGAACTAATACAGCAGGATAGGCACAGGATAGACATTCCCATTCCAAAAGAAACAATAGGAAAGAAGGAAGGGGAATGGGTCCTAAGTTCAAAAGCTGAAGGCTGAAGAATAATCTTTTCGACTCAATGTTCTGCCTTCTGCTCACACTTGGTTGGGGGCTGGGTCCCCAGGTCTCTGGGAAGCCCCATCCCCATGGCTTTGGTAGGCACTGGCAACTCTTATGGGTTGGAGTCAAATGCCTGTGGCTCTTCCAGACTGGAATTCCATGCTGGTGGCTCTACTAGGCTGGGGTCATGGGGGCAGCCCCATTGCATTTAGCATTTCCCTATGGTGGACATCTGCAGTCGATTCACCCTTGAGGTGAGCCTCTGCCTGGGTCATGTGTCTGAGGCTCTGGGTGGCTCCAGCTTTTGAAATCAAGGTGGAGGTAGCCATGCCACTGTAACTCATGTGCTCTGTGCACCAGCAGAGATAGCACCATATGGACACTGCCAAGCTTTACAGCCTTTGACCCCTAGAGGAGTGGCAACAGCTCCCATACCACCTGGGGCATCAAAGAGCACTGTGCTGGGATGTAGGGAGCAGAGCTTTGAAGTTATTCTGCCCCTCAGGACCTAACACTCTGAGTCTGTAATGAGAGGGGAAGTGCCAGGAATCTGAAATGCTGCTAGGGTCATTCTTCCACTGTCTTCATGAATATCTCCTGGTTGATCTGCACCAATCTTCTTACCTAATGATTGCTTTGTTATACTCTTGGTGCTGTCTCTCCCAAAAGCACTTTCTCATTTTTTGTACAATATGAAAAGGCTAAGAATTTCCAAATTGTAAGTTCTGCTTCCCTTTTGATGAAAAAAAAAATCTGTCCTTAAGTCATTTCTCTCTTTTTACGTTTTACTATAAGCTTTCAGGAGAAGCCGAGGCATGCCTTTAACCCTTAGCTTAGAAATTTCTTCAGCCAAATATTCTATCTAATCTCTCTAATGTTCTATCTTCCACAAAACACCAGGGCACAAACAATTTAGCCAAGCTCATTGCCACTTTATAACAGGCATTGCTGTTCCTCCAGTATCCAACAGTGTGTTACTCATTTCCATCTGAGACCTCCTCAGAACGGCTTTTACTGTCCTTTGCTATGGACATTCTGATGACAACCACTTGGACCAGCTCTCAGAAGACTCGGGCTTTCTCTACAGCTCTCCTTATCTCCTCAGAGCCCTCCCAGAATCCCCTTTAGTGATCTATTCATGGCCATGCAGGCTTTTTCCAGCAAAATTCTTCTAGGCTTTCCCCATCACCCAGTTCCACTTCTGCCTTTTAGGTATTGGTTGCAGCAGTACCCCAGTCCTCAATGCCAACTTCCTTAGTCTGTTTGGGCTTCTGTAATAATACACCATCAGCTGAGTGCATTATAAAGAGAAGGAATTTATTTCTCACAGTTCTGGAGGCTGAGAAGTCCAAGGTCAGGGAAGAATTGGTGTCTAATAAGGCCCCATTTTCTGATTTGTGCATGTAGCCTTTTTGCGGCATCCTCACATGGCAGAAGTGACAAAAGGCCTCCCTCCAGTCTCTTTTATAAGGGAACTAATTCCATTCATGAAGTTCTTCACTCATCACCTAATCAGCTCCCAAAGGGCCCATCTTTCCACACCATCTCACATTGGGTATCAGATTTCAATATACACACTTTGAGGGGACATAGACATTCAGATCACAGCAGTCATTTTTCTTTAGTGGAGAAAGAAACTCCTAAGTGTGTCCCTCAAGGGATTGTTTAATCACCTAGACACTTTGCCTGCAATTAAGATACACTCTCACCAGGGGTCATTATAGTCCAGGCAGTTATTTCTCCATAGGTGTTGCTACCACCAGGAAATTCAGTTACACTTACATCTCTTTTAATGAGAATATATCTCAAGAACACGAAGTTATTCTGATGCTGCTAAATGTAAAACAGTAGGTCACTTGTCCACACTTACCTGAGACTGAGGCAGTACCACGCTGGACCCAAGTGTCTTTCATTTCCTGGTATCAGACTTTGAGCCATTAGAACTGTGAGCAGCTGCAGTGTGTCCTCAGTGGGCCCAGCTTTCTGGGGTTTCCAGCTGCAAGGTGGCGAAGATTCAGCTTGCCTCTAAAAAGCCTTTGTCTTGCTTTCAGGAGGTGACGGCCAACAGCACAATGGCCAAAAGCTACTTACCTCTGAAGAGGAATCAAGGGCTCAGATCTGTAACATAGCCCTTGAAAACTGAAATTTGGCTTTTTGCCCCCTTACGGATTTAGCTTGAATGTCTTCTGTAGTCTAAGGATATGTTTTCATGATGATGATGATACTGATGGAGGAAACAATTACAGCTTCTGTTTATTGAGGGTTGACCATATGTCAGGCGCTGTTTTGCTTTCATCATCAGTAGTTGATTATTACTAGTAATTACTTGTATAACTTTCTAGAGGGTTTGCCTTAATATATTCAAATAAATACACATTTCTATTTCTCTTTTACTTAAATGGTAGCATACTACACACACTGTTCCATACCTTGCTTTTTTCTCAACAATTTACCATGGAGTACTTTTCTCATTAACGTACAAGGAGGGTTTTTTTTTTTTTCCTTTTGAGACCAAGTCTCTGTTGCCCAGGCTAGAAGGCAGTGGTGCAATATCGGCTCACTGCAACCCCTGCCTCCTAGGTTCAAACAATTCTCTTGCCTCAGCCACCCAAGTAGCTGGGATCACAGGCATGCCTGGCTAATTTTTGTATTTTTAGTAGAGATGGGGTTTCACCATGTTGGTTTTTTTTTCTTAAAAAGAAAAAAAAAAAAAAACCAACAATTGTATAATGTTCTCCTGTAAGGAAGTGACATTTATTTAACCAATCCCCTACTGAAAAGTATACCTGTTGTTTCCGATCTTGCTAGTACACACCGTGCTGTAGTGAATGCCTCATGAAACTGTATACATCACATAGGGACAGATGTATGTCTGCCATTGTGATAGGCTGTGACAATCTGCACTTTTGAGCAATACATAAAAACACTTACTAGATGCTCCCCCGCACCCACTCCAGTATTACTAACAAACTTTTGAATCTTTCCCAGTGCTGTAAACATATCCTGTCATTTAATTCTCACACGAACCTGTGAACTGGCTGTACGATTGCCATGGTTCAGAACTGTGCTGTGAGCTCACCTGGCTGAGAGAGGGCTGGTTCTCAAGCAATGGTGTTATGCTGCATTCCCAGTAATCCCTTTATCTTAAATTTGGTTAGGATTTTTCTTTTATCAGATGTGTAGAAGGTTATCATTTTATTCAATTATATATATGTATACATGTATAAATATATACACACACATGCGCCCTGCCTCTTATAGTATATTTATTCAACCTGACTTTTCAAAGGTTGAAAATAAATTTGTAGCACCTACATATCCCTACTAAAGTACTAAAACTTCCATTTATTAATGGGGTTTCCTTTGTTTCTTGGCTGTGAATTTTTAAATAGTTACCTTTAATGTATGATCAATTTCTGTCTTGATTCCAGGTAATCAGATGTTGTAAGTAAGAAAATATAGGGGGAGGGGCCAAGATGGCCGAACAGGAAAACTTCTGGTCTGTAGCTTCCAGCGAGACCAAGGCAGAAGGTGGGTGATTTCTGCATTTCCAACTGAGGTACCCAGTTCATCTCACTGGGACTTACACAGGGGTCCCAACCCTCAGAGGGGGAGCAGGAGCAGGGTGGGGCATCGCTTCACCTGGGAAGTGCAAGGAGCTGGGGGACCTCCCTCTCCCAGCCAAGGGAAGCTGTGAGCAGCGGCTATACTACCCAGCCCAGATACTACACTTTTCCCCTGGTTTTTGCAATCTGCAGATCAGGAGATTCCCTCTTGTGCCTACACCACAAGGGCCCTGGGTTTCAAGCGGCTGTTTGGGCAGACACTGAGTTAGCTGCAGGATTTTTTTTCATACCCCAATGGTGACTGGAACCTCAGGAAGACAGAACCATTCACTCCCCTGGAAATGGGGCTGAATCCAGACAGCCAAGTGGTCTCGCTCAGCAGGTCCCACTCCCACAGAGCCCCGCAAGCTAAGGACCACTGGCTTGAAATTCTTGCTGCCAGCACAACAATCTGAAGTTGACCTGAGACAATCAAGCTTTGTGGGAAGAGGGGCATCTGCCATTACTGAGGCTTCGGTAGGTGGTTTTCCCCTGACAGTACTCAGGAGGCTGGGAGGTCTGGACTGGGAAGAATTCACCAGTGTGACACAGCAGCTCTGGCCAGACTGCCTCTCTAGATTCCTCCTCCATGGGCAGGGCATCTCTGAAGGAGGGTAACAACCCCAGTCAGGGGCTTACAGACAAAACCCCCATCTTCCGGGGACAGAGCACCTGGGGGAAGGAGCAGCTGTGGCCACAGCTTCAGTGGATTTAATCATTCCTGCCTGACTGCTCTGAAGTGAGCAGCTGATCCTGACAAGAGGGATTCTCCCAGCACAACACACCAGCTCTGCTAAGGGACAGACTGCTTCCTCAAGTGTGTCCCTGACCCCTGTGCCTCCTGACTGGGAGAGACCTCCCAACAGGGGTCGACAGACATCTCATACAGGAGAGCTCCGGCTGGCATCAGGTCGGTGCCCATCTGGGATGAAGCTTCCAGAGGAAGAAGCAGGCAGCAATCTTTACTGTTCTGCAGCCTCCACTGGTGATACTCAGGCAAACAGGATCTGGGGTCTGTGGTGGACTTCCAGCAAACTGCACTAGACTTACAGAAGCTGGCCCTGACTGTTAGAAGAAAAACTGACAGAAAGTAACAACATCAACATCAACAAAAAGGACCCCCACACGAAAACCCCACCAAAAGGTCATCAGCCTTACAGATCAAAAGTAGATAAATCCATAAATATGAGGAAAAAGCAGCACAAAAGTGCTGAAAATTCCAGAATGCCTCTTCTCCTCCAAATGATCCCAACTCCTCTCCAGCAAGGGCGCAAAACTGGACAGAGTGAGACTGATGAATGGACAGAAGCAGGCTTCAGAAGGTGGGTAAAAACAAACTCCTCTGAGCTAAAGGAGCATGTTCTAACCCAATGCAAGGAAGCTAAAAACCTTGATAAAAGGTTACAGGAACTGCTAACTAGAATAACCAGTTTAGAGAGGAACCTAAATGACCTGATGGAGCTGAAAAACACAGCACAAGAACTTCATGAAGCATAAATAAGTATCAATAGCCAAATGGATCAAGCAGAAGAAAGAATATCAGAGATTGAAGATCAACTTACTGAAATAAGGCATGTAGACAAGATTAGAGGAAAAAGAATGAAAAGCCTCCAAGAAATAAGGGACTATATGAAAAGACCAAACCCACAATTGATTAGTGTACCTGAAAGTGATGAGGAGAATGGAACCAAGTTGGAAAACACACTTCAGGATATTATCCAGGAGAACTTCCCCAACCTAGCAAGACAGACCAACATTCAAATTCAGGAAACACAGAGAACACCACTAAGATACCCCTCAAGAAGAACAACCATAAGACACACGATCGTCAGATTCTCCAAGATTGAAAGGAAGAAAAAAATGTTAAGAACAGCCAGAGAGAAAGGTTAGGTTACCTATAAACTGAAGCCCATCAGACTAACAGTGAATCTCTCTGCAAAAACTCTACAGAAGACAGTGGGGACCAATATTCAACATTCTTAAAGAAAAGAATTTTCTTTTTTCTTTTTTTTTTTGGGGGGGGGAGTCTCTGTCACCCAGGCTGGAGTGCAGTGGCATGATCTTGGCTTACTGCAAACTTCACCTCCCAGGTTCAAGCTATTCTTCTTCCTTAGTCGTCTGAGTGGCTGGGACTACAGGCATGTGCCACCACACCCTGCTAATTTTTGTATTTTTAGAAGAGATGAGGTTTTGCTATGTTGACCAGTCTGGTCTCGAACTCCTGACCTCGTGATCCATCCGCCTCAGCCTCCCAGAGTGCTGGGATTACAGGCATGAGCCACCATGCCTGGCCAAAGAAAAGAATTTTCAACCCAGAATTTCATATCCAACTAAACTAAGCTTCATAATCAAAGAAGAAATAAAATCCTTTACAGACAAGCAAATGCTGAGGGATTTTGTCACCACCAGGCCTTCCTTACAAGAGCTCCTGAAGGAAGCACTAAATATGGAAAGGAAAAACTGGTACCAGCCACTGCAAAACACACCTAAATATAAAGACCAATGACACTATGAAGAAACTACATCAACGAATGTGCAGAATAACCAGCTGGCATCATGATGACAGGATCACACATAACAATATTAACCTTACATGTAAATGAGCTAAATGCCCCAATTAAAAGACACAGACTGGCAAATTGGATAATGAGTCAAGACCCATCGATATGCTGTATTCAGGAGACCCATCTCATGTGCAAAGACACACATAAGCTCAAAATAAAGGGAGGGAGGAATATTTACCAAACAAATGGAAAGCAAAACAGAGCAGGGGTTGCAATCCTAGTCTTTAATAAAACAGACTTTAAACCAACAAAGATCAAAAAAGACAAAGAAGGACATTACATAATGATAAAGGGATTAATGCAACAAGAAGAGCTAACTATCCTAAATATGTATACACCTAATACAGGAGTATCCAGATTCATAAAACAATTTCTTAGAGACCTACAAAGAGACTTAGACTCCCACACAACAATAGTGGGAGACTGTAACACCCCACTGTCAATATTACACAGATCAATGAGACAGAAAATTAACAGACATCCAGGACCTGAACTCACCTCTAGACCAAACAGACCTAATGGAAACCTACAGAATTCTCCACCCCAAATCAACAGAATATACATTTTTTTTCAGTGTCACACAGTATATATTCTAAAATTGACCACATAATTGAAAGTAAAATGCTCCTCAGCAAATGCAAATGAATGGAAATCATAACAGTCTCTAAGACCACAGTGCAATCAAATTAGAAATCAGGATTAGAAAACTCATTCAGAACCATAAAACTACATGGAAATTGAACAACCTGTTTCTGAGTGACTACTAGGTAAATAACAAAATTAAGGCAGAAATAATGAAGTTCTTTGAAACCAATGAGAACAAAGAGACAACATACCAGAATCTCTGGAACACAGCTAAAGCAGTGTTAAGAAGAAAATTTATGGCACTAAATGCTCACATCAGAAAGCTGGAAAGATCTAAAACTGACATGCTAACATCACAGTTAAAAGAACTAGAGAAGCAACAGCAAACAAATTCAAAAGCTAGCAGAAGACAAGAAATAAGATCAGAGCAGAACTGAAGGAGATAGGGCCATGAAAAACCCTTCAAAAAATCAATGAATCCAGGAGCTGTTTTTTTTTTTTTTTTTTAAGATTAACAAAATAGACCGCTAGCTAGACTAATAAAGAAGAAAAGAGAGAAGAATCAAATAGACACAATAAAAAATGATAAAGGGGATATCACCACCAATCCCACAGAAATACAAACTACCATCAGAGAATGCTAGAAAAACTCTACACAAATAAACCAGAAAATCTAAAAGAAATGGATAAATTCCTGGGCACATATACCCTCCCAATACTAAACCAGGAAGAATTCAAATCCCTGACTAGACCAATAACAAGTTCTGAAATTGATGCAGTAATTAATAGCTTACCAACCAAAAAAATCCCAGGACCAAGCAGATTCACAGCTGAATTCTACCAGTGGTACAAAGAGGAGCTGGTACCATTCCTTCTGAAACTATTCTAAACAATAGTAACAAAGGGACTCCTCCCTAACTCATTTTATCAGACCAGCATCATCCTGATACCAAAACCTGGAAGAGACACAACAAAAGAAGAAAATTTCAGTCTGATATCCCTGATGAACATCAGTGCAAAAATCCTCAATAAAATACTGGCAAATTGAGTCCCACAGCACATCAAAAAGTTTATCCACCATGATCAAGTCAGCTTCATCCCTGGGATGCAACACTGTTTCAACATATAGATA
The DNA here is from genome assembly GCF_008728515.1 of Papio anubis. Lineage (NCBI taxonomy): Eukaryota > Metazoa > Chordata > Mammalia > Primates > Cercopithecidae > Papio > Papio anubis. The sequence goes on from NC_044981.1 coordinate 163,857,953, forward strand.
TCAATAAATGTAATCCATCACATAAACAGAACCAATGACAAAAACCACATGATTATCTCAATAGATGCAGAAAAGGCCTTTGATAAAATTCAACATCCCTTCATGCTAAAAACTCCCAATTCACTAGGTATTGATGGAACACATCTCAAAATAATAAGAGGTATTTATGCCAAACCCATAACCAATATCATAATGAATGGGCCAAAACTGGAAGTATTCCCTTTGAAAACTGGCACAAGACAAGGATGCCCTTTCTCAGCACTCCTATTCAACATAGTATTGGAAATTCTGGCCAGGGCAATCAGGCAAGAGAAAGAAATAAAGAGTATTCAAATAGGAAGAAAGGAAGTCAAATTGTCTCTGTTTGCAGATGACATGATTGTATATTTAGAAAACCCCATCATCTCAGCTCAAAAACCCCTTAAGCTGGTAAGCAACTTCAGCAAAGACTCAGGATACAAAATCAATTATGCAAAAATCACAAGCATTCCTATATACCAACAATAGACAAACTATCCTAATTATGAGTGAACTCCCATTCACAATTGCTACAAACAGAAAAAATACCTAGGAATGCAACTTACAAGAGACACGAAGGACCTCTTCAAGGAGAACTACAAACCACTGCTCAAGGAAATAAGAGAGGACACAAACAAATGGAAAAACACTCAATGCTCATGGATAGGAAGAATTAATATCATGAAAATGGCCATACTGCCCAAAGTAACTTATAGATTCAATGCTATGCCCATCAAGCTACCAGTTTCTTTCTTTGCAGAATTAGAAAAAAACTACTTTAAATTTCATATGGATCCAAAAAAGAGCTTGTATAGAAGATAATCTTAAGTAAAAAGAACAAAGCTGAAAGCATCACGCTAACTGACTTCAAACTATACTACAAGGCTACAGTAACCAAAACAGCATGGTACTGGTACCAAAACAGAGATATAGACCAATGGAACAGAACAGAGGCCTCAGAAGTAATGCCACACATCTACAACCATCTGATCTTCAACAAACCTGACAAAAACAAGCAATGAAGAAAGGATTCCCTATTTAATAAGTGGTGCTGGGAAAATAGGACTGGGCAGTTTTATAAGCAAAAATGGGCAGACACTGAGCTAGCTAGATGCAGAAAACAGAAACTGGACCCCTTCCTTACACTGTATACAAAAATTAACTCAAGATAGATTAAAGACTTAAATGTAAAACCCCAAACCATAAAAACCCTAGAAGAAAACCTAGGCAATACCATTCAGGACATAGGCATGGGCAAAGACATAATGATGAAAACTCCAAAAGCAATTGCAACAAAAGCCAAAATTGACAAATGGGATCTAATCAAACTAAAGTGCTTCTGTACAGCAAAAGAAACTATCATCAGAGTGAACAGGCAAAACCTAAGGAATGGGAAAAAATTTTTGCAATCTACCCCTCTGACGAAGTTCTAATATCCTGAATCTACAAGGAACTTAAACAAACTTACAAGACAAAAACAAACAACCCCATCAAAAAAGGTGGGCAAAAGATATGAACAGACACTTTTCAAAAGAAGGTACTTATGTGGCCAACAAACATGTAAAAAATAAAAAAGCTCATCATCACTCATCATTAGAGAAAGACAAATAAAAACCACAATGAGATACCATCTCATGCCAGTTAGAATGGCAATTATTAAAGTCAGGAAACAACAGATGCTGGTGAGGCTGTGGAGAAATAGAAAGGCTTTTACACTGTTAGTGGGAGTGTAAATTAGTTCAACCATTGTAGAAAACAATGTGACAATTCCTCAAGGATCTAGAACCTGAAATACCATTTGGCACAGCAAACCCATTACTGGGTATATAACCAAAGGATTATAAATCATTCTACTATAAAGACGTGTGCACATGTATATTTATTGCAACACTATTTACAATCGCAAAGACTTGGAACCAACCCAAATATCCATTAATGACAGACTGGATAAAGAAAATGTGGCACATATACACCATGGAATACTATGCAGCCATAAAAAAGACTGAGTTCATGTCCTTTGCAGGGAGATGGATGAAGCTGGAAGCCTTCATTCTCAGCAAACTAACACAGGAACAGAAAACCAAACACCACATGTTCTCACTCATAAGTGGGAGTTGAACAGTGAGAACACATGGACACAGGGAGGGGAACATCACACACTGGGGCCTGTTGTGGGGTGGAGGGCAAGGGAAGGGAGAACATTAGGACAAATACCTAATGCATGCAGGGCTGAAAACCTAGATGACGGGTTAATAGGTTCAAGCAAACCACCATGGCACATGTATACCCATGTAACAAACCTGCACATTCTGCATATGTATCCCAGAACTTAAAGTAAAATTTTAAAAAAAGAAAATATATATAGCTCAGTCTGCAAGTTTTAAGATGTTTTGTGGTTGGATGAAATTTAAAGTGTGAAGCATCTATGTGAAAAATGTGTCTTGTGTTTTATTCCTGTTTGAGCAAAGCGACTTTTTTTTCTACCGAAGATCTTTTATGACAACAGGAATCAAATTTGACTTTTTTTTCTTTTTTGAGACAGAGCCTCGCTCTTCTACCCAGGCTGGAGTGCAGTGGTGTGATCTTGGCTCACTGCAACCTACCTCTGCCTCCTGGGTTAGAGCGATTCTTGTACCTCAGCCTCCCAAGTAGCTGGAATTACATGCATACGCAACTACGCCTGGTGAATTCATATTTGAATATTATCTACTTTTATGTTTTGTTATTATTTTATATCAAGTTTGAACAGCGTACTTTATTTTAATTGCCAAAAGAAAGTTACTGTTTAGTTTAAAATACTTCCCTTTTTACTGATAAAAAGTCCAGAAACAAATTGACATCTAAATGAGACAAAATTCATTATCTCATTGTTGTCTGGTGATAGAAATGCAAATGAATATGTAAATGTTGTGGTACTTTACCTTTAAAAATGTTTTTTGAGCTTTAGCTCCCTGGCAGACAGTTGAGATGTCGCCTCCCTGCTGCAAGACCAGTACAATAGAACACTACGTATACACACATGCCCTCCCTAGCCCAGAAGAGACGTGTTCCTTGAGTACTAAGAGTGCTTGCCAAAGGATTTTGAGCATACTGAGACTATGGCAACTAAAAACATAAACAAATGAACTGAAAACAATGACAATATTTATCACATAAACCCTTTTCTACTTGTCTTATCAACGTCTCTAGCTTAGTTGTCAGAATTCACTTATAGTACACAAGCATTCACATATCAAAAGATCCATTACTGCATTAAGTGACTTCCTTTTTACTTCTTCATCACATAAAAATGGGGACATTATGTTGCTTTCTTTAAAAGGTTATGTTATCTATGAATTCCACTGGAAGACAGCAAAGGAGCATTACAAAGTATTTGTTACAGTAGGGGTGCTGGCTCTGAGACAGCTGAAGCTCTGTTTATCAATGCCCTGTTCACAGCGTCACTATTCTCAGGTGGTGGGCATTTTTATCAGGAATCTTCTATTTCTAGTGGGAGCAGTTTTGGAAAACAGGACAGAGAGATTCAGGCTGAACAGAACATTTCTGGGGTCCTTCCGATCCTACACCGCAGACGGCTCCTGGGAAAGGCTGATTAATCAGCTGGGTCCAGACTTCTTAAGTCTGAAATACGATGATTTGAAGTCAAGCAAGGGATTAGAACAGTGGTTCTCAGCCATGGAGGTAATTGCGCCCATCTCACATTCTGGGAAGGGAATCACTCATCCTGACCCGGCTTCCTGGGCTGCCCTGGGCAGAGGCTGCTTATGAAGCTTGTGTTCTCTGGGCCACATTGCTAAGATCAATAACATGTGGACACAGTGCAGGGCCTGTGGGGTTTTTCATACTCCCCACCACTGACAGCCTGAGTTCGTGTCTGAAGACTGTGTGTCACCCCTCCCTGAGTCTACAGAAGAGCCTTGCGGGTTCTGGCTCCTGGAGACACTGAAGTCTTACCTGGTCTCCAACCACTCCCTGAAGGAGCAGGAATGAGCTCGAGCCCATTGCCCGTTAGCAAACCAGTGAAGAACAAAGACAGCTGCTGGGGGACTTGGGCAAACGCCCTGTTCTATCCAGCGTAGTCAGAGCGATCAGCATACAGTGGCGACTTTCTTTGCCTTAATCAGTCAGTGGAGCCATCGCTGACGTTCTTGCTGCCCCTAACTTTCTCGCAGGGGCGTTGACGGAACGCCGCGCTGGCGGCTCCCACATGAACAGCTGGCTGCTTCCCAGCGTTCTACCCGGAGAACTACCGGCTTCTGAAACTGCATGTGCTCTAATGGGGGAGTCCTGGCACTTCTGGAGGTTCAAAGGTCAAGAAAGGCATTCCAGATACATGGTTGATCTTGGAAATAGCTTTGAAGAATGGGGTAGTTATTCTCTATTGTTCCTTTTAAGGCAAACAATGTATGCATTTTTTCTGTATCAGGCTCCTCTGTGATGTTAGTGAAATGGTGGCTTGGTTGCTCCCATCTCCTGTTCTGCCCTGCTGGTTTTGATTGGTCACTGAATGGCCATCAGAAGTCCAGTCCCTGACTGCGTGTGTGAGGCGGGAGGGAGGTGAGAGGTGACCTCTGGACACACTCTGTTGTGATCTCTGATTCAGGAGACACTCTCTTTGTTGATGCTCCCTAAGGACTAAGAGACTCCAGCATCTGCTTTCTCCTGGTGCCCTGTCCATAGCTAACTAAGCATCGGGAGCCAAACCTCTGCAAGGCATTTTATCTTCTCATCTCACAGCAATCCTGTGAAGAGGAGAGAGTTTCCCCATTCACAGGGAGAGGGACTGAGATTCAGAAAACTCAAGTCAGAGCAGTGTGAACTTGGACTCCATTGCCTGACTGGCGATAGGGATGTAGGCTGCTGCTAGAGCTGTGTGGCTTTGGGTACCTGGCCTGGAGTGCTATGTGTTCACAAAATGTACTTCCCTTCCACCCTGGGTACAAGGTGAGCTCTAATCCCAGCATCTCCTGTGGGGCTCAGCAATGGAAGTGAGCAGAGGGACCCTTTTGTTCCATGCAGGCTGGATCCAGAACCTTCTGAGGACTTGAAGCCCTTGGAGGTGGACGGGATGGGGGAACTGCGAGGCAACCTGGGAATGAGCTTTTTAATGGAAGTAGCTTATCCACGGGAAGAAACTGTGAGTGCTGAACTTTTCTAAGCGAAAGTTAACTACTCTTGGATTAAGCCTGAAGGTGCGGGCTTTAACACCTGTTGTGTTGTGTACTCTCTCTCACAAACCAGGGCTCATACTCTAGCTACTCGAGAACCTTGGCGTTCTCATCTCTAAAGCAGGAGAGTTGTGATACTTGCCTTGAAGGCATTTGAGCAAAGTTAAATGACCTGAATTATTTGGAGTTCTTCTTGACCAATGTCTGACCTTGGGAGGTGCTGGATGAATTTTATTTCTCTACTTTAAAATCAGCCTTTCTACCTTGTTTGTTACTCTTCTCCAGTTGCCTTTCTCTGAGCCTTCTTCATCACTCTGTTCATTTTGTGAGATAAAGATCATTACAACTGCCCTAATATTTCAGTGCAAGAAGCGCCGAGACCTGACATTGCTCTACCCCGCCTCCTGCCATGATCATTCTTTTGAATGGAAGCAATATTCCTCTAGCTTCATTCTGTGCAGTGAGTGGAAGAAGAGTCAGAACACCAGGGCGGCTGAGCCTGTTGATCGACCCTCCACCTAATGACAGACATGCCTGAGTCCCACAATCACAAGGAGGATGAAGCCTTTCCCTGGCTGGACTCAGACCGCAGTCGCTCTCTAAGAGCTCATCATTCTACGCCTCTGCCAGTGCACGTTTGGTCAGAGAAGCTGTGGCCCTGGCTCCCGGAAGCACAGGAGGACTCCTACCAGGGGTGGGTGGCCAGAGTGGCTGCACACAGCCTTTGCTTCCAAGACAAAGCATCTCCACAGGTCCAGGCCTCTCTGGTGGCCCTCAGAGCAGGACCGTCCAACAAGGTGATAGCAGAAGGGAAGAAACACAGAGGTCTGTCTCAGAGTTGAGAGCAATCCCGAAGCTGGGTGCCCCCTTTCAAGGGAGAAATGCGGGGTTTCACATCAGGAACCTGTTGAGGAAGTTCTCGTCAGACCCAGCAACACACCCAGGACCAAACCCCGTCACTGATGACTAAAAAGTGTGTGTGGGGGCTGGGCACAGTGGTTCATGCCTGTCAATCCAGCACTTTGGTTGGGAGGCCAAGGAGTGAGGCTCACTCTATCTCAGGAGTTGGAGACCAGCCTAGGCAGCATAGTCAGGACCTATTTCTACAAAATAGTAGTAGTAATAATAATAATAACAATAATAATAATAATAATAAAGCTGCATGGCCCAAAGAGTCATGTCCAGCTCTGGATAAACTTGTCTAGTTAGTTCAGGTTTCATGGTGGGGCGGAGAGGACCCCGACCATCCAACACTCATTGCTGTCTCCCCAGTTGGCTGTGGCCTGAAACTGCCGGGATTCAGTCAACACTGTTGCCGTGTTGCATCAGCCATTCAGGGGGTGGGTACCCATAGGAGGGCCTCAGCTGGGACAAGAGTCCACTTCTGTCTAATCAGTGTAACTTTGAAAACAACCCTGTTGTGCAGGGACAGAGTAAATAAACTTTAAATGTGAATTTGCATCAACTGAACACTTACAAGTGTGACACTTTTACCTGCTGGGACCAGGACGAGGCAGCTGGAGGGGCCCCGGTATATGACTGAGAGGAATGTGTGGGCGGCCATGGCAAGGCTGAGAGGGGAGCAGGCTGAGAAAACCCAGCAAGGTGAGCGTGGCTGGAGGCCGGGGGAATAGGCAGGCTGTGCAGGGCTTACGTGGGTGAGTGAGGCGCCCGTTCTGGCCGGAACATTATGGCTCAGTGCTGAGGGAACCATGGTGAGCAACAGCCAGAGACCCAGTCTTGGATCAGGAGCTGTAGTGGATACAGTTGAGGGAGTTTTTTTTGTAGCGCCTCACTGTTCTGATAAGAAGAAAACATGTACAAGCTACAAACTGCAAATTGAGAAATATTGGTGATTTTGCAAATGAGATAAATGCTCCTATGTTTGCACTTGAAATTGGCATTGCACAAAATAAGTTGACTAATAATTTTTAATTTTCCTTCTTAGAATGACAATGCGGCAAATAAAGGAACCCCATGAAAAGAGGGGAAAGAGACTGCAGAGGGAAGGAAAAAGCGTTGTATTTCAGTACCATAATGGCACTTTTTCCTGTTTTTGTACAGGAGGCCCTGCATTTGTGTTTTGTCCTGGGCCCCTAAATTCTGCAGCTGGCCCTGGTTGAAAGCTGAGAAGTCAGAACAAAGGACACTCGCCCAGAGGCTGTACGAGGGGGTGGGCGGCGGTGGCGCTCACATGGTCTGGAGCCCCCACCCCACCATGTTTATATCTGGCATGGTCTGGAGCACCCATCCATCTGTGTTCATGTCTGGCTGTGGCATCTATTGACCATGGGCTCTCCAAGTCACCTAATCATTTTGCATCTCTCTTTTCATGTCTAAGACAGGGATAATGACAGCACATACCTGTTAGTGGCTGTTGTGAAGCTCTGTGTCAAGTTCTTAAGACAGAGCTTGTCACAAGTCAGCCAGGCGTCATAATCACCAATGCCATCTCTTAACAAACTGGCCCGAACTATGAGCAGAGGGTGCAATGCCAAGGGCTGTGGGGTGCCCAGAGGTGAACAAGAGGAGTCTGTTGTCAGGGAGCTTTCAGTGGGATAAGGGAGAAGGGCCCCATCATGAAGGACACAGGGGGTCGGGGGTAGGGGGGCCTTCCGGTGTGGGGGATGTGGACAAACCTTCTGAGGAGAAAGGGTTGTGAGTTGAGTTGCGTCCCCCAGAAAGGTATGTTGAAGCCCTAACCTGGTGCCTGTGAATGAGCCCTTGCTTGCAGAACTGATCGAGTTGATCTGGGGTCATTCTGGAGCAGGGTGAGCCTCGAGTTCCATGTGACCAATGTCCTCATGGGAAGAGAGGGGAGCACGGGGAGAAGGTGGCCATGTGAGGATGAAGGCAGAGGTTGGGGTGATGCATCTACAAACAAGGGTTTCCCCGAACACCAGAGCTAAGAGCAAGGCATGGGCGCCTCCCTGCTGTGGAGCCTGTGGAGGGAGCATGGCCCTGCTGACACCATGAGTGCAGACTCCTGGCCTCCAGGACTGGGAGACAAGTTCCTGTTGTGGTGACCTCAGGAAATGAACACAAAGGGTTATTTGAGCTCAGTTGTCGAGCAAGATACAGGTGTTGCAGGGATGGGCTGCCACGTGGGCGGCAGCCTGGATGGGAAGGATTGTGCCAGGCGTGGGTTCCCACAATGTGTTCCCCCAGCCGGCAGCGTCGCCACACCTGGGAATCATTAGGTGGCAAATGAGGGAATTGCAATTCTGGGCAGGGCTCAGCTGTGCAGGTTTTCGGATGTTCTTCAGGTGCTTCTGCTGAGGGCCAGAGTTAAGACAGAGCTTAAGACAGAGAACTTCGTCAGGAGGACTGAAGGAAAGGAGCCAGGCTGCAGCCCTCTGCCTGCCCTTCCATGCCATCATCGCCAGGATAAAGGAAAGGACCATTCAGGAAGCAGCACAGGTGAGACGTGGGATGGGCTCGGCTCCATGGCTGCCTGTGTCTCCTGCCTTCTGTCTGTCAAGTTCTGATTCAAGGAGGTGGCGTGGCCTCTCAGGGCAGTTGTATTTTTGGTTTACAGGCTCATCAGCCCTCCACTTATCTGTCATAAGCGGGACACTCACAGGGGAGGAAAAATTTCCTTTTCCTTCTACCCATCCTAGGTTCTCTGGCTGAGGTCCTATAAATTAGAATGGCAAAAGACAGGCTGACAAAATGGAAACAAACAAGGTTATTAACACGCTCATCATGCATACACATGGGAGTACTCAGCCATGAGTCACTCCAAGGGCTTATTGGAACGTGGGCTGATAGAGCTTCTAAACAAAATAACGACAAATTTTAGAGAAGTGACAAGACAAAGGAAAAGACCTTTGAGCTTCTAGGGCAGCAAACGGCAACCAGCTAAATACATGGGAAATGAATGGAGGATAAGGGCTTAATAGTCCTTAAGAACTATTAATAGTTCTTAATAGTCAAGTTTGCTAAGTAGATTCCTCCAGTGCTGTCCAGGCTGATAAAGCGTAGACTTATCCCAGTGATTGGCTTCTGTCTTTCCTGGTAGAGATGGGAGTGGGGACACCTTCACTAAATTATGTCCTGCTTTTAGGCAAAGAGGGGCAGGAGAGAGAGCTTCACTTATATCTACATGTTTTAAATTGTCTTCAGCTCAAAATAATCCTTATGCCAAAGAGGTATCTTTGGGGGTGGCTGACTCTGCTGCTCTTCACTTACCTTGAACTCCCACCATCATGGCTGCCTCAGAATCCCACAGAGCATCGAGAATGTTCTATGCAAATAGAGAGGCTAGGAGCAGTGGCAGACGTGCAGGTGGCACAAATCTCTGCCCTCAGGCACGCTCCCAGTCCCAGTAACTTCACATTTAGAACACACGTTCAAAGATAAGATGACGAAGAATTTCCAGCTGAGCATTAGGCCTAGCAAGGGGCCTATCAATGAAGAGTCAAACTCTGTAAAACGTTTGAAGAGATTTATTCTGAGCCGAGTATGAGTGACCATGGCCTGTGACACAGACCTCAGGAGGTCCTGAGAACATGTGCCCAAGGTGGTGGGATGCAGCTTGTTTGTATACATCTTAGGGAGACATGAGACTTCAATCAAATACATTTAAGAAATACATTGGTTTGGTCTAGTAAGGTGGGACAATGTGAAGTGGGGTGGGGAGGTTTGGGGGACCTGTTGCTATTAATAGCTTATAGATAGATTTTAAAATGTTCTGGTTGACAATCAGTTGAGTTTGTCTAAAGACTTGGAACAAATAGAAAGAAATGTCTGGGTTAGGATAAGAGGTTGTGGAGAACAAAGTTCTTGCTTGCAGAGGAAGCCTTCAGGTAGCAGGCTTCAGAGGGAAGAGATCGCAAATGTTTCTTATCAGATGTAAGGTCTATGTTGATGTTAGTGCTGTAGGATATAATGAGGTCTGTCCGGCCCCCACTTCCCATCACGGCCTGAACCAGACTCTCAGGTTAAATGTTAAGAGTGCCCTGGCAGAGGAGGAGGTTCGTTCAGATGGTTGGGGCCCATAGAATTGTATTTTTGGTTTACAGGCTTGTCTGTCTGTGGGCCCCTTTGTGACTGCCCAGGCGAGCCCGTAATGCCAACGTGCTTCTCCTACTATCTCCTTCTACCCCAGGCAACATCAATCACTTACTCTTTCTCCTCTTTGCTCTGGTCCCGGGGAAGCAGGTCCTTTCACTCCTTTCCTTCCCGGGCTTGCGCATGCTGGGTCTGGCCTCGTCTCACTGTGACTGCTCATCTTTTCGGGCACCAGAGCAATGAGGAAGCAGGACTCAGGCCCCCGAGTCCTAACTCCAGGTGAAGCCCACCCTGAGCTCAGGAGCAGAGCTGCCTCCATTGGGTGTGGAGAGACGGAGCCTCCTCCCCGAGCCGGGCCTCCTCATTGGCCCACGGGAGCTGCTGTGGCTCTGATCCCTGTACCTGGCTCTGTCGACTGGAATAGTCAGTGGGCAGCCAGCACGCCTGTGGGTGCCACATGTGGTGAGATCCTATCCTGACTTGACATTTTAAAAGGTTGTCAATAAAAAGAGTCAAACTCTGTAAAATACTGGAGGAGATTTATTCTGAGCCAAACGTGAGTGACCATGGCCCGCGACACAGTCCTCAGGAGACCCAGAGAACATGTGGCCCAGGTGGTCAGGGCACAGCTAGGCTTCATGTATTCTATGGGGCATAAGGCATCAGTCAGTACATTTCAGGTGTACATCAGTTCAGACCGGAAAGGTGGGACAACTGGAAGCAGGGGCTTCCAGGTCACAGGCGGATTCACAGATTTTCTGACTGGCAGTTGGTTGAGAGTTCATCTAAAGACCTGGAACCAACAGAAAGGAAATGTCTGGGTAGGACAAGCGGTTGTGGAGACCAAGGTCCTTACTAAGCTGATGCAGCCTCCAGGTGGCTTAGAGAGAATCGATGGTAAATGTTTATGAGACTTAAAAGGTGCCAGAAACTTAGTGGACTCTGTCCTGGATCAGGAAAAAGGCCTGGAAAGGGAACAGGATTCTCTACAGAATGGACCCTTTTCCCACAAGAAACAGCTTTGCAGGGACATTTCAAGATATGGCCAAGAAACATATTTAGGGTTAAAATACTTTTATTTTCTTCCTTATCTGTCATGTGAAGTTATGCCAGAGTCAGGTTGGAAAGAGCCACATTACACAGGGTAGGGCCCCTCCGATGAGACTTTGTGGTTTGTAGGGCGACCTCCCCAGGTCCCTTAGGTAGGAATCTGGGCAGGAGAAGAAAAAGGTCAAAGTTTAGTCCTCAAGGCACAGACTTATGTTCTTGACCCTCCTTCCATCTGGTGGTACATTCAGGTTAACAGAAAAATCCTGTGTATTCCACAGTCAGTCTGTCCTCCCTTCTCCTGGCTAAAGGGTTCTAGGTGTGTGTAGGATACAGCGGGAATGGTTATTTCTTCAGGAAGCTTCATCCTGTTCTTCTTCTTGTTTATCTTCCTTCTCCTGCTCAAATTTCTGCTTACCACACTGGGGTCCTTTTGTGTTTCATTCATACATTAACCCAAGGCCTGGATCCAGAAGGGTGATTCCTGTTAGTGCCTGTAGAGTTGATGTTTTCTCAGTGACACTCTTAGCTGACCGGCAGCTGTCTAGACGAGGGTTCAAATCCAGACTCCATCACTCACCTGCTACGTGATATGGGTACCTTCTTTAGTCTTGCTGAGCTTTGTTTTCTCCTCCTTAAAAACAATACCAACGACAACAACAAGACTCCCATGCAGAGCTTCTATGCCCTGCACAGAGACTAGCGAGCAATGAAGTAATAATACAGAGACAGCCCCCATTCCCTATGCAATTGACTTCTCCAAGGTCCAAGCTCACAGTGAAATTGTCCCTGCAAAGCTACTTTGATTAGGCTCATTCCTTGACCTTCTTCTAGACAAATATGTCTCAGACAGGGAGAAAAAAATAAGTCCTTCACACATCAACTGGTGTTACCAGACGTGGCACTGAGTCCCAGAGTGTGGTTCTAAGATGGACTGAGTTCTGCTTTGCCAATGGCAGCAATACCACGTGGAAGTGTTGAGGGGGCCTCCTCCCATAGGAGCTGACCGTGGCATCTGTGTGCTCAGGTGTCCAGGCAGTTGCACGCAGGAGACGTGGGCTGGTATGTCACTCTTCTCGCGTCACGCTGAGCTGCCTCGTTGCCTGTGAAACTCTGCAGGGACGTCTGGAACGCCCAGTCTTTGGGTTCCTGTTGGACCGGTTCAGGCTGTTGTTCTGCCACCTTCTCCTCTGGCAGGATGACCACTGGCCCACAGTGCACCAGTCCCAATAGCGAGGCAGGTGGCTTCCTCAGTGGTGTTTGGCAGCGTGGCTTTCTGTCTTTTGGAATACAGGTCAGTCCTCTTCACATCCTCCCGTTTCCCTAATGATTCCCAAGGTTGTCCTGAGAATGCAAATCAGTTTCCAGGAGCTGGCGCTCCCGGCATTTGGGCTTTCATGATACCTGGTGGTCAGCTCAGCCACCCCCAAGGGCAGTCAGTGGGGGGATCTTCCAGAGGGAACTCTTGGCCATGAGAGCGGTGACTTCCTGATGTGCCTGCATAAACGCAGTGCGTGTGTTCATTGGCAGCATCCTCACACCCGTGTGGCATCAGCAGGCCTGGCTCTGCGTGAGGCACATGTCCCAGCAGGCTGGCTAAACCAGCAGGTTCCGCCTAGTCAGAGTTCCCCGCCACACCAAGCACATACAGGACGCTGGGTCCGCACCCTGCTTTCATCCATGTCCAGCTCTGATGCGACCTTGAGATCCTCATGGATTGTGTGCTCTTGAGTATCCAAGAAGCGAGTCTTTTGATTGGACCTGAGCTAATCTCTCTCGGATTGGTGAAAGCACAATGAGAATTGATGCTGTGTATTGCTGTTAACTCTGGTTATCCTGCAGTGGCACGGAACACAGGGACTCCTTCCTCCAGCCTAGCTGTGATTTTGTGTCCTTTCACATGTCTCTCCCTACCCCTCCCCTCTCCCTACCCCTCCCCTCCCCTCCCCATTTCCAGCCTCTAGTATCCTCCATTCTACTTTTTAACTCTATGAGATCATTTTTTTTCTTTCTTTTTTTTTTTTTTGTTCACACATATGAGTGAGAACGTGTGGTGTTGAACTTTCTGTTCCCGGCTTACAGCACTTAACATCATGTCCCTAGTTCCATTCGTGTGGCCACAGTGAGAGGGTTTTATTCCTTTCTATGGCTGAATAGTATTCCATTGTGTATATATACTGCATTCTTCATCCAGTCATCCAGTGGTGGACACCTCTGTTTGTTCCATATCTTGGCTATGGTGACAGTATCGGGGTGAATGTGGGGATGCAGATGTCTCTTTGATATACCGACTTCCTTCTCTCTGGATGAACACCCAGGAGTGGGTTTGCTGGCTCATATCATGATTCTATTTGTGGGTTTTTTTGAGGAATCTCCATCCTGTTCTTCATAGTAGCTGTAGTAGTTTACATTCTCACCAATCGTTTTACGAATTTCTAAACCTCATGCAATAGTATTATTCTTCCCACTTTACGGGCAAGGATGTGAGACCCAGGCAGTTTAGGTGACCTGCTCAAGGACACACGCTGTGCACAGCGGCTGAGCTTACGCCTGCCACATCCAGGAGACTTCAGAGTCCTCCTGATCCCAGCTGTGCTGTGCTCCTCCTTCCGCTGTGGGATCCAAGGCATGGTTTATTCCAGGACTCCTCCGTGTTTCAGAAATTGTCACAGGACACTGCTGCTGTTATTTCTCCTCCGTTTCTCAAGTCTAAGACCAAAAAAAATGTACTTGTGGGTCGCATTCTTTAGAATTTAGACTTGTCAATGATCAGGGAACCCCAGGAGGCGCAGCCGTCCCAGTCATCACACCTGGTTTCTGCTTTGACCTTTGGTGCCGATAAACATGAGCAGCTGCTGCCCTGTGCCCAGTCCCCGGGGTGTACCTGCAGCCCACGCTGGCTGTCTTTGCTGTTCTGTGCCCAGGTGAGATGCGCTGCCAGCAGCAGGGAGCCACGCAGACAACGCCCACCCTCCTGGGACTTGGCAAGCCCAAGGCCATGCACAGGCCACTGCAGACTCCCCTAACATGGGCTCGGCAGGGGAGCCAGTGGGTCGGGGGCATGTTACGGCCAGTCAGGTGCATTTGTCTCCAGTAGGATCACCCTCTGTGAAGGTTGCTGCTTGCATCTTGTTGACTGGTCACCAGTGACATGGAGTCGGGCTAAGGAGGCATCCTCACCCTGAGAGCTGCCCCTGTGCCCCCAGTGCCCCCGCCTGGCTCCTGCTCTGTGCCTTCAAAGCTCAGTTTTGTGCTGGCCCCTCTGCCTTCTGGCCTGTGACCTGCCTTGGTGACCTGCCCTTGGCTGGTGGAGCCTTCCAACTGGCCTCTGACAATGGGGCTCTCCAGGCCCTGAGTCACTGCTGGCCTGACCAATTCAGGTGTCCTGACTTTTGCTGCAGGGCTTCTCTCCTGGGTCTCCTGATGGTCCAGCTCTGGGCTCCCCCTCCACAAATGAGTGGCCCCCCTCTGCAAAAGCTCTGGTCGGGGCCAATCCAAGGGCAGAAGAGGCAGATTGCAGGTCAGGCACAGAGTGGACTCTGGCAGGATTTTGAGTCTCGATTTGTTCGAAATTCTTTTTCGATCTCGATTTCGACTTTGATCTGAAATCTGGAAATCTGAAACCCGGACGAAATCTGACTTTGATGACGATCTTTTCGAGTCTTTCTGTTGATCTGAAAACCCGAGTTCGAAATCTCCTGATCTCGAAATTTTTCGATCTCGAAATTTTGAACTTTTGATCCTGCCGACTTTCGACGAAACTTCGATCTCGAAAACCGCCGAGTCTTTCGACGTCTGTCTCTGTCCCTCTCTGTCTCTGTCCCTCTCTGTCTCTGTCCCTCTCTGTCTCTGCCCCTCTCTGTCTCTGTCTCCCTCTGCCTCTGTCTCCCTGTCTTGGTCCCAGCTGGCAGCTGACTTTGCTGTCCTCCCAGGCCCTGGCAGAGCCACCAGGCAAACTCTTGTTCTGTACTGTCCCGGAACCCTCACCCTGTTGCTGCTCTGGTTCAGAACGCTTTCTTCTTGAAGAATCCTCTACCCACCCCAGGGACCTGAAAACCGGATTTGAAATGCCAAATAGTTTTAAAATTAGAGCTGCAGAATGTCTTCCTTAGAGCCCAGACTTTCCGGAGGGTCCTGTCAGGCACAGACAGGGCTACCACAAAGGAAAAAAGGACACATTAGATTACATGAACCTCAGTCACTTGTTTTCATTGACATATACCTGAGTGAGGGCAGGAAGCAAGCCCGGGGTTGGGGAAGGTTTGACAACATGGTGTCTAGAATTTACGCCAATTGCAAGTCAGTAGCTAAAGAGGGAAAGCAACAGAGAAGCAGCCAAAGGCCAGCTCGGGCGTCCCCAGGGCCGGTGTGGCCAGCATGCATGAGACTGGTGCATCAGTTACCATCAGAGCCGCACGCTGGGTGCATGAGGCTGCAGCACCACACCCCCGTGGCCAAAACAGTGCTGCCGGGATCGCGAGGGCCCACGGCCTGCCCTCACCTGGCAATCAGGAAGAATTTAGACTTTGTCAGTCTCAAAGAAGAAAATGATTATAAAATCCATACAGCGTTCCACAGCTATCTGACAAGCAAGAACACCAGCAACTTAGTTCATTAGATGCCTTCCAGCAATAGCGTGCTACTTAGACAAGTTCCCCTGAAACTCAGAGCTGCAAGCGTCTTTAGATTGATTGTCTGCAAATGCAGCCATCTGCTTCCTGCTGTGACACTTCATTCCTCTGCCCTGGCTGCACTGCAGACAGACGCTGCGGAGACCTCGCCTTCTCAGGGTGGCACTGTGTGGAAGCCAGGACTCACCCGGCTCTGTTCCCACAGGGCGGCAGGTTTTCATTTTAACAGTTACAGAACCATCTACACAGTTGTTACCCTGAGAGCTGTAATCTCCAGGGAACGTCGTCATCCATGTGATGAGCACAGCTTCCTGTGTGTTCTGTTTTGATTTGGGTTTTGATTTTTAATTAACTTTGGTGAAAATCTTTTAATAAAAATGTTTGCTTCGAATTTTGAAAAGGTAGACAGCAACCTGCAACACACAGGCAGATGATCAATTAAAGGAAGTTAAAAATCATCCTTTTCCTGCAGAGTGGTGCAAATTCATTAGTTAAGATATACTGATTAGATATGTTAAAAAGAATGTGTTTCAATGGAAAGCGATAGCACATACTTTTAGGCTGTTCATTGTCTTTGAACTATTTTACAATTCTTTGCAAATTGCAGGTAACTGATGGAGACATATATATATGTAGAGAGAGACAGAGAGAAAGAGAGAGAGACATTCTGTCCTGTTTAGTAGTGATTTTTACTGGCTTCTTCCTCCTGTAAAAAAAACAGCTTTCTCTCCATTTGCAATTCATTTCAAAATTCCTTTATTCCATATAAATGTTTTCAATTTTCCTTTGAACAGGTTCTAACATCTGCCTAGTTCCCTCCTATCATATGTGTAAAATAAAATCTTTAACACTTCTGCATTTTAATATCTTAGTACAAGTCATGATCTTACCTTTTTCTGAAAATTATCTTTCAGATAGTATATAGATATAAAGTAAAGAACATGCTGTACTGTTTAGATTTTTAACCCATTGCTTGTATTTTGTTCTATGTGAGTGAGAATGGGCTTCCAGGAATCAGAAAACATATTCTTTCCTTGATTCAGTCGACTATAACCATAGATGAAGTGTGTAATAGTCATGGAATTTTCCACAGAAAAAATGTGTGTATATTTTGCATCAAACAGAGCAGTGCAACAGAAAAATCAAGGACAAAGCTTCTAGTTTGCACACAGTAGAGGATAACAAAGATGCCAGACCCTTATCCTTGGAGAATAAAAAAAGTTGGCATGTACAAAAGAGAGTAGGACTGCCTGACATATGACACTCAGTTGAATTTAGTTTGAATTTCAGTGGAGTCCTGCTGGGAAAATAAGACTGCATGAATTACCTACAAAACATTACCAGGCAATCCACAATTCACTGAGATTGTGTAATAAATGATGTTCTTAAGGAAGTCCACGAGCACAAGAAGATACTTGCTTTGGGAGGATTCCAGAGCCCTTACTTCCTCTTTAGTTCCTATCACTGGCCTTTTATTGATGCGTATTAGTTTGAGATTTCAAAACCGAATCTCATGTTTCAAGGTCCAGATGTCACTGTATATTAGATAGCCAAAAGCCAAGGATGAGGTCTCAGGATCAGCAAAGCTGGCCACCCGCCTTGAAAGTGGCTCCTACCCGCTGCAGGCTCCCCCTGAGCTCAGATGGTGCCCTTAGATCCTTTGTAGAGGCTGGGGGAGGGGAGGGAGGAGCACATGTGTTAATGAGGGGGAAAATGCTGTGTGCTTTCAAGGGGAAATGCTAAATTCATTACAACAGCATCCTAATTTGGCTTGCTGTTAAGGCATAGGCACCCTTCATCTAAATAGACCCGTCTTTCAAAGCTTTCAATTCGCTATCCTTGAGGTTTCTCTTCAAAGAGGACTGAGCACATTCACCCAGGCACTAGGAGGCCCTGTGCATTTTTTGTCCTGCTGTTTCCATGGATAATTTAAAAAGAATTATGGATATCTCAGTCCTTAGAGAGTCAGACAGAGACCCCGAGTCTGCTCAGTCTTGGTCACCAGGAGAGGCTTCCTTTGTGGGTCCCTGTGCTGGCTGGAACCTGGCCAGAGCTTGCAGGGGACGGCCTCCTGCCTTATAGGTTCCTCAAATGATTATTGTAGAGACCAATGTATAACCTGCTGACACTGGAGAGGGCACTGTTTTTTTAAGATGAGCTGAAGCATGAAGTTTTACTAATTTGTCTTCATGTGGACATTATTAGCCTGCGTGTCATAATCTGTAACTGATTGTGACCTCTGTGTTGCATCCTCCAAAAAAAAGAAGACAACTCATTTAAACTTTCCTACAAAAACCTTTGGCCTTGTGACAGACTCTGGAACACTCTCAACTCCGTGGGTGTGTCTTCCCAGCTCCAACCTCACATTTGGCTTTCAATGAACTTTGATAAAATTATTTCTGCCTCAACAGCCTTAATTTCAGCTGACAATCTCAAGTCCACCAGTGATGGGGGAGCAAAGCAAAGGACACAATTTGCACAGCATCTTATGGCTATAGGAGGAGAAGTGGCTGCCAGCAGTACCCTGGGACAAAGGGAACGTAGTTGGCTTCAGACAAGAAAAAAAACAAGGCTTCTCATGAACATTTCCACTGAGTTAGGTTTATGGGCTGTGAGCAGGTTGGATTTGATAGGAATATTGAGTATGGGTCCGTGATTGAGAACCCACAATTGTTAAAAAAAATTATAATGTAAATTTGCTGTGTGTCAAAGTGATATTGCTAGTAAATTGATATCACATTTTCAGAGTTTAAAAATATGAAACAAACCGGACTCAGTCATCTCTCTCACCGGTGTGTGAATGATAAACAAAGAAAGAACTGGCGTAACAAACAGTGACTCCACAGAGACCCCACAGCCCCGCTTCCCAGGACGTCTAAACCAAAAAGTGCCTGAGGCTGGTCCCAATCAGTGTAGAGGTTTATTTTGTCGAGTTTGAGGATGTGCCTGGGAAAAGGGAACACAAAACCTCGGGAACATCTGAATCTGTGCTTTTTCCTAAGAGCATTTTGGCCCTTCAATGTTTAAAGGGGAAAAGTGAGGAGGAGAGGAAAGAGGGAAGGTAGGGTCACGTTCTTGTGGGGGCTTTGATTAGACTGACTGAATCCACATGTTGCATGTGAAAAGGAGTGGATGGGGGAACACTCAATTATGTATTCATGTCATGCACAGTAAGTTGGCACTTTATCTAACATAAGGTGACCACAGAGCAGCTGCCTGTGCAGACACCTGGCCTTCTATCTGAGGCTATCTGCTTAGGAAAAAAAGGAAAAGCAGTTTCTTGCATGAATCAGCTTCTGGCCTTAGCTTTCCCCTTTGGCATAGTGAACGGGTTCCTGAGATTTTATATTCCTTTTACAGAAGGAAGCTGATCTCTGGTCTTGCACAGAAAGGAGAATGGCTGCAGGGTCCAGGATGGGATTTTCACCAAGTCCATTTATAGAGGGTGTCCCTGCAGTGGCCCCAAGGCAATGCCCCCTTGTTCTGCACACTGTTCCTACCCCGTTCCCAAAGATGGGCCTCATGGCCACGTTGGGGGCCTCTGAACACCTCCTACCCCAGGTGAATTAGCCTGGGGGGGATATACAACTCAAACTGATCATAATCTGCCTCTTTGTTTCCTAAGAATTGTGCTTTGGAACTGTCAATGAATTGAGGCAGTTTTTCCTCACACATGAAACTAGGGAAAAAATTGTATGCTTCACTGTTAAGAAAAACAGTATTGAATCAGGTAACTGGTTGGATCAAGGTTGATACTGAGAAAACCCATCAGCAGGCCCTTAACTTGAACTTACTGTGTCGGTTACAAAAAGGAGAACAAATTTATCTCTATCACAACTTTAGAATCATCTTCAACAGGAAACCCAAGCCATGCTTGTTTCCCTTAGCAAAACAAACAAGCAAATCAACCTATTGTTTGGAGGTTCCTTCTGAAGTTGAAGTTATCATGATTGCCCAGAAGGATGGCCCACCAAGAGGAGCCTAAGGAGGTCATCCCACTGAGAGGAGTCCCAGGAGGTCATCCCACTGAAAGGAGACCCGGGGGTCATCCCACCAAGAGAAGCCTAAGGAGGTCATCCCACTGAGAGGAGCCCCAGGAGGAGGATGTCCACCAAGGGGAGACTCAGGCCACATCATTAGCAATTCCTCTTACTCCCAAGCTGCCTGTTTATTCTGAGACCAGAAGGTCATACGTGCCCTCCCTGGCCAGGAGCAAGAATGGATTGGAGTTGAGGACAAGATGAGTTGAGCTGAATACTTCTTGTAGGTAAAAGGCAGCCAGGAGGCCCAGCAACAGAGCAGGATTCTAACACTCACTCCCTGGCCTGCAGGGCCCCTCAGAAAGGTGAGTTTTAGATGCATGTGAGTAGTAGAGTGTGTGTGCAGGAGCCAGCAACTCCACAAAACTCCCATTAAATATGTATCTTTTACAACGTAGCCTGTGTGTGGTGAGGGGAGATTCAGGCTCCATGACTAAACTCTGGGTGGATCAGGGACTGTCAAAAAGGTGAGAGGGGCTTCTCGCCTCATGGAGTGGGGACTCTTCATTTGCCAGGAGCTGATGTCCACAAGTCAAGCCAAGCAGTAGGCTGTTCAGAAGCTGGCCCATCCTGGCCAGCCAGCAGCAGTGCCCACATCTGCAGGTGGAGCTTGGCCCATGTAGCTGACTCTCAGGCTCTCCCCTTGACTTTCCTTTCAGAGGAGATAAGGACTCTGGTTTCTGAATTAAAGAAAGTGAATAAACAACTCCAAGTCATGGTGACATGTAGATGACTGACCTCTTCTTATTTCCTGGGAAAGTGGACTGAGACTTTATAGTCTTTCCTTAGGATTCATACGGAAATACGTGTGTGGTGTGAGAGATAAAAAGCAAACAGACTAGCAGACTGATTTTTATTGTACCAGGGAGAGCCGCCATAGTAGAATCAGTCTTGGTAGGGTGACTTATCTTAGACTTTCCTGGGATGGTAGACAAGTTTCAGACAGGGTGATGTAGAGCTGGGGAATGCCTCTGTCCATCAGCTGACCAAGAAACATTTTCAATGTGTCTGTATCATTCCAGGGGGTCTAGAGGTTCTACTCTCAGCTAGTCAACCATGAGAGAGAGTGGAGGCCTGCAGGGCGTGGGTCTGGCCTTGTCACAGGTAAACAAGAGGTCATCACGCACCTGATGGGGACAAGAGAAAGTGTGCCTAGGGGGGCCCACCCAGGTCTGTGGGGGAGGGTGATTTTTTGTGCTGATTCTTTCCTGGAACAGAAAAAGGTTGGGGGAGATTTGGGAAAATAAGTGGAGGGATTTTATGACTATCATTGTTTTCTTGGAGCTTGGGTTCATGTTCACCTGAAAACGTTGACAATACAGCACACACAGCCCACCAACCCCAGACCCCTGGTGGTATCACGCTGTAAGCACAGAACTCTTACTTGCCTTGTAATCCTCCATAATCCTCTCCAGTTCTCAAAACACATCATCAGCTTGATTTTCTCCTCGGCTGAGCCAGCATGAGCCAACCTGTTTCTTCCCATGCCATCTGGGCCTCGGGCCCTGCCAGGTGGCACCACTGCCAAGCGCAGGACTGAGTGGGACACGTAGGTGTGTGGTTACCTGCCCGAGGGAGGGCGGCTGACCACCTGGGACACCACGCCCAGGCACACTCTCTGCCACGCAGGCCGGCCCTGAACCATGGCGTTTAGGCTAAGGGGAGGGGCCGTGGCTGGCATTTGTCACACGTCTCCCTGTGTCTAATGTGCAGAATTCGGGAAATACTTCTGAAGGCAGGATTGCCATGTGCCCAGCTGTCCGCCAGGGTTCATCCCAGGACCCAGCCCTACTGTGTGCTTCTTTACAGCTCATCATAAACCGGTCTGGACAAAAGGAGTTGCCCAGCCAGGAGAGAAAGTGAGCTGGGGCCTAAATGATTGGTGATGAGCGGGGATTCACACTGCAGTGCCCACCTGTGCCTTGATGGTGGCCCGACTCGCTTGTGGGGCTGGCGGGGATGAGAGTTGGCCTCCGTCGCAAGCACAGGGCTGGGGTGGCGGAAGCGGCTTCCCTGCAGCTGCAGCTGTCTGGGGTGATGGCATCTGGTACCTGAGCTTGCGTTCACAGTTTCTTTATAACCCACTGGGGCGGGGGTTCTGGAGGGTGGCCCTGGGAAGCAGCTCGACCACAAGAATGGGCAGCCTGGAGGGTAGGTGGGGGCTTGGCTTACCTTGTACAGTTCTTTCTACAATTCCTTTATAAAAATATAGTTTTCTTTAAAAATTGTATTCTTCTTAAACTGGATGTTCTTCTTTAAAATATAGAAGTAGTATATAGGTGCATGAACTAAAAAGAGTAAACATGCCCTGTTCCTCCCACCAATTCTATACCCAGTGAAGAGTTAGATTTCTCTCTCTCTCTCTATATATACACTCACACACAATGAGCCTATAATACATTTTGTATATATGCATGTCCATATATACATATCTCTATTTATATTCACATATGTATATGTGAATATATAAATATCTACATATTCACGTATGTATATATGGACATGCATATATACAAAATGTGTATATGCATTTTTAGTCAAAACTTAAGCAATAATCTTCAATGCTTGTCTTTACAAGATGTTCTCCCTTCATCATATCAGGTACCTTTCCAGTCTGTCTGTCTGTAGCTTTCCAGCAAATCCTTTCCAAAGACAGTGGAGAAGTTTCCAGCAGGAGCAGCTGCTGAGAGACCCACACTGCACACACAGGCCTCGCCGCCCGCTGAGCGGGAAGAAGCGGCAGATGCCTTCTCAAGGGACCACTGAAAAGAGGCGGTCATTGACCCTAGCTGAAAACAAACGGGGAAAATGCCACAGCCTCACCGGCTGACACTCGCTGAGATTTTGGAAGCCACGTGCCGTGATAGCGGCTGCAGCAAAGGGATCGCAAATGGGTCACGTCACCCAGGGTGGCATTATCTTGCTTGGAGACAAAGTTCAAATTGTATGGATGTCTGTAGTTGTTAGAGCAAAGGCACAAAATGATCTTTGGAGATTTTTGGACATAATTTACCATCACTGTATCTTTGTCTGTATAGACAAAAATAATTGATAGAAAAAATACATAGAAAATTCAAGCATCGGCCAGGCACTGTGGCTCACGCCTTTAATCCCAGCACTTTGGGAGGCGGAGGCGGGTGGATTGCCTGAGCTCAAGAGTTCGTGACCAGCCTGCGCAACACGGTGAAACCCCGTCTCTACTGAAACACAAAAAATTAGCCCGGAGTGGTGGCGGCGCCTGTGGTCCCAGCTGCTCGGGAGGCTGAGGCAGAATTGCTTGAACCTGGCAGGTGGATGTTGCAGTGAGCCAAGATCGTGCCACTGCACTCCAGCCTGGGTGACAGAGCAAGACTCCATCTCAAATAAATAAATATTTTTTTTAAAATCCAACATCATCAGCACTTTCTCATCCAGGCATAGGAGACATACGTAGTTGGCCCTCGGCTATCCAATCACAGCCTCATTTGGCCCTCAGCAGACCAGTCACAGCCCGGTTTCCTCCACTGATCACTGCACTCAGCTAGATCTTTTCCATCCAAAGTGCCACTTGCTCCAGTTTGTGAGGCTCATAGACACGGCTGCTGAGCTGCAGACCTGGTGATGCCTGGGTCCAGCCGAGCTGCTCTCTCCAAATCCAGGCGCTGCTCTGCCACCTGTGTGGAGATGGGGTGTGGATACCGTGTGTACTTGCCCATACTCCCTATCAGCCCTAATTTTGGGATCGCACTTCTTATCTCCATGGGAATTTCAGTTCTCTATTTTGCTTAGTTGTTCACTGTCTGTTTCCTCCACTAGAACTAGGCTTCTATGAGAATGGAGACCCCTGGCCCTTTTATCAGTGTGGTACCCCGGTACCTTAGGAAGGATGCCTGGCCCAGGGTAGACGCTCAATAGTGTGATGACTTTAGAAGTGGGTGCTCTATCCCAGGCTGCAGAGGGCTCATGGGAAAGGAAAAGGACCTATGAACCTGGAAAATACAAAGGGGGTGTGTGTGTGTGTGCATGCGTGTGTGCGTGTGTGAGTGTGTGTGTGTGCTGTGCACACAAGTGTGTTCTGAACCAGGACCTCCATGATCCCCCTGACTGTGAGAGTGGGACAGGCCAGATTCTCTGCACTCGGGCTCACCTAGCATTACCACCCTGACAGGGAGACTGGAAGGTGATCAATCACAGTGCTTCCGCTCTCCTTCACTCTGGTGCAAAATGAGGGTGCCTTAGCCCAATCAGATGCTGTTGGTCAGGGGCCCTGCAGACCCTCGACGGTCTTGGCTGGCTAGTCAGGCCACTCAAATGTCCCAGGTGGAGACGTGGCCTGAGAGAAAGACCCAGAATCCCAGGACATCACCAGTAGCTTCAACTGTGCCATGGAGGCTGGGAGGATTCACAAATGGTGTGAGGATGGGGATATTTCCTCCAGACTTGCTTTCCAGACCCCTCAGTGGGTCTGCCCTCTCTGATGAGTAATGGAAATTAGCTAAGGGTCTTGGCTGAGGGCCTGACACAGCCAACTTGCCCCAAAGCTTTTTCTCTGATTGGCTCTCTGGGTTCGCCTTGAGGGAGGAAGAAGCCAGAGCCCCTAATGCTCTGCTCAGCTCAGGAGGTGGCCTGTCTAGCCAGGGGAAGGCGGAGTGGTCAGTCCCTGCCAAGATTTAAATGTTTTGGAACATTTGCTAAGAGAAAACACCCTCAAGCCATGGTTGTGCTAACACAAATTGTTCTTCCTTAAACACCCACACACACACACACATACACACAGCATGAGTACCTTTATTTCCAAAGTGTGAAATTCCCTAAAGTAGACAAGAACTCATTCAACTCCCTATAGATACCTTCTTCATCTTTATGCGGATAAAAATGTGTAAGATACATTTGAATTTATTTGGTGTTGCTTTTATTAGCAAAGATTTCGGATGTAATTGTCAAGGAAATTGATATTAATTTGCTTACATGAGTACGTTCCTTAAAAAAGCAAATTATTGATTAGACTTCCCTTAAATTAATCTTCAGCTTCTTGGCAGGAAGTTTGTTGATCTAAAAGGTGATTCTACAGCACGAAGAACCCAAGGAGCCTGCGGTGAACCCAGTGGTAGCAAAACAGTGCCCTCTAGTGGCTGTTGAAGTCCCGGTTCTGTAGAACAGGCGTGCTCTGAAGTCTGCATCCCCCAGGGTATCTGTCATTTTAATGTCCGATGAGTGACCTGCCGATTCGAGCAGATCTACAGAATCACCTCTTTTCTCAAGCTGATAGTTTTATTTTATCTCAAGCTGATAATTTTAAGGAGTGGAATGATTATGGCACCTTTTGAATGTTTTACATGTACGTCTTTGGCTTTGGGAGGTCAGCCCAGGCCCAGGTCATGGCTCCAGTGCACACGCGGCTCATAACGCCAAAATCAGCTCTGAGTTTCCAGAGATTGCATTCTCTTCCCTCAGGCAACTGCATGTCTGCAGGAATGTGTAGGCTGCAGGAAGACAGGCTCAGGGGTTGGGTAACATAAGAGCGTCCCTTTGCTTATGACGAGACCACTGGGCCACCACGTCTAAGACCTGCCCTGGTCACAGGAACACTGGGAGGTGCTGGGAGCTATCTCCTCTAAGAAGCATTTTATTCTGCTACGGAGAAACGGCAGAGAGTGAAATATACTGTTGATTTTGTTTTTTTAATCCCTTTTAACATAGATAAAGGGGAGGAACTGGGAGGAAAGGGGAGAAAAAGCAGATGAAGCCATGGTTTCAGAAATTCAATCCCAGCAGAAGTGCTGGAGGGACAGGGAGGGTGTGGCTCAGAAGGATAGAAACAGACCAGGTTTATTTGTGCACAATGGGAAGCTCCTCAGGAGACACAGGCTGCGGAGGGGGAGGGGAAGAGCAGTCTCTGGAAACAGCCCCCAGAGCCAGAGAGCGAGTCCTAGAGGATGGGGTTGGTGAGTTGAAGCAACCAAGGGAAAAAGACCAGCAGACAATGCAATAAAACATCAGGAAGGTCTTCTAATATCAAAACACAGGTCATTCGTGGGAATTACAGACAGGCCAGAATTGAAGTAAAGTGTTGCCAAAAAATAAAAATAAGGTCCAAGTTGATTCGTCGATAACACGGTTAGTGTGAAGAAGTCCATGTTATCCTAATTTCTTTACATATTATTCCAATTTGTATTGTCTCTGAAAGTCAAAATATCATCTTAGTCAATTAACATTTATTGGTGATAACATTTATTGGTGAAGCTCAACCATGTATCTTGAAGTTCACATTTATGCAATGTATCAGGGGCTCTTCCAGAGGCTTTCAAAATTATCCAAATCTTGAACTTTTACATCCCTCCTTTTTAAAGAGGAAACAGGTTCAGTGGGTCATTGACCCACCTGAGATCACCTAGCCAAGAAATTAAGGATTAGGATGTGAACTCATGGAGCTCATCTGTTTCCATGCTCAGAATCCCTTTGCTAGACTGTGTGGCTCTCATGTCTATGTAAGCATTGTCAGGCCTCTGAGCCCAAGCTAAGCCATCATATCCCCTGCGACCTGCACCTATGCATCCAGAGGGCCTGAAGAAACTGAAGATCCACAAAAGAAGTGAAAATAGACTTAACTGATGACATTCCACCATTGTGATTTGTTTCTGCCCCACCCTAACTGATCAATGTACTTTGTAATCTCCCCCACCCTTAAGAAGGTTCTTTGTAATTCTCCCCACCCTTGAGGATGTACTTTGTGAGATCCACCCCCTGCCCATAAAACATTACTCCTAACTCCACCGCCTATCCCCAAACCTATCAGAACTAATGGTAATCACCACCCTTGGATGACTCCTTTTTCGGACTCAGCTCACCTGCACCCAGGTGAAATAAACAGCCTTGTTGCTCACACAAAGCCTGTTGGGTGGTCTCTTCACACGCACTTGTGAGACATTTGGTGCTGAAGACCCGGGTCAGAGGGACTCCTTCGGGAGACCAGTCCCCTGTCCTCACCCTCACTCCGTGAAGAGATCCACCTATGACCTCGGGTCCTCAGACCAACCAGCCAAGGAACATCTCACCAATTTCAAATCGGGTAAACAGTCTTTTCACTCTCTTCTCCAGCCTCTCTTGCTGCCCGTCAGTCTCCCTGTCCTTCCTTTTCCAGTTCTTTTTCCTCTCTAGTCGAGACAAAGGAGACACATTTTATCCGTGGACCCAAAACTCCAGTGCCGGTCATGGACTCGGGAAGGCAGCCTTCCCTTGGTGTTTAATCACTGCAGGGACGTCTGCCTGATTATTCATACATATTCCATTGGTGTCTGATCTCTGTGGGGATGCCTGCCTTGGTCATTCACCCACATTCCCTTGGTGGCAAGTCAATTGCGGGGACCCCTGCTTTGGTTGCTCACCCACATTGCAGCCCAGGGCTGCTCCCCACCCCCTTCTCCGTGTCTCTACCCTTCTCTTTAAACTTGCCTCTTTCACTATGGGCAACCTTCCATCCTGCATTCCTCCTTCTTCTCCCTTAACCTGTGTTCTCAAGAACTTAAAACCTCTTCAACTCTCACCTGACTTAAAATCTAAGCACCTTATTTTCTTTTGCAACACTGCTTGACCTCAATACAAACTTGACAGTGGTTCTCAATAGCCAGAAAACGGCTTTGATTTCTCCATCCTATGAGATATAGATAATTTTTGTCAAAAAATGGGCAAATGGTCTGAGGTGCCTGACGTCCAGGCATTCCTTTACACATTGGTCCCTCCCTAGTCTGTGCTCCCAGTGAGACTTCCAAATCTTTCATCTGTCCCTCCTGCCTGTTCCTTCAGTCTCCACCCCAAGCTCTGAGTCCTGTGAATCTTCCTTTTCTACTGACCCATCTGACCTCTCACCTCCTCCCCAGACTGCTCCTCCTCAGGTCGCTCCCGGCCAGGCTGAGTCAGGCTCCAACTCTTCTTAAGCCTCTGCTCCCCCACCCTATGGCCTTTCTATTACCTCCCCTCCCCACACCCGGTCTGGCTTACAGTTTCGTTCTGTGACTAGCCCTCCCCCACCTGCCCAATGATTCCCTCTTAGAGAGGTGGCTGGAGCTCTCCAAGGTTAATGCTCCTTTTTTCTTTATCCAACCTCTTCCAAATCAGTTAGCATTTAGGCTCTTTTTCACCAAATATAAAAACCCAGCCCTGTTCATGGCCCATTTGGCAACAGCCCTTAGACGCTTTACTGCCCTGGACCCAGAAGGGCCAGAAGGCCGTCTTATTCTCAATATGCATTTTATTACCCGACCCGCTCCAGACATTAGAAAAAGCTCCAAAAATTAGATTCTGGCCCTCAAACCCACAACAGCACTTAATGAACCTCGCCTTCAAGGTGTACAATAATAGAGAAGAGGCAGCCAAGTAGCAACATATTTCTGAGTTGCAATTACTTGCCTCCACCGTGAGAGAAACCCCAGCCACATCTCCAACACACAAGAACTTTCAAATGCCTCAACCACAGCAGTCAGGGGTTCCTCCAGGAATCTGCCTGATAGTTCCATTGGGGATCCTCTTGGGGAACTTCTCTAACGCCTTCCTGGAGGTCTGGCTCGTGAAGCTGGTGGTTGTCAGTGTGATATTGGGCTACAGAAAAAAACTCATTCCCGTTCATCTGGGGACAGGGCAGAGATCAGGATGACATTAAGTCACTCCAGGTTAAATTGTAGGACAGAGTTACATATTTGAATTCCTGTATATATTTAGTGGGGTCTGATGAGAAAGAGCCTAAATGCTGACTGATCAGAGAGAGGTCTGATAGAGAAAAAGGCACATGTACCCTGACTATGCCTTCAACTCCAGCCACCTCTCTAAGAGGAAATTGTTGGGCAGGTGGGGAAGAGCTAGTCATGGAACTAAACTGTAAGCCGGACCGGGCGTGAGGAGGGGAGGTGATAGAAGGATTATAGGGTGGAGGAGCGGAGGCTGAGGAAGAATTGAGACCTGACTCGGCCTGGCGACTAACAGCCTGGGGAGGAGGGGAGAGGTCAGATGGGTCTGTAGGAAAGGAAGATTGGAAAGACTCAGCGATGCCTGGGGTTGGGACTGAGAGGACAGGTGGGATGGAGAGAAGGAGGATTTGGGAGGAATTGCATTGGGAACAGAGACTAGGGAGGGAACGAAGTGTGAAAAATGTCTGGATGTAAGGCACCTGAGACCCTTTGCCCATTTTTCGACAATTATTTAGGTCTTGTAGGATGGAGAAATCGAAAGTGCTGTTTTCTGGCCATTTGGAGCCATCGTCAAGTTTGTATTGGGGCCAAATGGTGTTGCAGAAGAAAATAAGGCATTTAGGTTTTAGGTCAGTTGTGAGTTGAAGAGGTTTTAAGTTTTTGAGAACACAGGCTAAGGGAGAAGAGGGAGGAATGGAGGGTGGAAGGTTACCCATAGTGAAGGAGGCAAACCCAGAGAAAAGAGAGGGTAGAGACACGGAGAGAAGGGGTTGGGGGTTCTTG
The DNA here is from genome assembly GCF_008728515.1 of Papio anubis. Lineage (NCBI taxonomy): Eukaryota > Metazoa > Chordata > Mammalia > Primates > Cercopithecidae > Papio > Papio anubis. Next base: position 163,887,313 of record NC_044981.1, read on the forward strand.
TCCCCCAGAAAAGTGGTACTTGCTGCTAAGGGTGAAGGACCAAGGCAGGCATCCCCGCATGGTCAGATACCTCTGAAACGTGGGTGAATAATCAGGCAGGTGATTAAACACCAAGGGAAGACTGTCTTCCTGAGTCCGTGACCAGCGCCAGAGTTTTGGGTTCACAGATAAAACATGTCTCCTTTGTCTCTACCAGAAAAGGAAAGGAACTGAAATTAAGAGAAGGGAGAGATTGAAGTGTGGTGCCAAGATTGAAAGGAGAAAGGTTGAGGGATAGTGAGAGAGGTTGGAGAAGAGAGTAAAGAGAGGCTGCTTTCCGGATTTAAAATTGGTGAGATGTTCCTTGGGCTGGTTGTTCTGAGGACCCGAGGTCGTAGGTGGATCTTTCTCATAGAACAAAGAGCAGGAGGATGGGATTGATCTCCCAAGGGAGGTCCCGCAATCCGAGTCACAGCACCAAATTTCACTCACGTTCATGTGAAGAGACCACCAAACAGGCTTTGTGTGAGCAATAAAGCTTTTTAATCACCTGGGTGCAGGGGGGTTGAGTCCGCAAAGAGTCAGTGAAGGCAGATAGGGGTGGGGCTGTTTTGTAGGATTTGGGTAGGTAAAGTAAAATTACAGTCAAAGGGGGGTTGTTCTCTGTCGGGCAGGGGTGGAGGTAACAAGGTGCTCAGTCGGGGAGCCTTTGAGCCGGGATGAGCCAGGATGAGCCAGGAGAAGGAATTTTACAATGTAATGTCATCAGTTAAGGCAAGGACTGGCCATTTTCGCTTCTTTTGTGGTGGAATGTCATCAGTTAAGGCAGGAACAGGCCATTTTCACTTCTTTTGTGATTCTTTACTTGCTTTGGGCCATCTGGACGTATATATGCAGGTCACAGGGGATATGAGGGCTTAGCTTGGGCTCAGAGGCCTGACAACTATCATACTGGACAACACTTCCCCAGACCAAAATACTAAATCACTTAAGTTTTCCGAAGCTCAGTTTCCTGTCTTATAATAGGTCTAATATTTCTAATGATATTAGCATAGCACTGTTGTTGGTAACATGAAATAATGCATGAAATACTTTGCCTATGGTAAAGTACCAGCCTTGTAGCAGGACTGTTGTGGGAAGTCAGGGACCCCGAGTAGAGGGACCAACTGAAGCCATGGCAGAAGAACATAAATTATGAAGATTTCATGGACATTTATTAGTTCCCCAAATTAATACTTTTATAATTTCTTACACCTGTCTTTACTGTAATCTCTGAACATAAATTGTGAAGATTTCATGGACACGTCACTTCCCCAATGAATATCTTTGTGATTTCCTATGCCTGTCTTTGCTTTAATCTCTTAATCACATCATCTTCTTTGTAAGCTGAGGAGGATGAATGTCACCTCAGGACCCTGTGATTGTATCAACTGCACAAATTGTTTGTAGAGCATGTGAGTTTGAACAATATGAAATCTGGGCATCTTTAAAAAAAGAACGGGATAACAGTGATGTTCAGGGAACAATAAAGGTAACTTTGAACTGGCCGCCGGTCAGCCAGACAAAACAGAGCTATATTTCTCCTCTTTCATAAGCAAATAGGAGAAATATCACTGAATTCTTTTTCTCAGCAAGGAACATCCCTGAGAAAGAGAATGCGCCCTGAAGGTAGGCCTATAGATGGCCCCTTTTTAAGGCGTCCTGTCTTTTACGGTCGAAGCTGAAGGGATGAAATAAGCCCCGATCTCCTATAGTGCTCCCAGGCTTATCAGGTGGAGGAAATTTCCCACCTAATAAATTGTGGTCAGGTAGGTTATCTGCTCTCAAACCCTGTTTCCTGATAAGATGTTATCAATGACAATGCATGCCCGAAACTTCATTAGCAATTTTAATTTCTCCTCATCCAGTGGTCCTGTGATCTCGCCCTGCCTCCATTTGCTTTGTGATATTTTATTATCTTGTGAAGTAAGTGATCTCTGTGACCCACACCCTGTTCGTGCACTCCCTCCCCTTTTGAAAATCGCTAATAAAAACTTGCTGGTTTTATGGCTCAGGGAACATCACGGATCCTGTCGATGTGACGTCTCCCCTGGACACCCAGCTTTAAATTTCTCTCTCTTGTGTCCACTGAGACACTTAGGAAATAGAAAAGAACCCACGTTAAACATTGGGAGCAGGTTCTCCCGATACAGGACAAGCCTCAGACAAAACTCCTCAGACACCGAGTTAAAGAAGGAAGGGGTTTATTCAACCGGGGACATCGGCAAGACTTCTGTCTCAAGAGCCAAGCTCCCTGAGTGGACAATTCCTGTCCCTTTTAGGGGCTCACAACTCTAAGGGGGTGCGTGTGAGAGGGTCATGATTGATTGAGCAAGCAGGAGGTACGTGACTGGGGGCTGCATGCACCAGTAATTAGATCAGAAAAAAACAAGATAGGGATTTTACAGTGCATTCTCTACAATGCCTGTAATCTATAGATAACAGAACCAATTAGGTCAGGGATCGATCTTTAACTACCAGGCCCAGGGTGCGGTGCTGGGCTGTCTGCCTGTGGATTTCAGTTCTGCCTTTTAGTTTTTACTTCTTCTTTCTTTGGAGGTAGAAATTGGGCATACGACGATACGAGGGGTGGTCTCCTCCCTTATTCCCCCCTTTTGAGACTCTCACTCATTTTATTAGTAGGCGTTCTCACTTTAATTTTCACTACCCATGTCTTCTTGCAAGACAGATCGATAGTGATTCATATAGTACACTTGTGCATTATGGTGAACTAAGGTGGCACTGAAGCTTTTTATCATTCGAAGAAGTACAGGTAGCAAACAAGGGAGCAGTAAGTAGGTTCCTGTTACTATTATAACTCTTATTATAAGAATTTTAAATTCTCCTAGTGCTGGGAGCCATTTTCTAAACATGGACCTAGAATCAAATCTATGCCACACTTGCACAGGCACATGGGCCAGTTTTGTCATATCTCTAACCATGTCTTCAACTACTTGCCCTTGATTATCTATGTGTAGGCAGCAATTAGTAAGGTTAAATTTCCTACAGATCTCTCCTTCAGCTGCTAGCAAGTAGTTGAGAGCTAATCTATTTTGATGGATAGCATTTCTCATCTGAGTTTCTTGCTGGGCCAGAATAGTCAAGGCTCTGCCAGTTTTATTAGTGATTATTTTTAAGACAGCTTGTAACCATATGATTCGGTTGATCATGTAAATGGGGGTCTGGTATCCCTGTGAGCCATCTTGTGCCTAAGTAGCAGGCCTATAATATTGTATGATTCTCTCTGGGGGCCATTTATCATTTTTTCAATTTCTTATAGCTATGCTTCTCTTTTCGTGGGAAGCATAGACAGGGAAGCACAGGAGTTCACCTGCTTTTATGGGCAGTAGGAAGAAAGATGGTATAATAGTGCCAATAACACAACTACCTGCCCACTGGTCAGGTAATTTGGCATAAGCTTTATGCCCACATATCCAGTATAATCCACTGGGGAATGTCCAGTCCCAGTGGGACTCTGGGTGGGTCCACATGGTTTGCAACTTTGGGAATTATGACTGTTTTTGTGGTACCATTGTACAGTTTCTGTCTCAGACAACTAAGTCGTCCTACGGGGTGAGTGAATTCTTTTCTTTCTCTAGCTATGCAATATTGTCCAATAATTGAGGCTTTTAGGGCCCAGAAATTATCAGGGTGATTCTTTTGAGCTGGGAATTCATCAGGAACTGGGTCTGTAGGTACTAATTCTCAGGCTTCCTATGGCCATTGTTCTCTTATTACAGTTCCGCCACATACATAACATGAAGTGACATTGAGAGACTGGGCTACATGCTCGGCTAATTGCAAAAACAAATTTCTTGTTTATCCTGGAATTTCTGGTACTGGCACATTTAGTTCATCATAGAAAGTTTGAAACACTGGCTCAGGAGAGCGTTTGTAAACTTCTCCTTGAACCAAGATATTTACTCGAGGAGCCAGTCTGGCTCTGTCAATTCCTAAGGTCACACACTGCTCTTTTTTCCAGCGAAGATCAAGGGTATTGGTTATTACTAGCTCTAAGGGGTTACATTGTCCCTTAGTAAAGGAAGGGCCATTTTTTCCTTTCTAAAGGTGGACTGGATCCTTTTCATTATTTTTTTTTCTTTTATCCAAGTGGCCTAAATGACACAAGATCAGTATTTACATTTATTTCCACACAGTCTTAATTTATGACTGATGTACTTATTTTCTGCCATATACCCTCTTTTCTAATTAAGAAAAACACACCTTATTCCTAACTTATTACTATTAATGACAGCACAGGCATCAAATTTTAAGGTGACTTGTTTGGGCACCCCTTTTTCTTCTGTTTTGGCTAACACTTTACTTGTATCGTTTATGAGCCCCCACCAGTCCTCAGTCCTTAATCTTATTTTAAAAACTGTGGTCATGGGAGGCTCAGATGGGTCATAACACACATCGGGTTGGTCCTTTCCTGGGCTACATACCTTGTATAGAATAAGATTATACAAACAAGTTCTTTTTAGAGCTCCAGTATACTTATAATAACTGTAAAATAATAGGACCGTAGCAACCTTTTGTCCTATCTCAGTGACTTGATGTATACACTGAGAACAGCCCTCAGTCTGAGGAAGGTCAGCTGAAGTCCTTACTGTACAAGTCCAAATTTTAAGGAAAATGAGTCCTGTGATGAGTTTCCTCATGCTTCAGTTGTGTGTGGACCAGTCAGCTTCCGGGTGAGACTGGAGAAGGGCTTGTCGTCTTCTTCAGAGTCACTTGGCAGGGGTTGATGAAGCTGCTCCCGTCCACGTACCACTTACAGTCTACTAATGTTTAAGGATGGTCTTGGAGGTTGGGCCTGCTAGAATAAACTGAGTCCAACACCTCTACACAGTTATGTTCAACTGGGCTCTCTGATACCAGGAGCAAGGTGGTAAGGTTTAGAGTTTTGCAAACTTCAGTGGTTATGTGGGGATTTTCACATAGCAAGCTTTGGTACTTGGTTGATCTAGCATTTGTTAACCAATGATGTCCTTTGGTATTTATTAAAGTTACCACAGCATGGGGGGGCCTTTATATTCAGGTTTTGCCTAAGGGTTAGTTTATCTGCTTCTTGTGCTAACAGGGCCATTACTGCTAGGTCCCTTAGACCTGGGGGCCGGCCTTTGGAAACCCTGTCTAGTTGTTTTGAAAGATAGGCCACTGTCCTTGGCCAGGCCCCACAGTCTGGGTTAAAACTCCAACTGCCATTTTTTCTCTTTCTGACACACAGAGTGTGAAGAGTTTTGTCAGGTCAGGTAGCCTCAGCGCTGGGGCCGACATGAGTTTTTCTTTTAACTCATGAAAAGCTTGTTGCTGTTGGTTATAACAGATGTAGTTTGTCTAATCTACATTTTTATTAACTGTCACCTTCTAAAATATTGACTCAAATCCTGCAGCTATTTGATTTCAAGCTTTAAATTGATCTGGTATTCTACATGGGGCTCCAATTGCATCTAAAGAGACATGAGAGTTGAAAGACCCATAAGGGGCTTCTCTCACTTTATGATGTCTAATTATTTTTTTCCTTCTGGTTGATGAAATGCCAGGGTGAAAGGGATAGTCAATTGGACTGAAGTACAAGTGTCACTCCAGCTATTCAGCAGAGTGCCTAGTAAAGGTCCACCATAATACCACCACACATCCGCTCAGGGATGAACAAGGGCTGACTGATTGATAAGCTCTTAAAAATTCTTAAGCTCATCGCATCCTTTCAGGTCTCCAAGGAACGCTAAGTTTCCTCCCTGCTGTGAGAGACATGAAGTGAACTTAGTGTTGGGAGATGGAAGCTGGATGGCCCTCGGGGGCTGACCCGCAGGGACTTTGGGATATAGCAGAGAGAGCTTGGCATGACTTAGTACTCCAGGCAGTAGAATCCTGGAAAAGAGCTATCATGCAGCCTACGCCTGGTCGACTGGAGGACCACCTTAGTGGAAGGGGGACAAAATGTGCACAAGCATAACAATTGCTTTTGTTTAATGTGCAGATGGAATATTTGATCCATTTTAACCAGGCATTTGCATCTTGGTATCCTGTCTTAATGGCTAAAGTTTGTTTTAAGTCTTTAACTTCTATGATCCTCTAGTAAAATGAATGTATGGTTTTAGGGAAATTACAAAAACCAGTTGGGGTAGTCCATCCTTGCTCTTTAGTGGTCCACAGAACGTTGGACCAACTAAGGTATGAAAGCTCTACATCGGGGGGCAACACTCCTGGTTGGCATTGGGGTCTTTATCGAAATGTCCCCGGATTAAATTGTCCTAGTTTACTAATGTCTAGTCTGAGGAGAGTCAGGAGGGACAGAAGTACTTTTCTGAAGTAGAAAGCTGTCTTTGACTTGGCAAGTCCTCACAGGGTATAACAAGGCAAGCATTAAATTCAATAGTTTGAGAGGAAATTGACTTGGTTATATTAATAACTAGATGGTCAGCAACAGAACAAGGAAAGAAGAAAGAGTAATAGAACAGATTAAAAGAGTTAAATTTTTCTTAGCTTAGGTTGGTAGGGTTTTCCCTTGGGACTGTGGCCCACGACTCTGGAGTGGGTGGTGCTTCTGGTTGTATTAATAACTAGATGGCCAGCAGTAGAACAAGGAAAGAAGAAAGAGTAATAGAATAGATTAAAAGAGTTAAATTTTTCTTAGCTTTAGTTTGGTAGGGTTTTCCCTTGGGACTATGACCCACGACTCTGGAGGAGGTGGCACTTTCTTGACACAGGTGTGATGAGTCCATCCCTTTTTTGCTGTGTGAACAGCAGTCTTGGTGGTTAGCAGCACAAGGTAAGGTCCTTCCCAGGCTGGCTCAAGTTTTTCTTCTTTCCACCTTTCGATGAGAATGTGATCTTCAGGCTGGTGCTGGTTTACTGGAAATTCTCGGGGTGGTACATGTGCTAAAGAGTTTAGCTTTTTTTTTTTTTTTGAGAAAGGAAAGTGGAAGAAAAACCAAGTATATAATTTTTAGAAATTGACCTTTTGTTTTAAATGTGGAGACCTTGGCAGTGAACTTTATAGTTTTTAGTGCCTTTTTACTGAGAAATTTCCTTTAGCACCTGTTTTTATTAGTTTTTAAACCAAAGAAAGCCAAGTACCCTTTTACATTTAACAATGCTTCTCGTATGATTTTTATACCAGATAAGCTAAATTTTATCTTTATATTAGTGTTATTAATGTTAAACCTAATTTAATAAAACCTTGTAGACATATTTACTTAATTTTTAACGTTTGACCATAAGGTAAGATTTTATAGAGTCTTTTTAACCTTTTATAATTTTTGCTAAAAAGCAGGTTGGTGCCTTAAGAAAAACCTGTTATGTTTTAATGTCCAGTTCACAGAAAAACTGAATGATACTTCTGTAACTTTAGCCAATATGTTTACACAAAGAATGTTCTTTACCATTAACATTTCAAAACTTGCTTAAACCTTCAAAACAATAATTTTTTTAACTTTTTAATGTAGGTAAAAATGTACATTCTTATGCCTCCTTATAATCCTTTCACCAAAGGTATATTTATCTTTTCTTATACCTCTTGCACATAAATTGTTTTTTTTTTTCAATAGTTTTACATTCAGGAGGCCTAGTTACTTTTAAATTATACAATATTTTTAACATAAATTCTTCTTTTAACACACTTTTTTTTTTCTCTCATGACTTTTACAGGCAATTTTTTGACATGCCTTAACTTTCTGACTTATTACAAACATTTCTTTCTTTAAATAACCAGTTAATTTATTTCAGGACAAGAATTTACCATGTAACACTCTTTCTATATAAATTCCTCCCCCTTTTTTCCCTTTCTTTTTCGAAGATGATAATCTTTTTTTTTTCCAAGGTGAAACTTTTTTTGTGTGTGTCTGTGGACTAGACTATCTAAAGGCCACAAGAATAGAATTACTATAATATATGTTACGCTGTTAACTTTTGCCAACTTTACTTTTGTTGAAAACCTTGTAAGTTTGGGATTTTAATTATCCTTTGCTATTCATAAGACCTTGTTTTGTCCAATTTAGAATTGGTATGATGGCTTTTAAAGGAATAGGGTACACTTTTTTTTTTCTTAACTACTTGTATATCTCTCTCTCTCTCTCTTTCTTTCTTTCTCTTTTTGACTTTGTCTCTCTCTCTTTGACTTTCCTTTTGCCTCTGTCTCTTCCTCTCTCTCTCTGCCTCTGTCTTTCTCTCTCTCTCTCTCCTTGACTCCCTCTTTGTCTGTCTCTTCCTCTCTGTCTCTTCATCTCTCTCTCTCTCTTTGCCTCTTTTCCTCTCTGTCTCTTTCCTTTCTCTCTCTCTGCTGGTCTTTCCTTGCCTCTGCTGGCCGCTTATGCTGCTGATCTCTCAACCACCGTGTGTTAGGGGCAGGGGATCTAAAACAAGCTGGTCTGGGTTCCTGGCTGGGTTACCTTGTGCCATACCTTTGAAACAAAGGGACCTGGCAGGCTTCCTTCTAATGGCCAACCTACCTCTAATGCTGGCCAGTCTATCTTACACAAAGTTTTAAGTTTTTCCTGGTGTCATAGGACTCATAGTCTCCATAAATCCTTTTTTTTGAAAATTTTTCAACATAGTTCCTAGTGGTGAGGCTTACTTTGTGCCTCACCCATGTTTCCCTCTAGACAAAACACCACGCTCACACCACATGCACACCACAAAACAAAGAATGGGTAAAAAGGGTGCACACACACTTTTGTAGTTTACACCAAACCAAAATCAAAACCAAAATCAGAGTATCAAGAAATCCAAACCAGGTCAAAACCAAAACCAAAGTATCAAGCAATCCAAGTCAAGTCAAAAACAAAAACCAAAGTGCCAGTACAGGCACACCATGGGTGATCAGGCCACGCTTCCACTCAAATGGAGTGGGCAAGTTCCCAAGCCCAATCCTGTCAAGCAATTCAAACCAAGTCAAAACCAAAACCAAAGTGCCAATAAAGGCACGCTGTGGGTGATCAGGCCACGCTTCCACTCAAATGGAGTGGGCAAGTTTCAAAGACTAGTCTTACCAAGTTTTAGATGTCCAGACTCCAAATGCCTGTTCCTTCCCGGTGTTCAGCCACTGCGTTGATCCTCCACGGGGGCCTGCCACACGCTGCTCTGGCAAAGCATCCCACTGGGGCAAATGCCTACCAGGGAGCACTCTCAGGATCCGCGTCACTGGGGCTGGTCGGGGTCCCCCGCAGGGATGTTCCACAGGCCAGGCCTGAGCCACCTAAGGAGCTGCCTCGACCATCTGCCATTCACCTCGCTTCCCAGTCAGGGAACCAAGAAATGTAGCAGGACAAGCCACAGACAAAACTCCTCGGATACCAAGTTAAAGAAGGAAGCGGTTTATTCGGCCGGGGGCATCGGCAAGACTTCTGTCTCAAGAGCCGAGCTCCTCAGACGAGCAATTCCTGTCCCTTTTAAGAGCTCACAACTCTAAGGGGGTGCGTGTGAGAGGGTTGTGATTGATTGAGCAAACAGGGGATACGTGACTGGGGGCTGCATGCACCGATAATTAGATCGGAACAAAACAGGATAGGGATTTTCACAGTGCATTTCTATGCAATGCCTGTAATCTATAGATAACATAACCGATTAGGTCAGGGGTCAATCTTTAACTACCAGGCCCAGGATGTGGCGCCGGGCTGTCTGCCTGTGGATTTCATTTCTGCCTTTAGGTTTTGCTTCTTTCCTTGGAGGCAGAAATTGGGCACAAGATGGTATGAGGGGTGGTCTCCTCCCTTATCCTCATGTAAGTTTTTTTTCTTTTAATAATTGCTGTACGGTGTTGTGAAACCATACAGTCTTTGCAATACGAAGACTTTGGCCCCAGGATCTTATAATCACGTTAGCACTTCTTCAGAAGTTGAACTATGTATCTTGAAGTTGACATTTATGCCTTGTTCTTTAAGACTGAAGTTCACATTCTGCACCACTGACAATTTCTGACAGTTTCTTGTACTGTGAAATGTTCCATCTATTCTATACACATATAAAAAGTGAAATGTATCACTTTACCATCTGGACCGTGTCTGTTAGAATTTAACAGGAAAAAAGCACAATTACCTAGAGGCTAGTAAGAGTCATGATCTTTTGCCCCATAGAAAGTGGATGTTGCGGATCACAGAGAAGGTGAATGAGTAGCAGCGCTCCCTTGTGCTTCATGGGGTCAGTGATAACCGAGTTCATTAACGAGTGACAGGCTTAATGACTAACATACCTCTAACATTCTCCTCTAGCTCAGATGAAAGAGAGAATGGGACTTCTTGGTACTGACTGTTTTTCCTGTTCCTCAACTGGTTTCTTTTAGGGAGCTACACATTTACTTGCCCACTGATGATTGATGTTTTCAGCCAGCACGATGGACAGAAGTCTAAGGAACGTCCTTGTTGTTTCCTTTGGGTTCCTGCTTCTCTTTACAGCCTATGGAGGTCTGCAGAGCCTGCAGGTATGTGTCCAGTCAAGTTACCTGAACTTCTTGGCCTCCAAGAATCTCCATGGTCACAGACAATAATGAATTGGAAATTTGAAAAATCTAATTCACCTGGTGTTTCTTTTTCACTGCACACCAAATCCTCTAAAACAAACAGTGGTTCTCAGATGCAGTCCTCCAGTGAGCAGTTCCCACTCTCATCTCAATAGGATTGGACAACAATGAGGTGTGCGTTGCTCTTGGAGAGCTCTGGACAGCAGGGGTCTTGGGATCGTGGTTTGTTGGGACATTCTTTGCCTTTGGGTGGTTAAAAGGAGACACAGGAAAAGTCATTGTGAATATGATTGCATGCCCTTGGCTTTGTGGTTAGGGGCAGCCAAGTGAATTTATCAAATATCACTAGACCTTATAGATTCCAAGCTTACTCTAAGCAAAACTGTGAACTTTGACTACATGGTCTCTCTATACTTTGAGCTCTTTACGTCATGCTCTCCGGGACAGCTGTCTCTGCTAGTCAGGACTGACGTGAGCAACACAGAGTGTTCAGATAGAAGTGACTCAGGAATGACTGTGCCCCAGCATGCCTAGGAGCTCAGCCCACCTCTCTCCAAGAACCCCAAGGCTTCCACGTGGTTGGCTTCGCTCTCAGGCCCCAAGGCACAGGCATCCCCAGGCTCCCTCCTCAGAGCTCAGCAGCCCCAGTGAGAAGACAGGGCCTCATTCCAGAGTTCTCATGAGTCCTCACCCTGGTCTGGACTAGGTCCCCTCATCCAAGGACCAAGGATGCCCTTTCGTGGCACCTCCCCTGCAGCTGCCACCTCCTCTCACCCTTTCTGGCTGCAGGCCTCCAAGTTCTCATTCAGCTCTCATCTTGGAGGTCACCTCCTCCTCCCCACCCTGCCCTGGAGCCGAGGTTGGGGTGGGGCACCCAGCACCCTCATGGCAGCGTGTGCCTGCCCATGTCATCTCCACCAGTGGCAGCAGCCTGCAGTTTCCAGGACACAAGGGCCACGTCTCTGGTCCATCCTCGAACCTCAGACAGTGACAGGCACTCAGAGGTGGGCGATGGATATTTGTTGAAGGGAGAAATCATTCATGCGCACTCACCTGCTTCATATCCTTGGGGCCTCCCCATGGGCTGAAGGACCCCTTCCATTCCCCGGGAGCATGCAGGCCCCTCACAGACCAATTCTGGCAGAGTCTCCAGCCCCGTCCTGCCACACTGTCCTGTTCTCAGCTGAGATTCAGGCAGGCGTCCACAGAGGTGTGAGCAGCTCTCACAGCCATCCAGCCTCAGCACAAGCACTCACAGGGGTGCTGGGACTTCCCTCCCTGATGTTTAGACACACTAACTGCTTTATTCCAAATTCACCTGTACTTTCCTCCCACCAGCTGCAGAGGAGGCTCCCAGGGCAGCAAGCCTGTGGCTGGCGGTTCCTGGGAGCTGTGGCAGCCTCCAGCCTGGGGGACACTGAGGACCTGCTGGTGCCTCATCTCACTGTGTCCATCCTGTGCTCTGACAGGGCTGGCTTTGTTCCCACAGAGCAGCCTGTACAGCGAGGAGGGCCTGGGTGTGACAGCGCTCAGCACCCTCTACGGAGGCATGCTCCTGTCCTCCATGTTCCTCCCACCGCTCCTCATTGAGAGGCTGGGCTGCAAGGGGACCATCATCCTCTCCATGTGTGGCTACGTGGCCTTCTCCGTGGGCAACTTTTTCGCCAGCTGGTACGCAGCCCCCACCCCCTGCCCACCCCACCCCGGCCGTTCCCCATGCTAGGGACGTTCACTCTGCACACAACTTGCATTTGCGCCTGATTACTGTTCACTGCAGGCATTTTAAAATGAGCTCTGCTGCCCCCGCACCCCCACCTCGCTTTGGTAACAGACGGTGCTGGGCTTCCTTACTGTTTTCTCACCAAGGCTCCTCTGTGCCCCCCACTGCTTCCATCTCCTCCTTCCAATCCCTGATGCTGGCCTCTCCCTGGGATCTGTTCTGATCCTCAGCTCCCCTGGCTGGGCGAGGGTTCCAGTAACACAGGGGACTCTAACTCCAATGCAGAGGGTGAGTCTCGTGGGCACCTAGGCAGATGTCACCAATGGACGAAAAGCTGCACCTTGCCCACCATTAGGAAGTGGGTATGGCCAGGGCAGGTCACAGGGATGGGAGGCCACCCTGCTCCCTGGTGACTTGGACCACAGAGACCGAGCTCTGAGGGCTTTGGACTGCACCCCAGGCCCCGGGAACACATCCATGGAACATCTTCCAGGGACGCTGGTTGTGACCCAGGACATGCTGCTGATGACGGCTGCATGTCCTTCTTCCCGGTAGCTGCAGAGTCTCACACAGCACCCTGCCACCAAGGCCTGAGCCGGTCACTTGGTCTTTTTAACTGAGGCTGTCCCTCGGCCTTCTTTGTTCTCCTCATCTTGTTGTTTGTGGTTGCATCCAATACAAGGAGCCTCACTGGCCTTCAATTTCACTTTTGCAAATCAATCTCAGCTGGAAAATGCACTGATTTTGCTCATTTATCTGAGTCTAATGGTGAATCCATCCATCCAACCAACAACACCCATTACCATGCTTGCAATGGGCCAGGCGGCATTTCCTTCTCCCAGAAAGACTAAAGAACCACAGGGACACGGGTGCGATGGGCTTGTGTCTCCTGTCACAGGCGGTGCTGTGGGTCTGCCTTTTACCCACAGGTACACTTTGATCCCCACCTCCATACTGCTAGGGCTTGGGGCCGCCCCGCTGTGGTCTGCGCAGAGCACATACCTCACGATCATGGGAAACACACATGCAAAGAAGGCGGGAAAGCACGGCAAAGACGTGGTGAACCAGTATTTCGGAATCTTCTTCCTCATATTCCAGTCATCCGGTGTGTGGGGCAACTTGATCTCATCGCTGGTATTTGGCCAGACTCCCAGCCAAGGTAAAATTCTAATTCAAATTCTATTCTTTTAAGAGATCACAGAACTAACATTAGTTTTCAAAAACAGAAAAGTTGTGAAATCACCTGTCCGAAGTCATGGAGTTGGTAACGGATAAATCTGAAAGAGAATCCAGCATTCATGGCACCCAATCTCATGTACTTTTTTCTTTTTGACTAGTTTTGAAAACTTGAAAAATTTTAATTGTGTCAGAAAAGTAGTATAACAGGTAAGCAGCACTTTTCCAAGTTTATTCTTCCCTGAATCTTTGCGGAACACTAATAGGATTTTCCACCTCCCAAAGTGTCTTAAATGGAGTCTAGGGTCATGTGCCTAGGGGTAAATCTATTTTGACACACTGGGTCTTTCCACGTGACCTGTAGTGATGCCTCCCTGCAGGTGTCCATCCTTTCCACTGTCACTTTCATTCCTCAAGAACCTACATCTCATCACATTTGCGGTCATCACATTTGCAGTCATCTCATGCCTCCCATCTGCTCTGACTTCACAGAGGCCCTCCCAGAAGAGCAGCTCATGTCCTGTGGGGCCAGTGACTGCCTGATGGCCACCGCAACCACCAACAGCACCCAGAGGCCCTCCCAGCAGCTGGTCTACACCCTGCTGGGCATCTACACCGGTACGTGCTCCACCAGCCCAGGGCAGGGTCCCCAGCAAAGCAGAGCCAAGCCTCCTTCCTGGGCTGACAAGGACCATCTCCCCCAATATAGAAGGAATCTCTCTTCTTCTGAAACATCCTTGCAAAATGTATTGGTCTGGATTACATGCAGGCAGTGTTCTTATGAATCAAATGCAGTACACCCGTGCTGTCTAACAGAGGATCCTGGGGTGATGAGATTGTTATACATCTCCAGAGCCCAACACAGTAGCCATTAACCACTGTGGTTGTTTACATCTTAACTGATTAAAGTCTCAGTTCCTAAGTCTCCCAGCCACACTGCAAGTGCCCAGCAGTACAGGGGGCTGGTGGCTACTATAACAGACAACTTGGTGGCCGGCTAGGGCACTGGGATTGACTGTTGGTGTTTCAGCTGTGGCCAAGGGACCCTGAACATCCATAATTGCTATAAACGACCTTTTTTTTTTTCTGAGAAATGTACTGAGTACCTTCTGTGGAAAGGCTAGAGGGGCGAGTGCTACCAAGTGCTGGTTGCACCTTAGCTGGAGACATTGCAAGCTCATGGTGAAACGGCTGCCCAGAGGAAGTTAATTGTCATGACAAGGCTCATTCTTAGAAGTTCATTTTAATAGAGAATATTATGTTAATAGTTTCATATGTGACTTTAGTGTTACAGTGAAAGGTTTATTACAACTTTGAAGGGGACACATTGAGAGAGTTTTAAAAACCATTTTGTAAAGAATTTAAATATATTCTTTTTTGGCCAGGCGTGGTGGCTCACACCTGTAATCTCAGCACTTTTGGAGGCTGAGGCGGGCAGATCACTTGAGGTCAGGAGTTCGAGACCAGTCTGGCCAATATGGTGAAACCCCATTTGCACTAAAAACACAAAATTTAGCTGAGTGAGCATGGTGGCATGCACCTGTTATCCCAGCTACTCGGGAGGCTGAGGCAGGAGAATTGCTTGAACCCGGGAGGAGGAGGTTGCGGTGAGCTGAGATCATGCTGCTGCACTCCAGCCTAGGCAACAGAGCAAGACTCTGTCTCAAAAAAAATATATATATATATATACACACACACACATATATACACACACACACATACATATGTATTTATATATGTGTATATATATTCTTTGTCATTCTTGGATTTGGGGATTCATAAAGCCCTTGGAATGGGTCCTTCTTAAAGATCAAAGGTCTGGTACCTGTGAGCTCTGGGAACGCCAAGTCCCACACTCTGCCGGGGTCATAGGTGAGGAGGGTTCGTGCGCCCTGTAGAGCTTTTCCTTGTGCTGAGATGATGTGCGGCACCACTCCTCAGGTCCCCTCAGGCCACTTCCACATCAGAGGCTCTGAGTGAGCACTTGTAAAGCAATGGCTGGAAGTGGACACAGCATACGGAAGCCATGCTAGGCCTTCTTGGTCCAGACATTCAGATGACTAGAAGCTCGCTTTTAGTAAGCCGAGAGCCTAGTGAAGGAAACAGACACACACCCAACTAACCGAGACTCAGTCCGACGGTGTTCTGAGCACCGTTCCCAGCTGAACTGCAGCTGCATCTACCTGGAGCACCAAGTTTCAGGAAAGCCTCCAAGGGTGGGTGGTCCCTACACTGAGTCTGGACAATGAGCAAGATTGGCCAGGCAGGGAAGTGATGCCAGAGGACCCTGGAGGCGAGAAGTTGAGGAGAAGCCCTCAGGGCTGGGAACAAGGTGGAGGGGCAGAGTTGGGGCACAGGACTAGCTGTGGCCCTCGATGTTGTGCCAAAGGGTCTGGACGAGGGCAGACTTGCCTCCTAGACAGACCCTGTGCCAGCGTGACTTAGAGGTGCAGAGGGACAGCGGGCAGAGACCCACTAAGGACGGAGTGCTGAGTCCAGAGGAGGGAGCAGGGAGGGGGAGGCAGAGGTGGAGGGGCTGAGAGAGAGGCCAGCAGGGTCTGTGTGGGTTGGACATGGTGTGGGGAAGAGCAAGACAGTCCTGGGGTTGAGAGGAAGATGAGCTCAGGCCGGGAACACCTGGCTTGAGGACACAGAGGGACTCTTGCGTAGTGTCCAATGGCCAGTCTGACGCTGTGCAGGGCTCAGGCCAGAGGCTGATGCAAGTGTTGAGTGTGACAGGGCCCCCAGGAGGCTCAGGGAGGAGGCTGGACCAGGCTCTTAGCCAGTGAGAGGCTATTGACATCCATCAGGAGAGCAACCTGGGGAGGGTGCTGGCGTGCAAGGCCCAGATTGAGGGCTTTAGAAGTAAGTGGAAGTTGTGGACAGGGAGTCAGGAGGAGCCACGGTTTGCTCTGGTCTGCAAGGCTCTGCTGACTTGGAATCGTGGTCATGTTTTCCCAGCAGGCCCCTACGTTCCCATCAACATGGTCCTGGGGACCAGCCAGGCCTGTGCTTCCCCCACACTTCCCCTCACTGCCTCCTCTACATAGCTGGGCGGCTGGGGGACTCGGGGACATTGAGCTGAGTCAAGACCCTCAGGTCTCCTTCCAGCGCCACCAGTTCCAGTCGTGCAGCCACCAACAAAGACATCTCCTATCTATAAAACAATAGAATTTTGGAGTAGGGGCTGGCAGCCTTCCTCTGTGAAGGGCTGACAGCAAATATTTCTACATGTGAAGATCTTTCTGAGGATCATATGGTCCTTGTTGCAACTGCTCAACATTGTCTTTGTAGTGAGAAAAAGCCATAGACCACATGTAAGCAAATGAGCGTGCCTGCGTGCCAATAAAACTTTATTTTCAAAAGCAGGCCATGGGCAGGTTTTGGCCCACAGACCACAGTTTGCTGGCCCCTGCTCTAGAGGAACAGCACTGGCTTCTCCGTGGCTTCCAGGCCCTTCGTTGCCCTCTGTCCTCCGCAGGTGGCTGCTGCCTGCAGCACCTCCCCTGCAGGGGGCACCCCCAGGGTGCTGTCTTGTCACAGCCCCAGCCATTTATGCATCACAGACAGTTCTCGAGTCATGGAATCCTACAGCCTAAGGGAGTCCAAGTCTAGAAGTTATGTATAGCAGAGATCACACACATATAAATGAAGAAGTGGTCTTACTATTGTGATCTTAACAGTCCTGCAGGACCCTATATGTATCCTTTTCTATAAAGCAAGTCCATATCACCATAAAGAAAAACAAAGCAAGAAAGAAAAATGGACCTAAAAGAACAAGAACACCCTCTCCCTGGGTAACTTTCCCAGGTTTCTGAGCATTCCACTCACAGTCAAATTTCTTGCAAAGAGCCGTTCTCTTTAGAATGTAGGACACAGCTGTGCAGTATCCCCCAATTCATGCCCCACAGAAGGCTCTGAGTCACATGACATCTGGACACACATAATTCTGAACAAAGGGGTGTGGCTTCTGTGTCCATGACCTGCCTCTCCTCCACCCAAGAGGTTTTCGGGGAGATTGGAGGTCATGTCCTACTGGGCTGCCTGACACTGAAGTCCTGGCCCACAAGACGAGATCATGGAGAAGGCGCTGCCTTCAGTGAGTGGAGGAAAAATGTGCCTTTTCCACATGGGCTACACACAGTCAGCTCAGGGGGTCGGCTTGGAAGGGGGCCCTGACAATTGTAAATACCCTATGGCCTCCTGTGCAGGCGTGACAACCTGCCAGACCGCATGGTGGCCAGGACAACGCAGAGGAAAATGAAGGGTGACCCAGAAACAACCGTGGCAACAGGAGTCCCGCTTTCATACGGAATTTCACAAACGTCATGAGAATGTGGAATTATCATGAAATGGGAAGGGGAATATGTTTAGCCAAGATGGAAAGTAGGCAGATAACAGAAAGTAAAGCCTAGAAATAAATCTGTGCATTTCTGGGTGGAACCGGGTTAACAATGGTGCTTTCTGAGACAGGTGCTAGGATTCCGCTGTTTCTGCACACAGCTTGGAAGACAGCTGGCTTTGCAAAACCTCCCAGTTTCAGGAACGCTCAACTGCCGGGGCACAGTGCTGCAGCAAGCCCACTGCATGGGTCACACGAGGACCCTGATGCTGAGAGAGACAGAAAGCTCTAGATAAGGTTGGTCAGACACAGTAAGATGAGATCATTCCCGTCGTCTTCAGAGGAGCCGGGGTCTAAGCTCTTAGAGGCAGAAATGAACCGATCTGAAAGATTCTGGCCCAGAGAGAAAGGAAGGATGGCCGCCAATCTTGAGCAATCTGTGATGCCCCAAATACTGTGTATCATGACCACTGCCAGGTGGGAAAGAAACAGTGGAGATGTAACGATATCACAGAAGGAACTTAGAATCATTAAGGGAACGAAAGGGCTTCTATGTAAAGTGAGAAACACCTAAATAAACATCAGTTCTCCATCGACAGAAATTAAGGTGGATCAAATAATAAAGTGGTGGACAGAAATGATGGAGATTTAGTCATCACATTTTGGAATTATGAGAAAGTACAGGATGTTTCCTCATGGATGAAACGAATAGTTAAAATATTTTTTGCATAGATAACCCATTTATATAGTTGAAAATGCAAATCCAGGAGTCTCACTTGTCCCCATTTCATTTTGTATGACTTCAGTGACCTGAGGCCAGCTGCAGTCCGAGAACCTTAAGTGGAAAATTCCAGAAATAAATAATTCATAAGGTTTAAGTTGCAGTTGTTCTGAGTAGCGTGATGAAATCTCTTGCTGTCCTGCCCACCAGCCCAGGCTGTGACCCTTCCCTCTGTCCAGCATGTCCGCACCATAGACTCTCCCCAGGCTGTAGACTCTCAGTAGCTGCCTCTGTTGTCAGAGTGAAAATATGTGGTGCATGTAGTCTGACACCGCCCATGGTTTCAGGCATCCACTGGGGGCTTGGAATGAACCCCTTTGGGTGGGCAACCACTGCACTGTGAAAGGGCGTGCGGTGGGGAGTCTCCCTCTCACTGCTGCCCTCAGACCCAGTTCTGCACCCATAGAAAGTCCATGTCTGCTTTATTTACTAGACATATTTAATGCACATTTGAACAAGCACATCTATATGTCCTTTCTTACTTAATTCAAGTGGTAGCACACTCTACACAAAGTTCTGACTCTTGGTTGTTTTTTCTTTTTACCATTTATGATGGGGATTTTCCCATCTGTGTACAAAGAGCTTCTTTTTTATTTTCTTCAAATGCACAACATTCCATCGCAGTTGGGATACCCCTTAATATCTTTAACCAGTTCCTATTGGAGGACTTTTACACAAAATTGTTTATTTGAAATAAAAGCGTAGCACATGGTACCCTTGTGGGAATCATTATCCTAAAAATCACTAAAAAGCTGGCTGCTGTTAGAAATTGCTTTGGGGATTAGACTGAGAAGCAGAGTCAATGGTTAAGGACACTCAGATGTCTGAGGTCTCTCCGGAATTTTTTGTATTTTATGCCAGTGAGGACAATACTGATCGATTGTGGCAGGCTTCATGTGAAAGCCGGTAAGTCGTGAGCTAATCAGAGAATCAGCACAATCAAGTGCCCCTAGACACCTGAGATCCTTAAGTGTGCCGTGTCTATTGTCACCTGAAATCTGGATCTGAGTTAGCCCTCTCTCTCGAGAGGAGGATGAGCGACTGAAAGAAATCCATGCCAGGCACCCTGCCTCTGGGCCCCCGTGAAAGCTGAAGCCTTTGCGATTTCCTTTCAGGGAGTGGTGTCCTGGCTGTCCTGATGATAGCTGCATTCCTCAAACCCATACGAGATGTTCAACGGGAAAGTGAAGGAGAGAAGAAATCACCACCTTTCTGGTCCACTTTACTGTCGACTTTCAAGCTATATAGGGATAAACGTCTGTGCCTCTTAATTCTACTGCCTCTGTATAGCGGATTGCAGCAAGGATTCCTCTCCAGCGAGTACACGAGGGTATGAATGAAAGTGAGGGCCGGTGGCTCAGGCCATGCGTGGCATGACTGCTTCACCTGTGTCTGTACCTGCAGGACTGCAGTGTGTCAGGCCACCTGCCCAGGGCTGGGGCTGGGGGGAATGGGGTCCTGTGCTCCCAGTGCTACCATAGCTGAGTTTCTGATTCAAGGTCTCGACCTCCAAGTAACTTTCAACTCACTTCTTGTCTCAAGGGAGAACTTCTTGCTTGAACCGTGTCTTCCTGGGGAAGGAGCCAGAGCAAGTGGATGGGCAGCTGCCGCTGACTCACCCCGCAGACACTCATTCGTGTTATCCCTGCCTAGGCCTCACCCTGCACCCTTACTTTAGAGTTTACGTATAGGAAAACATTAGGTCCATGAATATCACCGAAATTCCTTATCCCTTTAGTTTTCTTTTTTTTTTCTTTCTTTCCTTTTTCTTTTTTTGAGATGGAGTAATGCTCTTGTTGCCCAAGAGTGCAGTAGTGCCATCTTGGCTCACTGCAACCTCTGCCTCCCAGGTTCAAGTGATTCTCCTGCCTCAGCCTCCTAAGTAGCTGGGATTACAGGCATATGCCACCACGCCCGGGCAATTTGTATTTTTAGTATAGACAGGATTTCTCCATGTCGGTCAGGCTGGTCTCGAACTCCTAACCTCAGGTGATCTGCCTGCCTCGGCCTCCCAAAGTGCTGGGATTACAGGTGTGAGCCACTGCGTCTGTCACCTCTAGTTTTCAAATCATGCTTCACAATCTAAAAATCGATGTGACTCTCCAGGCTTCTGCTGCATCCACTCAGGCCACCTTCTCCCCTCAAGGTGAGAGAGGCGGTGCCCCACCTCAGGGCGCGTAAAGAAAGAAGCCTCTCTTGGGAGCTGTTGAGAGCTGGTGGCCAGAGCTGGACCAGCGTGGGCCTGTGTCTGGCAGAGGCTCTCTTTCCAGAGGAGCCTTCCCTGCTCTGTCCCCACCCCAGATCCCTCCCAGGCAAGGCCGACAACTTAAGATAAAAAGCACCTCTGCAGGTAGAATTTGAATTTCAGATAAACCACAAATGTCTCTCTGGGAGTATGCTCAGGCAATAGTGGGTGTCCTCACTTTTATCTGGCAATGCTACTTTCAGGACAGCCTTGATGGAGAATCTTAGGGGCTTGAAAGAGTAGAAACAGGATAACAGAAACGTCCACTTGGCATTTTGGGGACAGCCCCTCCTGCTCCTCCACTGGACTTGTCCTTGTCACCCCCGATGTGGCTGTGGCTGGTCTTCTCGTCTCAGCCTCTGTTCTGTGTGCCTGCCCTCGAGGCCGCCCGTGATGGAAGTGTGATGTGGTGGGTGTGAGAGCACGTGTGCAGCCGGCTGCTGGGCTGCTGAGGCCCCGGAAGAGGTGGCAGGGCGACCTCGTCAGTTTCTCTCTCTCTCTTTTTTTTTTTTTTTAAACTCTCTTTAGACCTCACAGGCAATGATTGGCCCCAGCAAGGGCAGGGTGTATTGGCTTCCATATAAAATAATGCACATTTCACAGAAAATGGCAAGAAATATATGAGAAAAAATTTTGTCCAGAGTTGTCCAAACTGCCTCCTTTTAGTTCTTTCCCAAAGAGGATTTTCGTACCAACACCAGCTTTTCTCCTGCATGGGAGCCACAGAGCCTAGAGGAAGGTGTCTGCCACACTGGCCTGCCGGCCGTCTCAGAGCAGATGTTCAAAGCACCCGACTGCAGCTTCAGCTTGAGTGCGGGAGGCCTGGGAGCATCCATGACGTGGCTCTGCATCCCTCTCCCCAGTCCTACGTCACCTGCGCCCTGGGCATCCAGTTCGTTGGCTACGTGATGATCTGCTTCTCGGCCACCAACGCGCTGTGCTCCGTGTTGTATGGAAAGGTCTCGCAGTACACGGGCAGGGTTGTGCTCTACGTGCTGGGTAGGTAGCAGTGTGCGTCCCAATCCCAGCCGTCATAACGGTTTGCAGTAGCGAAAGCGTGCAGCTCACAGTCAGGACGGGGCTGGAAAAGTGCCCCTGAAACTGCTTTGAAATCAGTGACGCCCTGTAAGATGCATTCATTCTTTCAGTCCTTCCTTCACCCCCTCAAGAAGCAGGAATCAGATCTCTCTCCAAGCTGGCACTGGGCAGGCACTGTGCTCGGCATAAGGCCACACAGCAAGTGCCTTCTCCGAGTGGGCACTCAGTGTGGTGACCAGGCCAGGGTGGGGCGGGGCGGGGTCTCTGCAGGTGCAAATGAGGGACACGAAGCCAGTGGTGAGGCCATGGGTGTCACAGAAGGTCACACTGGGGTTGGGGTGGCTCTGTTCCACATCTGTTCATACAGTGGATAAGGACAAGACTTCTAAGGCCACAGACTCCTCCCTAAACACACAGCGCCTTCCATTTTCCTTGGGAAGTGAAGGAAAGGGATGAGTCAGAGATCACATGAACAGTGGGGAATGCGGGCATTAAGAAAAACGGCGCCTGGCATGTCAATGCCCCAGACAGGGCTGGGTGTGGGGGCGCAGGCAGAGGAAGGGCACACAGCGAGCATCTGCCAGGGCCATGGAGCCCAAAGGCACTGTCTGGGGTTTCCTATCCATCTTCACAGCCGCCCTGTGAAGCAGACAGTGTCCCCTTACAGAGAGGAAATCATGGAGCAGAGAAGTGGAGGGACTTGCCCAAGGTGGTGCAGCCCCGGGGGCACACGGTGCGGACCTGCCTTTCTGTTGCCAGAGACCCTGCTCTTTCTCTGTGGCGTCTTGAGCGTCACTGGGCAGCCTCGTTACTGCATCCTGGAGACGCCACAGCCCGTGGAAATTGGGGTCCCAAATCTGTGACCTGCTGGGACGAGTCACGAGGACAGGCCCACAGATGCCACCTGTCTGGGAGGTCTGTGGCCTCCTCCCTTTTTTCCCCATGGCCCCCACTTGGAAGGCTCAGATGAAACCATGGGCACACTTTGTCCTATCCCCTGGCCACTCAGAAAGGGGCTGGGATCCTTCGACTTATACCTAATGAGGAGGCCCTTCTCTTTCTGACTTGAAGCCCTCTTAGCTTAGGGGCAACCTCAGGCCCAGACAGGGTGACCTTCCTTCCCAACATGATGCCAGACCACACCCAAGGCCCTCCAGGCTGAGGCTGCGGGTCACACAGCAGGTATGTGGTGCAGACCATTGACTTAGAGTTGGCAACACGCATGCACACCAGCTCACAAATTAAATGTCAAGGTTCCAACTAAAAAGATGACTTCCAGAGCATTAAGGGAACACTGAGCATGAAGCAAACATTGAGATGGTTCCAGAGGATGGTTGAGAAGGTTGAGATGGTTGAGACGGTTCCAGTGGACAGTTCCAGGGGATGGTTCCAGAGGACGGTTGAGACAGTTGCTCTAGTGCTGACCCACCTACGGGCCCCTCCAGGCCATGATGATGACCCTCATTGCCTGGCGGTTTCCTCTCTGCACCCCCAGGCACGGTGACCCATCTGTCCTGTATGATCGCCCTCCTGCTGTGGAGACCTGGTGCTGACCAGCTGGCGGTGTTCTTCGTATTCTCAGGCCTGTGGGGCATGGCAGATGCTGTCTGGCAGACACAGAACAATGGTGAGTCCCCAGCCCAGGCCCCTTCCTGGCAGCAGGGGGGCAGTCCCTGGCCAAGGCAACTGTGGGGGCTCATTAGCTGCCAATGGGCCAGAGCCAAGAGAGGTGAGTTGGGAGAGATGGGAGGGCCAAGAGGGCTGTGATGTCGCCTCTGGGTCTGATGTATTTTCTCTGAGCATTTATTCAGATTCATGATGCAAAAGTGGAAAACCACCCGGGGTTCTTTCTGGGCACCATTCCCTTGGGATGATGTGGTTTTGCTTAAGTCAGGTCGCCCATCCGAGCCTGGGTGCGAGACTGTCTACCCCTAGGACAGCAGTCTCTTCATGACTGAAAACCTTCATTCAGATGTGCTTGTGATCAGAGGCACCCTCTCCGCGTCCCTGGGCCTGGGGTGTAAACATGCAGGGCCATCCAAGGAGCCCTGGGCGATAGGAGGTGGGAGTGTGAACCAAGGAGCCCATGGAAGATGGGAGGTGGCGCTGTGAACCACAAGCCACACATGTCACAGGTCACTAGGGTCAGTGTCTGTGGAGGGGGCTTTGGGGCTTCCTGGGCAGTGGCGGGTTTTCTGTGAGCAGGTGGGGACCCTGTGTATATCGGGGAGCAGGGGAGGCCAGGGTGGGCTTCGTCCTAGAGACCACATCTGCATCACGTCTAGGCTGACCGCTGTCCAGATGGGGTGGGGTGCAGGAGGAACCAGGGCAGGAGGCGGCGGGGGACTCCAAGGCCTTGCTGGGGCTGGGGTCCCCGAGAAGGCGGCCTAGGGGGAGTGCAGAGGGGTGGGGTGGAGTGGCCATTCGGGTCCCCATGTGTGGGGCCAGCATGCGGGGGAGGGTCAGATGCGCCTGGGTCACTGGAAGCAGCAGAAAGCGCTGACACCCAGGAGTGACTGGGAGCTATGTGGAGTCTGTACCGTGTCACAACAATCAATTCCAAAAGGCAGGTGACAAGGTCCAAGGTGCGGCCCTAGGGGGAGCCGGGAAGGCCGGTTGTCAGATGGAAGGTGATGTCCCATGATGATGGCAGGAGCCAAATTCCAAAGTCCTCACAGAATAGGGTGGCCTGGCCAGGAGGTCAGGCAGAACAGTGAGGGCACGGGTGGGAGAGGAGCAGGAGCCAAGGAGGAGCCAGGGAGGAAGGGGCGCCAGGCTCAGGCAGCGGCACCAGAGAGGTTCCAGAGAGGCCTGAGGGCAGGTGAACTGGGAGGGGATGCCGCAGTTGCACCTGTTATTCCAGCTACTCGGGAGGCTGAGGCAGGAGAATCCCTTGAACTCCGGAGCAGAGGTCGCAGTGAGCCAAGATTGTACCACTGCACTCGTGCCAGGCTCTGCTGAGCTCCGAGGTGCTTTGTGCTGGCTGGTTGTGTTTTCCACAAGGAGACGTGTGAGAGGGTTTTGGAGAAAGGTCACTAGGAAGAGAAGGAAGCTGGGTCAGTGTGTGTGGCCACTGGTTGGAGGGTGTGCGTTCTGGGTGGTGTTGAAAATAACACAGATGAGGGCTTGGGGTAGGAATCCTGAGTTTCCCCAAAACCCCACCTAAGGCCCCGAGGGGTGTCAGAGGCCCAAAGAGGCAAGACTGCGTGTCTAAGAGATGCCGATGAGGCAAGATGAAGGGTCCTCTCGGAGGTGAGCATGGCTTACATGAGACCCTCTTCCCTCCAGGAGAGACATCAACATTCTGCCTTTATCTGGCAAACACTCGGGACTTAGAAATTGGAAAAAGCAAACCCACAAAGGAAGTACAGGCCAATGTTTCTGAGATGACGGACCTGGCTGCTGTCCCGCACTGAGGATAAAGAGCACATGTGACCTCAGATCACGGACCAAACACTCCAGCCACGTCCTTTCTTGTCTTCCGGGTGGGTTGCCATCCACAGGACAGCTGAGAATCATCTTTGAACAAACCCGCACGGTTGGATTTAAGGAGCCGTGTTTCACAGTCCTTTCTGCTGCCCCAGGAATGCAGGTGGATGTAGTGAAGCTCTTCACCAAAATGAGTGTGTGCTTGGCCCAGCGCCATGCTCTGGCTTGTCGGGATCAAGGCCAGGAGCCTAGAGGGGGTAGACTGGACCCGAGGCCAGGCCAGGGCATTGCTTAACAGAACAAATACTGATTTAATGGAGGGGAGTAAACAGCAACTCACTTTGGTGTTTTTGGCAGTGCAGAATTATAAGCTAGCGGCATGTCATGTCGCCTGCAGGGCTCCTAGCTACGTTACCAATAAGCATCACACAGCATTTGTTTAAACTGTCCCCTGGACGTGTGGCAGAGCCAGTGTTTTATGGAGCTCCCCAAATGCACATCCCATTACGAGAAGTGCACAGTGACTTATCTGAACTTACTTGATTTAAAAATGTATTTACACATTAAATTAAAAGAAAAACACTGGGACAAATATCCCCACAATATTTCATAAGATAATTCTCTAAATGCTCCCAATGAATGTGATCATTCATATCTGGTTTTTGTTCTTCCTGAGCTATGTGAATAGTGGACTTAACTCTCCTTTTCCTTACATGGACACACGGTACTCTCAGGGAAGGTCTTGTTGAACTGTGCAAACAAAGTTACCCAAGGACAAAGAGTATGAATGTCCAAGTCCAGTGAATGACTGGAATAAAGACTCCTTTTAATAAGGGATGCTAATTTAAATTGAAATTATTTATGTCTTTCTGTACAGGAAAAAGTAATTTTTTTCAAAAATAAACCAAATTGGCCGGGTGTGGTGGCTCACTCCTGTAATCCCACCACTTTGGGAGGCTGAGCCAGGCAGATCACTTGAGCTCAGGAGTTCGAGACCAGCCTGGTCAACATGGTAAAACCTCATCTCTACTAAAAATACAAAAATTAGCCCGGCGTGGTGGCACATGCCTGTAGTCTCAGCTACTAGGGAGGCTGAAGCTGGAGAATCACTTGAACCCAGGAGGCAGAGGTTGCAGTGAACTGAGATCACGTCATTGCACTGCAGCCTGGGTGACAGAGCAAGACTCTGTCTCACAAAAAAAAATGTTGGGGAAAATATTTTCACATACTTGAGAAGCTCCTGTGGACTTTACTCTAGCAATCGTCATGTGCGAGTGGCATTTTAGTACCACGTTCGTGCACTCCTGGCAGGCTGGCTCTCCATGCAGCACAGCACACACACAAGGTCTCTGTTCTCTATTTTTTGAAAAAAATGGAAATTTTATGTAGCTTTGGCTACATCTCAAAAACAGCTCTTTCTCATTTTTGTTTTTCTAAATAGCAAGTTAGATTTCTAATCCTATTCTCCCCAAATGTGTGCTTTCTTTTAAGAACATATGTGGGCCACATGTGTTCATAATTAACGACACTGAATAAAACTCAATGAACTCTGTCCTCACCTTTCAGTCATCACTGCTCAATTTAAAGACGGGTCCTTACAGTCTCCCACTTAGAAGCAGATCAGAGGACTTCACCATTTGAGCCTCTACTTCCTGGGCCAGAATTGAGGATCCCCGGCTCACTGTCCCACTGGGCTCCAGCAATCCCCCCGGCCTCTGTAAGGGGAGATCTGTGCCAGGCACTCCTCTCTGCTTATTCCCTCTGACAGCTAATGAAAGATGGGTACGGTTGCCAGGGCAACCCTTCCTCACCAATGCACTGCCATGAAGATACGGAATGTCTAGTCTAAAAATACTCTTTTGCTCTGTTGGCTGTTTTCAGGCTGATAAACTCAGAAAATATGACTTCTTCAATGCCCTATTCACTTAACCTGTCTTCTCTGACCAAACAAGATTGCTGAACTTCTCATCTCCATCCCAGTGTTTGAGGACAGGAGCCACATCCTGGTCTCTTTAACCCTGGGCCCTCTGGGAAGAGGAGGCTGACAGGCCAGGTTGAAAGCAGTGCTTTGTCTTTTTAAATACACTTTTTATTTTGAAATAGTTTTAGATTTACAGAAAAGTTGCAAATGTAGTATAGAGAGTCCCCTTGCAAGGTCCAACCTATAGACCCAACGCATTTACCCCATAGGCCTGTGCCTGCTTCTCCAAACGCTGAGCATCTCCCACAGCCACGGCACATTCGTACAGCTCGGAAGTAACGCTGCCATGTGACAGTTAGTGGAGGGACAGCCTTTATTCGGGTTCCTTCAGGTTTCCCACGAGCGTTCTTTTTTCTGTGCCAGGATCCTGTCCTGGACTCCCTGTTGGACTCAGTCATCGTATCTTCTGGCTGCTCTGTGGCAGCGTTTCATTTTCCTTGTTTTTCATGACCTGGACCCTTTGGAAGAGCACTGTAGTTTGTAGGCTGTCCCTTATTTGTTTGCTGTTTTCTCATGATTAGTCTAGGGCTGAGGGTTTGGGGAGGACAATCCCCTGGTGAGGTGCTTCCCTGTCCCATCATATGGGGGATACAGAAGAGGGACAGGCCTCCTTACCAGCGATGTTAACCTTGATCCCGTGGGTACCGTGGTGCCAGCCACATCTCTCCACTGCAAACTCACCGCCTTCCCTTTCCACATGCGGTTCTGCAGGAGCGAGTGCCCAGGGAGCCAGCAGTCAAGGAGAGAGCAGCTAATCTCCACCCTGAGGAACGTCTATGTGTACACTGTAATTCTTCCACAAAAAATACCTGTCCCTTCTCCCCGATGTATTTGCTTACTCAATCATTGAACTGCATCAGCATGGGCTCGTATATTTACTTTGCACTTTGGGTCACCATCCAACGCCACATTATTTCTTTATTAAGGTGGACAGTAGGCCGCGGGGCTTATTCTGGCCCCCACTGCGTAGCTGTCACTCCTTTCTCTGGCAGCCAGAAGGCTGGTTCCCACTAGGTATGACCCTTCCTTATGTGTTCAATCTTGTACACGTGTACAGTTATTTCAGGATTGTTGAAATACCATTTTCAGTCTACTTTCCTTTTTAAAAAATGTCTTTCCCCACTATGTCCTTAGCTGTGGGTAGTTCCATGCAATTCGAAACAATAAATGCATTGCTTTCTTTATGTTTAGATTAAAATAGGAACCACATCTTGAGTAATTCCCTGAAAAGCCTGACTTTAATTATCTCTGGTGTTGGCCTCTCCTCCCCTAGACTGGTCTAATGTCATTCACACATGTGGCTTCCCCTTCCCCGAGTGGGGCAGACGGTTTCCCCTGATTCTTCCTCTGTGTTTCTTAAAGGCAGTTCCGGCGGCATCATCTGGGTCCTTGGCATCTCCCTCTGTAGGCGTGGACCCTGCTTCTGTGGGTAGAGCTGTGTTAGGAGACAGGTGGGAGTGATGGTGTCACCTCTGTCTGGGGCCACTCCCGTCTTATTCGGCCTCCTCAGTTCTGTTTTGTGGCCAGGGGACAGCCCACTTTCCAGCCACTTTCTGGGTCCCAGATCCTCCATGCTGGGGGCTCCTCCTGTCTCCTAAACACATCTAGGCGATTTTGAACACAAGTATGTGAGCCAGCAGACAGTCTAGCTCTTTCTCTCTTTGTTGTGGATCTCCTCTCTACGTTCAGATTTTGGAACCAGAGTCAGCAAATGTCAAGTTCTTCATGTGACATGTGAGGCATTAAGGGCCTGGAAAGTTTACGTTTATGGAAAAACTCAGAGGGCTGAGGAGAACACGGCTACTTATGAAGAAGCTGAATTGGCCTTGAACCAACCAGAACTTGATGAAGGGAGACGGTGGGGGAGCGGGGTGAGTCCCTTTCTTGGAGGACAGCGATTTCTAATCATGGCAGCACAATATAAATTTCATCTTGAAATGCTTGAATGACATCAACCCATATTCCCAAAAAGCTTAAAATTAGAGTTGCCTGTGTTACTAGAATATTTATAATCTGGGTCCATTGGCTTTGGTTTTGCGATCTGCCCAGGGTGCAGCCGGGAGCTTTTAGCCACAGAACATAGCATGATCTACCACTTATAGCCATGGTGTCTCAACTTGGATTTTCTTCCCTAGAACCTTGGTTTTGGATCCAGTGCTAAGAGTCACCCTCAAAAAACAGACAAGAGGTGTTTAGAATAGTCTCGGAAGCCAACTAAATCTAAATTTGGTTATTCAATTCTCTTCAGTCATTACTTTTATTAAGGTGGACAGTGTGCAGACTGTGGGACGAGAAGGGCGCCTTGTCCTGAGGGTTCCAAAGAACTTCTTGTTTCCCGAACATTCCTAAGCTGTTTACAATGTGAATCTTAGGGCAAGGGCTGTAGACAAGGTACTACCCTGCTGTAAGCGCATCTGCATTGGTCTTCAGCAGTAGAGGAACATTCACGATGTGAGTTGTTTTGTATAAAACCTGCTGACAAACCCTGGGGCGAGCTGCTTTTCATCACTTTCTTTAAATCCAGAGGAAAAAAAAGCACCCCTTTGGATGGGAGTGGAAGGTCCCTGGGGTCAAGTTCACGGACATCTGTCACGTTGCTGTGGAAATGAGCAGGCTGGCCCCAGGAAGGACAGCGCCTGTGTTCCTGGGTGTTTATCTGGACACTTTCCTTCTTGGAGGGAATCCCTCTCTCAGTGACATCATCTGTTGCCTGGGAGGGACAGGGCCTTGTCCCTCCCAGGCCATCCCAGGGTGGCTGCTGGGGACGGTGGCTTCAAAGACTGTGTTTCACAGCCCTTGTCATTGCCCTCCCTGGAGCCACACAGCCAGGCAGGCGCCCTCCCAAACACAGCGGTGCTGGGCCTCCCCGAACACGGTAACATCTCCAGCACTAAGGAGGGGTGGGTAGAGCGAATCTTCGGGAAGACGGTTCTCTCCGCACTCAGTGTGTATCTTGCACTGAACCAGGTCCTATGGAGTTTACAAAATTAAACACCATCCTCCCTGCCTCAAGGACCCCAGTGCTGGCAGTCTGGAATCCTCCTGGGGAACCACATGCTTCTGCCCCTGGTTTCAGGCCCTGCTGCCTGCAGTTAAGGTCACAGCACACCCTGCCCCACCAGAGCTCAGGCTGCCTCTGTCCCTGCACCTGTCCCTGCCCCTCATCTGCCCACTTGGCTTCAGCCTGTGGAGGGTTTTCCTGGGTCTCTGTGGCCAGCAGCCTGGGCGGAGCCCCAAAGGGACCACTGTGTTTAAATCACAAGCGGGAAAATCCTGGGGCTCAAAAATCACTAAGCTAAAGGGAAAAGCCAAGCTGGGATCTGCTTGGGGCCAACCTGCCTGCCATTCTATTCAAAGTCATCCCTCTGCTCACTGAGAGAAATGCAGATCTGATTGTCTGCTTTGGAGAGGCCATCAGAAACTCAGAAGAATGCGACCATTTGTCTCATCTACCCATGACCGGGAAGCCCCGTCCCTGCTTCCAGTCTTCCCACCTTTGCTTGGAGTTGTCTTGCCTTTCTGGACCAAACCAATGCTCGCCTTCACCAAACCAGTGCTCATCTTATCTATGTTGATTGATGTCTCATGTCTCCCTAGAATGTATAAAACCCACCTGTGCCCCAACCACCTTGGGCACATCTCGTCAGGACCTCCTGAGGCTGTGTCATGAGCACCCATCCTCAACCTGGGCAAAATAAACATTCTAAATTAACTGAGACCTGCCTCAGATTTCCGGGGTTCATGCTATCATCTGCCATGTAAAATCATTCTGTTGTGAGAAAAGAAAAATGTCCTGATTTTGTGGAGAAAATGGGGCAGTGGGAAAGCCGTCGTGCTCTTTTCATGAACAGGGTCACCGTGGGGCCCAGGGCAGAGCTCTCACTCCGCTCTCTCCTCCGCAGCTCTCTACGGCGTTCTGTTTGAGAAGAGCAAGGAAGCTGCCTTCGCCAATTACCGCCTGTGGGAGGCCCTGGGATACGTCATTGCCTTTGGGTACAGCACATTTTTGTGTGTGCGAGTCAAGCTCTACATTCTGCTGGGGGTCCTGAGCCTGACCATGGTGGCGTATGGGGTTGTGGAGTGTGTGGAATCCAAGAATCCGATCAGACCCCACGCTGCAGGACAGGCGAACCAGGCAGAAGATGAAGAAATACAAACAAAAATGTGAGAGCAGCAAGGTCCGAGGAGGATGAACTCAGAAAGCACCAGCCAGAGTTTTCTTAGAAGATGCCTCAGGACATGGAGCAGCGCCTCATCACCATCTCAGTACAATTTGGCCATTGTGAAGATAGCATATTATTTCACTCTTTATGTATTTTTTTCTATTCTAACAATTTTTTAGTCCACCATCTTATCAACAGAGATCAAGTGTATACGTGAAGGTATCAGTTAATTTAATTTTAGATACAAAAGAAAAAAGTACAATCAGCCAATTAGAATTTGCCTGAAATCATAGACTCACCCTAGTTTTATTGCTGTAGTTGTTTTTCAGAATTGAAAGACGGCTTAAAACAATGTAGACTAACCCACAATTTTACAAAATGGGTGGCTTTCTTTTTTTTTTTTTTTTTTTTTTTTCTGAGGCGAGTCTCACTCTGTTACCCAGGCTGGAGTGCGGTGGCCGGATCTCAGCTCGCAAGCTCCGCCTCGGGTTCACGCCCATTCTCCTGCCTCAGCCTCGAGTAGCTTCGGTTTGCGAGCCCGCCACCTGGCCCGGCCCCTAGTTTTTTGTATTTTTAGTAGAGCGGGGTTTCACCGTGTTAGCCAGGATGGTCTCGATCTCCCTGACCTCCACACGATCCACCTGCCTCGGCCTCCCAAAGGTGCTGGGATTACAGGCATGAGCCACAGCATGCAGCCACAAATGGATAAACTTTTAGCTTTAACTCTGTGGATTAAAACCCCATACATTTTGCAAAGGGGGCCTGACAAGTCAACTGACTCAACCCCACACACAGAGTCAGGGGGTGACAAAAGAGATCAGACTGGGGCTCCAGGATTCCAAGAAACATGTAGGGTCTGTGTTTCTAAATAAGGCAGTTGTTCAGTGGACCTCACCTCCTGCCCAAATTACTGTTGTGCTAAATATCCGCAGCGGACACACACACCGCTTCATCACATCAGTGCTTTAGCGTGCTGTAACAGACCTTTGAGAGCATTCACACTGAGATGCTACACGTGTCTATTCATTTCTTCCATTGATATTTACCCGTCTCACTGTCCACTGTTTCTGGTCTCCTCTCCCTTGTTCCTTATTTCGGCTACCATCTCCATTCTTTCTTCCATCCACTCCGGGTCCTCATTCCCCAGCCCCACCACCCAGCCCCTTCCTCCTGCTCCCTTCCACCCCTGTCCACCCCCAAGACCCCAACCACCACCCTCCACCACTGGGCCCTCCACCACCCCCCCCTCCCCAGGCCTCCACCCCTTCCCCTCCGCCTCCCTGGACCCTACCTCACTTTCTGGACCCTCCCAGCCCCTCCTCCTAGGACCTCCCTGGCCTGTGTTGCCTGGGCTTGGGTTCTCTTTTGTCCTTTAACCTAGCTGCTTCCTTCCCCTTCCTCTTCCTCTTCCTCCCCTTCCTCTTTGGTTCACAGGCTTCTTCTAGACCTTCTAGGTCCTGTCTGTAGCTCTCCCACCTGCATGTTGTTCGTTTGTGTTTCCTGAGCGTCTCTTCCTCCTGGAACTTCAGCTTTCCAGTGGTACACAGCACTAGCAGGTGCTTCATATGTCTTGCGGAAGGAAATGGGCCTCTCTGTGAAATTCCAAATGCTTCCTTCACTCACCCTCATTCTTTAGGACGCTGGCCGCCTCTGGCCGTGGGAGGGGAAGTAAATGCCTCCTGGCCCTTTCTCCTTCCAGTCAGTGTCAGCCAGGTGCCCAGATGGGCAACGACCAAAGGCAGAGAAAGTGCAGCTGCCACAAGCTAATGTTTCCTGGCCTCTCGAGCTGCCCCACATCGAGCTGCACATTTTCTCTTACCTGTTAGAATTCCCTCGATAGCCCAGTGTCTCTGACCACCAGCAGCCACCTTCTTGTCACCCAGGCTCACGTGCTCTTCATGTGGGACATGCCACCCTCTCCTTTGCTTGACTGATCAGGGAGCAGGTTCTGCCATTCCTCCTCTCAGTTGCTTCCTGGTTCACTGGCCTCCCTGCAGGGCTCGTCCTCGCCTCCTTCCAGGCTATCAAGAGAGGGATTTTGCTAAACACAGGACACTTCACCCTCCAGCGTCCGTCTAAAGAGCACAAACTTACCTCCTGGCCAGGACAGTCCAGGCCTCCGTGAGTTAATCCCAGCTACCTCTCTAGCCTTCTGTCCATTTCACTAGACTTTTCTATCCAATGTCTCTTTAAATACCGAGGTCCTTCCCTTGTGGGCCCTTAGCTCATGCTGCTCCTGTGTCTCTATCCAAACCATGTTTACCCTCCCAGACCCACTGGAATGCTGTTAACTCTTTGCAAGTTTCAACCATCTTCCTAAAGCTGGGCCTCTGGGCTCTCTAATCCCTGCCCTGCTTTGCCCTCCCCTTTCCCCCCATGTGCCACTGGCTGCCTGGCACCATCCCTAGCTGTGGGATCCATGGCCATCTTGCCCAGCGCCATTACTGTTTGTGGGATTGATGACAGTCTTTGCATCTCCCACAACACAGAGCTCCAGTCATGTCAAAAGGAGTTGAGACTGGCTAGGGTATTTGTGTAGAGGGCCTTCACTGAGGGCGAGGTGACATATCACGTCCCCTCCACTTGGAGGTTTAGGATTTTGTAAATTGATGATGGGCACTCCTGGTGCTCCTCAGGATAAGTCCTATTTGGAACTGGTCTTTGGTTTCTCAGTCTGCTCAGAGCATTTTGAACCCTGTAAACCCTAAGTCAGTAGGAACTCCTTAAACCTTCGGGGGTAGTGAGGCCTTTGCAGAATGTCTTGGAGACAATGAACTAGGCCTGCTCATGAGGTGTGTGGGGGCACTAAGGAGTGAGCCCTGGGCCACAGGCTGAAGGGAAGGACCCAGAGCTGAGAGGAGTTGGAGAGTGCGTGTGCACGTGTCCAAACCAGTGTGCAGTCCCAGGGTTCAGGGCCCAGAGGCAGAGGGGAGTGTGAGAAGCAGTCTTGATTATTATTGTAATTGTTTTAAAGGGAGGCTGGGAGGAGCCCTCATCGATCTTCAACCCTGGACGTTTCCTAGTGCTTGGGTGGCTTGCTACTAGACGTTGGAGTGAGCTGCAGGGTGGAATGACCTGGCTTAAAAGAAGGCGGGAGTGGTCAGTGCTGTTGTGGGAGGTACTCAGTCTCTGAGACTGGATTTCAATGCTGGGAATCCCCTGGCCCATTGGTATCTTTCTGACACACTGTGGTAGACACTCAAACATGAGGAGCATGTAGAGAGGCCCCATCTTGAACTCCAGGCTCAAAGACCAACCTTACCCCAGTGACAGGGAGCAAGGATCTATTTCCATTTCAGAAGTGAGGTGGAGCAGGGCAGCCTCTCCAAGTACTCTGGGGGCAGAGAGCTTGCTACTTTAGAAGAGTCCACTTGAGGTGGCAGGATCATCAGAATTCTGCTCAGAGACTGAGCCATGATCTGGTTCTGCTGCTGTCGATGCTTACAGGAAAGTGCCAGGCTCTGTGTGACAGGAGCCCGAGCCGCCTCTGAGTCACTGGAGGGGTTCAGTCGAGCTCGATGGAGGGTCTGGTTGTTGGACGTCCATGAGGAGCAGCCGGCTGGAGCTACACAGATGTCGTCAACATACAGCATTTCCCCACTGCTGTGCACCTGACCAGTGACTTGTCTGGACAGCCAGGCTCTCCCTGAAGGTGGCTGGTGGCATTGGGGACTTTTCTGATTTCTTCATCCTTTGCATTTTGGAACTTATGAAGCATTTGTGGACATGCCTAAGTGCCCTGGTGAGAGCCTAGAGAAAGAGAGCAAACCAGATTCCGATCTCTTCCTGGTCCCGGGGGGAAGGATGTATGGCTGGGTCCCTGGGTCATATCAGTATTGCCAGCCCAGCACGTACTTAGTTGGAAAGTTGCACAGTAATAGGCCTTCAAAGCAAATTTTTGGTTTTTGGGGTCTCCAGATAGCATTTATTTCAATCAGATCACCTAAACACCATAGAAAAAAGAAGTTTCTCTCTCCAGTTTTCACGTGACTGCTAGTGCGTCCAGGTCACTTTGATCACAAAACCTCTAACCAGTCTCCAGGTTAAGGGTCCAATTTGTGAAACTCTTAATAGGAACCTCCCTTTCCATTGTGTCAAAGCAAATTAGTGAACCTCGCTCTTTTTCAGTATTCAGTGTGTAAAATGGGAATATTCCTACTTCACAATAATTAAAACTGTGTGTATCATAAAATGCTATCAAGAGCTATACAGTGGAGCAATAAGAGCGGCCATTCCCTAGACCAAGCTTAAAACACAGTGCTTTTTAGTCAATCCCTAAATGCAATGAGCTCTTCTAAGCTTTCATAACATGCCATTCATCAGTCTTAAGTCTCCATGGCCCAGCTCCCAGGACTCAGAGACAAATACGCACTGTTTTTACTTGATCAGAGATTTAATGAAGGCAAGATTTTAAAAAATATAATGTATGCCACAAAATATTATACAGAATTTTCTAAAATCTAAAAATTTTTCTATAAGAAAGCCCTTAAATATAGAAATTAAAAAGTTAAGAGCATACAATGAAGAGACAGGGAGGGTGCCGCTGACCCAGACCTGTTTCCCGTCTGCAGTTACTGTCGCATTCTAAGATTGGAGCTTGCTGAGCTTCCTCGCAGCCACGGCAGGAAAATAAATGCAAATTATAAAATAGTCAGTTTTGATAAAAAGAGGCCTATCAGCATCAGCAGAGATTTGTTTTCTAGGTGCCAAAATGTAAGGGGATTTTCATGTGGGTCCCCAGCCAAAAAGCATGGAGCGAGTGTAGTGGACACTCTTCTCTGATGGGTTGTTATGGCTGATTGTGATCGTGATCTTTGATAACAGCAGTGCTCCCATTGGAACGTGATTCTCTGAACGTGTGTGAGCGAGGTCTGCTAATGAGACCAGGAGTGTGCACCCTCCTGAGATGAGAGCCTTCCACGCCTGAGCTCGGGGCCTCTGTAGCACCCGCCCAGCCTGGGTCTGTTTAGTCAGTGAGGCAGAGCCATCGCTACCTTACCCCAGTGAAAGCTGTGACACCGAGATAGGTAACCCACAGGAGAGCTCCAGCGCACTGAGGTGTCTGGCCTTTGTAAAGGTACTTGAGTCTGTTCCAGCTTCACAGTCAAATAAGAAACAGGCATTGCTTTCTCTTCCCAAGTTCATTTCTAGGCCCAAGTCAAAACTGCCTGAGTCCCCAGGATCCCACTCCAGTCCCTCTGGAATGTTCTTTCTCTCAGAAGTTCCCGACCCACCTTCTCCTAGGGTCCCCAGGGCAGATCATACCAGCTGAAAGAAGGTCCGAGTCTGGGGCAAGAATCAGGAAGCTTTGTCTTCCTTCCTCCTTCTTCCTTTCCTCCCATGGGGTCAGCGCCCTGGAAGGGGCAGGAAATCCAGAAAGAAGCGGGTGTGCGGTGGGAATGGCGCTTGAGAGAGCTGCAGGTGCCATGGGGCCAGCCACACTCCTTCCCCGAGACCGCCTGTCCAGGCCCCTACTCGGCCAGACCAGCGCAAAGGAGCAGTAGCCAGGGACGTGGTGCCCTGGTGGACAGGGGCTGTCACCGTGGCCTCAAGGAACGTGCATGTGCAGAGAACAGTCCCTGTGGGGGAAGACAGATGCTGCCGTGGGATTCCCCTGGTGACTGTAAAGCCCCGATCCTACCCACGTTGCAAATGTCCCACTCCCTGCTCCCTCCGGCCTGTGCCTGACTCACCATCCTTGTCCGGAGAGCGCCCGTCTGACTCCCAACGCAAAGGTCCCTCCCTGAGTCCCTGACTCCCTCCCTTTCCTTAGTCCTCTGACTCCCAATGCAAGGGGTCCCTCCTGAGTCCCTGACTCCCTCCCTTTCCTTAGTCCTCTGACTCCCAACGCAAGGGTCCCTTCCTGAGTCCCTGACTCCCTCCCTTTCCTTAGTCATTCTGTTTGCAAAAATAAGACAAAACAAAAATCTACAGAGGCGTTCCACCAGTCTGCTTTGGAAGGTAAAGTCTCACACCAGGAACGCAAAGCAAGTTATTTATCTCCCATGACGCCTCCATCTGCCTGTCCTGACGCGTGTGGGCAACAGGAAGCCTCCTTCCTCAGGGAATGCTTCTTTCCCGCCCACTGCTGGCAGTGCGGGCTTTGCTTCATCTCCAGCCACGGCCCTACAAGGCCACCAATGACAGGGTGGGCCTTTGAAAATACAACCCGGCAACCCAGAGGGTTTACCTGTTCCACTTGGAAGTGTGCCCGTGGGCACCAGTGTGTTTGTGGGCACATCCGATGAGCTGCGCAGTCCACACACTCCGCTCCGAGGAGAGCACAGCGGCCCTGAAGAGAAGCAGATTCGGGCACATCACACTCTGTAGGGAGCCATGGATCTCACTTGGCCTCCAAGCGGGGAAGAAAGCCCCACTCACCATCCCTGTCCCTCCTTCCCAGGCCTTCCCGCCAGGCCAGCCCCCTTGGAGGGCCCTCCCCTCACTCCTCCCTCACCTGCCCGGTCCTGCAGAAGGCAATTGTGATTTCTGTTCTTGCAGCAACCTTTCCTGAGGCCTCATCTATCTGTTCAACTTCCATCCTTAACCCCGACAAATTCCAAGCAGGTCTCATTCTCATCGCACAAGAAAATTATCTCATAAGCAAATTAGGATATTTATTCATTCATCCAACAAGTATGTACTTAATATCAAGCATTTGCTAAGTGCCACACATTGACATAGATATAGTCAATGAAGCAGGCATTAAACAGCAATGTTTTGTTCTCAATAAGTTTCTATTCTACAGAAAAAATGTAAAATCAGTTTGTGGGTGGCCAGAGGCAGGAAGAGCAATGGAATAGGGTGAGGGTGTGAGGACAAGCACGGCGCAGCTGTTTGCAGAGTAGATACAGCGCTTCGTCTGGCAAGGTGGTGGGAGAGGCTGGAGCGCCCAGCAGGAAAGCCAGGGAGGTAAAGCGGAGCTGGGGTCCGAGAGGAGGCCCACGGAGGGGCCCAGATTGCACAGGGCCCAGCACCAAGGTAAGGCCCTTAAGCTTTATTCTGAGCCACATGGGAACCCGTATTCGTTTCCTGGGCTGTAATAATAAAGCACCACACATTTGGGTGGCAAAACCAGCAGGAATTCATTCATTTTCCCACAGTTTAGAGGCCAGAAGTCTATCAAGGTGGCACTAGGGTCAGGCCCTTCTGAAACCCTCAGGGAGCATCCTTCCTGGCTCTTCAGCTTCTGGAGCTGCGAGCCATCCGCAGTGTTCCTTGGCCTGTAGATGGACCCCTCCAATCTCTGCCGCCATCTCCACGCAGCCTCTTCCCTGTGTGTCTGTGACTTTGCTCAGCCTCCTCCTCTCTGTGTCTCTATGTCTAGTTCCTCTAAGAACAGGAACTTCATGTCACTGGTGTCCACAGAAGGACTCTAGTCGTACTGGATTAACCACATGTGCAAAAACCCCATTTCCAAAGGTCACACCCCGAGGTTCTGGGAAGACATGAATTTTGGGGGACACTGTTGAGCCCAGTACAGAACCCACTGGAAGGCCTTAATCAGAGGAGTGGCATGAAGTGACTTCTTTATAAAAAGATCATTCTGGCTACAAAGAGCATTTTAAGAAGAACACACTTGTGTAACCAGCACCCAGAGCAGGTCATGGAATGCCACCAGCACCAGCTGAGACCCTGGGGACCCATCGCCACCGCTTCCCCCGAGGCAACAGCTTCCAAAACTGCAGGCTCAGTCCATGTACTTAATTTGATGTATCTCTGTCTTGATTCACATTTATGATGAAAGTATCATGTTCATTATAGTCCTTCAAACAGTACTGAAGTAAAGATGGTAATAAAAGTCCTTTCTCAGTTAATATTTACTGTCTCCCCCAGTGAATCAGGTTCTTGGGGAATGCTAACTGGAAAAAAGTCTAGGGTTTGGCCCCCGGTTGGGAAGATCGTTGGGAGGAACAGAAGACCCCCCGAGTTCCCTTAAGCCACACTGTTTTTCAGTCTTTCTCCCTCAGGTTTGGTAGAGGGTAGACGGGGTTCTCCTTCCATCAGCTACCTGGGATGCGAGTCTTGGTGCTCAGTTGAGGGATAGAATAGGGGTGTCATAAAACGGAGAAAATTCTATGTATTGGTACAGAGTTTTCTTGCACTTTGCCAAAATTATAGATGTAAACATCATAGTGAATCTAACTTCCTGTTGATCCCATCAGGAGGGCACATAAAATAAGTGTGTTCTGGTGCCAACAGTGGGAAGCTGGGGAGAGATTTGTGCCATAATAGTGGGCATTTGTGAGGTCCACACAACAGAACATAGCCTCCAAGCACGTTGACTGCAGCACGAAGCCAGGGCGGGAGGAGACGCTGGACCAACCCTGTGGTGGGATGCAGGGCTCCTCTGGGTTGGGTCTCTGAGGTCAAAATCCAGAATCTGTGTGGTCAGTCACCAGGAGGTGCAAAGCCCATCTCCAAGCCTTTCCATGTCTGGTAACCAGGAGTCTCATGGAGAACTGAAGCCAAGGAGAGAACTGAGCCCCATGTGAAATCCGGGAAATAATCAAAGGGAACCACAAATGGTTTGGGGAAATGTGTTTGCTCCTAGTGCTCACTTCAGAAAAAAATACATTTTTATAAAAAATGCACACTGCATATCTTTCTTGCCGCAGTGCCCTTAGCAGTCTCCTCTCGTCTGGACAGCTTTGCCCTTCTTCTGCCAGATTCCCAAGGGGAGAGTTAGCATGAAGTCTCGGAGGTGCAGGTGCAACGTCTCCAGTGGAAGGGACAGACGAAACATGGCTGAGTGAACGCAGGATTTACAAATCCACACACCAGTGATCCCAGCCCAGGGGCTCTTGCCTGTGCCAGGACTGCCTTCCCTGGGAGTGCAGGAAGCCCGGATAAAATAACCCCACCCACCCACTCTCCCTCACATGACGCTCAGGAAGACAGTCCTGGTGGAAGAACCTCATTTCACTTCTTTTTTACAAAATTTACCCTCACATGTGCTGGGAGGAAAACAATGAATAATTAACAATGCATGAACGTGTCAAACGGAAAAAGAAAAATGCCTTTGAGATCACATCTTATGAGTGACTTTTGTTCTTGGTGTGAGGATAAGGAAATTAACCACGTTTCCCTGTGCTTGATGGAATGTAAGCAACCTCTTCAGCGGCTTGGTATGCCGTTTTTATAGAGTTACGTGAAGCAGTTGATGGTTCCTGGAAGATAGTGGTGATGCCTGTAATCGAATAGATGGCAATAAAGCGTTCAACTGTCATCCACAGAGTCAGTCACTAGCCAGAGCCAACATGGGCCGAGGGTAGAGAGTTTACGGCTCTGAGACACCTGGCAAGGCCTCTCCAGTTCCAGCAATCCTGAACCTCAGGGGCGGCAGGGAGGCCGTTAGATTAGCGAGGACACAGCCTGAGCCGGAAGGCGGGTTCCAACTGGGATCTCTGACACAAGCATGGCTTAAACAAAAAGATACATAGTTCATTTTGGAAACTCAACTGCTTTTGTGTAGACATAACTTTTTTTTTTGTTTTTTTGGTTTTTTTTTGAGACGGAGTCCTGATCTGTCGCCGGGCTGGAGTGCAGTGGTGCAATCTTGGCTCACTGCAATGTCCACCTCCTGGGTTCAAGCGATTCTCCTGCCTCAGCTTCCCCAGCAGCTTGGGATAACAGGCACCCGCCACCGTGACCAGCTAATTTTTGT
Source organism: Papio anubis (assembly GCF_008728515.1). Classification (NCBI taxonomy): domain Eukaryota; kingdom Metazoa; phylum Chordata; class Mammalia; order Primates; family Cercopithecidae; genus Papio; species Papio anubis. The sequence continues at coordinate 163,928,332 of NC_044981.1, forward strand.
ATTTTTTTTTTTTAGTAGAGACCGGGTTTCAACTCGATCATGTCCATCTCCTGACCTTGTGATCCACCTGCCTCGGCCTCACAAAGTGCTGGAATTACAAGCATGAGCCACCACGCCCGGCCCACATTAAATGTTTTAAGATTCCATGCAGGTGAAGCAACAGGAGAACCCAGCAAGAACAGATGCCTCCCCGCCAGGCAGCCCACCCAGCCTGCCTCCGTGCACTGGCCTCTGAGGCCTCAGGCATGGGGACTGGCAGGAGGCCCACTGGGGTGGAGAGAGAACGCTGAAGCTTGGAGAAAGGAAGGTGTGATGAAGCCTGGGTCCCTGTCCCTAAGGGGTCCTGACACTCTGGGCCCCGCCCTGAGTCCATGACTGGCCTCCCCTTTGTGAGGAGAGCAGGCCCTGCATCATCAGACAACCAGCGCTCCCTCCAGCCTCCCGCTCATTTCAGTTGGGCGCTGCAGCTGCTGCACAGAGACCCACAGAAGCCACCCTCAGAACCTTGATGAGAGCCTGACCCTGTGGCTCCTCCCACACCAACCCAGGTGCGGAGGTAGAGGTCAGGTGACATGCAGGATGGGAGGGCATTTACACCATTGTCTCAGGACCAGCCCTTCCCGAGAGCACAGGGCGGGGTGCGTAGGAGCAGCGAGTGTGCACTTTCTGGGACCCCGGGGCAATTGGTAGTCAGCCCTTCTGCCTCCCTCAAAAGGAAAAAGCAGTCAGGGTTGTATGAAGTCATGTACTTTTCAATCCAAAAGAAAGTTAAGTATGGTGTCCAGAGTACCAGTTATGTAAGAATGATAGACCCAATTCACAGACTGGGATTGCAAAGGAGGTAAGTTAAATGCATCTCATAGTGGGTACAGGAAATTCAACTGAATTCAAAATTAGAGCTGAATGGCGCTGTGCAGGAACTATGACAGATGCTAGGGTTATGAGACTGATGGGGATCACCTGGGAAACACACGTGGCTGTAATTCAGGGCCGAGCATAATTGTTTCCATAGGGTAAGTGTGAAGTGGTGTGGACCCCCCGGGGGAAGAGAGAACCCCCCAGTGGGGGAAAGGAAGGGCTCCGAGGAGGAGGGACATTCGTGCTGGGCTTCCTGGGAGAGGCGGCTTCCATCGGCAGAAACTCAGGGGCTCTGGGGGCCTTTGAGGCTGAGGAGGGTGGGCTGAAGCACTGGGCTCCTGTTGTCACACGTGAGCGGGAAGCGGGATGTGACAGGCCGAACAGAGGCCGAGGATGGGTGTAAGGCCCTGAGTACACGCCGGCCTGTGGCCTCCACACCACAGGCATAGGTCACGGTGAGGGAAGAGACCACACCTGCCCATCTCCCGTCTGAAAAGAGGCAAAGTCAGCTCTCACAACTTCGGCTAGTGATGGTGTTTGTGTTTCAAGCAGCTCAGTCTACCCCAGGTTTGTTGGAAAGGAGGCTACTCTGGGTGTCTCGGGGCTGAGCATACACATGGGACGGTTTGACCTCCGTGACCTTAGAACTTTCTTAAGAAAACAGACCTTTCCTGATAATTAACAGAAAAAATAGTGCATGGTCTCTGGTTTGATAATACAATATTTTGTGTTTCAAGTGATACAAATTTTTATTCAAAAGAACATTTATGTGGGAAGTTTTTTTAAGTTGGTCAACTCAAAAAACAGGACTGTCTCATCTATAATTGGGGTGAGAAGCATTCTACATTCCATATAAACCGTAAGCCACAGCTGTCAACTATGCATCAGGATAGGTAACCGGCAGGATGTTGACCATTTACAGTCCAAGTGCTTGAGGGCGATTGATCTCCACAAATTTCTTCACTGACCTAGAACAATCCTGCACAAGCCTTGCAGCTACTGCTTGTTCCCACCCAATAAAGGTGGGATATTTTGTATATCTGCAGCAAGTTTGTCCAACCCGAAGCCCTCAGGTCTCCTGTAACCCAGGAGAGCTTTGAATGTGACCCAACCCAAATTTGTAAACTTTCTTAAAACATCATGAGTTTTTTGTGATTATGTTTTTTGTTTTTAGCTCATCAGCTGTTGTTAGTGTGAGTGTATTTTATGTGTGGCCCCAGACAATTCTTCTTCCAATGTGGCCAGAGAAGCCAAAAGCCTGGACACCCCTGGTAAACAAAGTAAATCAAAGAAATTGGCCAAGGCAAATCTCAATCATTTAAGAAGTTTAAGTGCCAAGGTTAAGGACGGACCCAGGAAAAAGAACACAGAACCACAGGAGAAGGCCGTGGCTTATGCTTTTTCCCCTGAAGAGGGTCTGGGGACCTTAATAAGCAAAGGGAAAAGAGTGGGTATTGCCGGAAAGAGGAAGAAAAAAAAGGAGAGTCGATAAGAGGGAAGCGGTTGCAATTTTTTGAATCTTTGGTCAGCATTCACTGAACACACATTTTATAAGTGGGGCGGGTAGAGGAGCAGTCGCTTAGCATTCGTCTTGCTCAGTGAAACTTCATTTGTATATAAAATGAAATAAACATAGGACAGAGGATGCCATCAGCTATGCATTTGCCTCAGGTAAGCGGAGGGATGACTTTGAGTTCTTTCCTTTGTCCCGTGCCTGTGAAGATGAGTTATCATTTTACATTGCCAGGGTGAAATTTAGCAGAGCTGTTCTTGGGTAAAGACATTGGAGCCCACCAGGAATTCCCTTGTGAGGGAGGTCTGTATGTAGCTTTTTCATCTTTGCAACCATCTTATTTAGGAGTAAAATAGGAGGCAGGTTTGCCTGATGCACTTCCCAGCTTGACTTTTTCCTTTGGGTTAGTGGGTTTGTGGTCCCGAGCTTTATTTTCCTTTTACAACAACTCACTTCTAAATTTGGAACTCACTGTGCTAAGCTGTGTAGAACAACAGCTGTGTGTATGAATTTTACATTCACACCAAGATGACATATAGGTTTTTACATATTTATAGCTTGGCTACATGGGTGGCTACTAACAGTTAAAAAGTGAAGGAAACCATATTTGCACAGGAGAAATGGAAACATACAGGTTATGTATGGTGAATCTCCAGGAATTCCAAGTAAAGCAGGGAAATGCTTTTGTAATTAATCTCTGAAATCCTAAAAGTATAGGTCTTTTTATATAAAAATGTACAGTTTTCTTTCTATCTCTTGCACACAAAAGAGGCAAAGAGCAGCATTGCCTATTCATTGGCCGATGTTTTCTTTGGTTCTCTACGGTGGTGAAAACTCCTTTTACAGCATCTGGTATCAAGGTCACTTAAGAAGGGCCCCTCTCCTTGACCCCAGAATATTTTCTGCTCATTTCAGTTCGATGACAACTGAAATTCCTGGTGTTGAATCACGTGGTTTAACACTTCAGCTGGATCCTGGGTCAAATGGAAAGTGGCTCTGGGGCTGTCTGTCCTTTAAGTAGTGAACGTGCCAAAAAGATAAAATGTGAAGAAAAAGACTCTTAGTTATTTTTGTAGAGTCTGTCTTGGACGGAAGAAAGCACCAAAACTAGGAGCTGTTGGCTAAGGAGGCTGCCGTCCCTGGGAGCCGCTCTCTCCTACTGCATCCTGTTGTCCCTCAGTCTTTCGGGCAAACCAGTGGTCCCTCATCTAGAGATCAGGATTCCCGCAGTGATGGAATACATTATTTTTGGCTGACTTCTATGCCATGGGACCTCATACACCCGGGAATATCATCAAGGTATGGAAAAGGGGGGCTCTTCCCTCTTCCTATGCCAGGAGGCTGTGGCCCCTAAGAAATTGGGTTGCTCCCGGTCATTCTGTCTATGCCCTGATGACACTGACGGGTGTTCTAGCCCTTGAAGAGGGAAGAGCTGTGCTGGCTTCTCAGTGACTCTCTGTTGGCTGCATGGTGGAAGATGCCATATGTGTTTCCTTGTTCTAGGTGTGTATGCAGTTGGGTTAAATGGTGGCTCAGCACTGAATGGTGGGTGGTATTATTTTCCTTCCAAGGGTAGGGACTCAGGCCTCCGGGAGTTTTCAGCAGGTAGGCATTCCTGCAGCCTTGGAGTCTGACATACACAAACAGAACATTCCCCTACATTGCCTGCTCTTGTAGGCTGTGATGTGGTAACGAATCTCCAGGATCCCAGATTTTACATCCCTCACAGAGCTTAGAGTGCTGGGTGCTTAAGCCAGTGATAGTAGAATTCTGGGCAGGGCTTTCCCCACCTATGGGGAAACAGGCACAAGGGCCTCACTGTCTGGGTGTGCCTCCCACCTCCCTTCCAGGACACTGGTTGGGGGAATAGCTCAGATGTGCTCTAGTTCCCTTCTGGAAGCTTCTATGTGGAGGGCTGACTGCACTCTCCTGGGATTCCCAGGCAGGGACTCTTTTATGAAGTAGGCCTCATTTGACAAAACAAGCACTTTCCAGTGTCTGCAGTTCAAAAGAGCTGGCCTCCCTCTGTGGCCCCCGCCTCGTTAAGGATCTGCTCATAGAATCCCTTCCATGGACCTCACCTGAAACCCAGCAGCTCCACCTCAGGAAGCTTTTGGCGTTTAGGGGTGAAGTCATATTTACGTTGCTGATATAATCAGAAAGCTCCTTGGTAGTTTACATAAATTGTGTAGAATTACGCGCACGCTAGGAGACCAGTCAGCTGACTCAACAGTGTGACTTCCCAGTGAGGCTGAAAACCCTCCCTGAAATTTGAAAACTCAAATACAGTTTGTCAACATTTTGAGATTATGTTGGATGACTTCTTTTCAGATAAAGCTTGTAGGCCCGGAGAGCTGTTTTAATTGGGCTGTTCTGTCTATGCTCGGGGTTAAGACTGGGTTGCTTAAATTGACATGTGTTCCAGCTTCTGCCCCAAATAAGTGGCAAATACTGTGAAATAATTCATAATTTCATGTTATATTTTTGTTGTAATATATTTGTATAGTAATTTATATCATATTACATGTCCCTTTGTCTTTTAAATCTGAGTACTGTGAACCTAATTTAATATTCTCTAGATAATTTTAATTATTGATTATAAGCTTTGGCTAACATAAATGGATGCCTTCAGGGCCTAGCCAGGACCCAGCCTCTGCAATCAAGTGCCCCAGACCACTGTGGTTTTATGTATTATTTGTATCTTTCGTGAATTTTATTATGCTAGTGGTCGTTCTTGTCTGGTTCAGCACCATCTCACCAATTTCCCACCAGCACATCTGATGGATCATAGGCTAGAAGACCAAATATTCAAAGGCATATTTTATAGTATATAAATGTTTCCATGTATATATATGCACATACACTCAGATGTCATATGCACACATGTGCACACGTGCACACACACACTGATTTAAGCACTGAGAGAAAAAGTGTAGAACTCACTCTATTTGGTCAAATGTCAGGTTAGCGATGTTTGTTTTCATTGGGAGTAGATATTCCACTGAATTTTGGGTTCAGAGCCAAGAGGGTTAAGTTAGCCATAAATCTCCTGGCTTCCAACCTAGAAAAAAGATGTTATAAAAATGGAGGAAGAATTTTAGGCAGAAATGAGCAATGGAATGGGAATTGTGTATCTATATGACTTAAACTCAGTATAGTTTTTCAATGGTTGAAATAAAAACAATGTACTGGCCAGGTGCGGTGGCTCATTCCTGTAGTCCCAGCACTTTGGGAGGCTGAGGCAGGTGGATCACCTGAGGTCAGGAGTTTGAGACCAGTCTGATTGACATGGTGAAGCCTCGTCTCTACTAAAAATACAAAACGCATTATCCAGGCATGGTGGTGCCCACCTGTAATCCCAGTTACTTGAGAGGCTGAGGCAGGAGAATCGCTTGAACCAGGGAAGCAGGGGTTGCAGTGAGCCGAGTGCGCCATTGTACTCCAGCCTGGGGGATAAGAGCAAAAATCCATCTCACACACACACACACACACACACACACAAAGAAAGAAAGAAAAGAAAACAATATACAAAATGTTTTATTCCATTAATGTGAAGGAAAAGATGTAGGCCCTTGTTACCCTCCCTCCCTACACTCTGGTGTGTTAGTTCATTCATTTATTCCACAAACATGAGGGCACCATGTCCAGGAACACAGATTAAAGAGACAGCCCTGGCCTGGTATTTCAGCCAGCAAGGCAGCCAATGGACATCTCCCAAATCACACAGGCCTCAGGACCAAAATGGGCAGTGAGGGAGGACGTTTGGGATGGAGGCTCAGCCAGAGACCCAGGAGGGCAGCAGAGGCATTCCCATGATCCCTTCTGCAGTGCGCAACACTGCAGCACGAGCTCGACAGCACCCCACTAGGCAAGCCTGCAGCTCAACTCCTTGTCCAGCCGGACCCAGTCGCTCCCCGGGTGTGCTGGGAGAACACAGGACGAGGCTGTTGTGTACCAGTGCCCTTCCCGTTCCTGCACAAGTTCACTTTCTAAGAGCTATTCAGTACAAATGAGTGTCATTTTCTCCTTATTTTCATTATTTTATTTTCTTAACTGAAAAATAATTGTATATATTCATAGGGTACCTAGTGAAGTTTTGTTACATATAATGTACAGCGATCAGATCACAGTAATTAGCGTATCCATTGTCTCAAATATTTATCATTTCCTGTGGTGGGGATGTTCAATATCCTTCTTCCAACTATTTGAAACTATTATGTATAATACTACTGTTAACCTTGGTCACCCTGCAGTGGCATAGAACACTAGGACTCCTTCCTCCTGTGTGACTGTGATTTTGTGTGCTTTAAAACATGTCTCCCTATGCCCCCTTCTCCTAGCCTTCCTAGCCTCTAGAATCCTCTGTTGTGCTTGTTACTTCAATTAGATACACTGTTTTTTTTTTAGCTTCTATATAGGAGTAAGAACATGCGATTGTTAACTTTCTCTGTTCTCCAGCTTATTTCACTTTACATAATGTTCTCCAGTTCCATCCATGATGACATGAATGACAGGATTTCATGCTGTTTTGTGGCTGAATAGTGATAAATTAAGTAGAAGCATGGCCTGAGGGCTCTGTCTTCTATATTTGAGTCCTTGTGGATGGGCATTAACCCAACTTAATGGGTAGACAAGATTGGAAACCCCAACTTAGAAGTGTGCACCTGTAACAATCACTGAGTCCTAGCCAATCCCAGCAGCCGTACTTCAACCACTCATATACTGCTGAGTGTTCAAACCATGTTTAAATAAGGCAAACAGCAACCTGTAACCAATCCAGCTGTTCTGTACCTCCTCCCTGGATTTCTATACATCCCTTTACTTTTTATATCTCTAAATTTGTTCTGTGACAGGGGCACCTCTGGTGTCTGAATCTACTGTGATTCTGGCTGTGCTGATTATTGAATCATTAGATTTAGCACTCAACTAAACTCCTTTAAATTTAATTTGGCTGAAGTTTTTCTTTTAACAATAGTATTCCATTGTTAAAAGAAAAACCTTAGATAAACTAAATGTAACAGAGTTTAACTAAGCAAGAACTATTCACGAATTTGGCAGTCACCAAACCAGAATAGGTTCAAAGACCCCTTACTGTGTCCGGGTGGATGAGAATTCATGGAGAGAAAAAGGAAAGTGAGGCGTGGAAAATGGAAGTGAGGTACAGGACCTCCTGGTCGTTACAGCACCAGGTTTGCCTTTTTTGAACATGGTTTGAGCAGTTGACCACCTGCGATTGGCTGATCAGTAGTGTGCTCGTCACTGCTTGTTGATTAGTACAAAAGTGGGTTACAGTCTGTTTACCCTCCCCTTAGCTGACAGCTCCCTGTGTATGAAGAATCCTTTAGACCCAACTTATAAGGAGGCAGCATGAGACTAAACTGAATAGAGCAGATACCACATTTCCCGTATGCATCTGTCCCTGAATGGACCCCTGGGCAGATTCCAGATCTTGGCTGTTGTGACTGTCCTGCAGTAAACACGGGGTGCGGATGCCTTTTGGATGAACTGTTTCCTTTCCTTCCGACAGAGGCCAGTGTGGGGGGAGCTGCAGGATCATTCTGTTTGTAATTTTATGAGGAGGCTCCGTGCTGCTCTCCACAGCGGCCGTACTGGTTTTCATTCCCACCAACAGTGTATAAGAGTCCCCTTTTGTCCACATCCTCGCCAGCCAGCCCCCTTCACTGAAAGAAGAAATAATCATATATAATTACGATATAATATTAATATATCTCATTAACTGTTATCACTGTGTTCTATATTTATTTCGTGTAGTATATATTATTGTTGTATACTAATCTGTATTCGGTATTAATAATATACTATTTAGCATATAAATTAAGCATATAATTAAATCAATTCCCTGTCATGGGTCGTGGGTGACGTTGCTCATCCCCATCCTCCTTCCCAGCGATGGGGACTTTGTCCCCTCAGCGCAGACCAAGGAAGAAAATCTGCAGGGAGAGCTGTCCTGTTACCATAGGGACGAGAGTCCCTCTGAGACAAGACAGTGGCTTTGCTCATTGGCTCAGCTGCCCTGTTCCAGAACAGGGCCTCGGCCTCACCCTTGCAGAGCTAAAAATTGCACTGAAGAGGTTGTGGTCTTGTTTGTTCCAAACAGGCAGTCTCTACCCCACAGGCAGACTCCACCACTACAGCTAGGGTGATGGAAATCCTCAGGCAGCTTGAAAAACAGCATTTGCTTCCTTCAGAAGTGGGAGGTGGAACCATTTAACTGAAAAGAAGCATTTCCTCCCCTTTGTGTGGGCCTCGGGGGTCTCCTCCCCACCTCTGTCCCCTACCCTGGGATGATGGCCAAGCAGGCCACACACTGAGCCACACCCCAGCCCACACCCCGGCCCTCTTAACAGCCACAGGACAAGGTCCTGGCTCTCCCTCTCATGCCAGGGCCTGCAGATGTGTCCCAGCTGACTTTAACAAACTGCACATGCTTCCCCCACACACAATCAAACCAACCACTGGCTGTGGTCAGCATCTTCACGTCTGAGAAAGGCAGGATACAAGACATCTGCGGTAGTTCCAAAAGGACTCTGAGAAGAAAAAGCTCTTGAGTATGCGTTGCTCTCTGGAGGACACTCCAATGGGAAGGCGGATGCGTAGTCAAAATGGGGTCCCCAACCTGGCATGGCTTATCTGGGCAGCCCCGGGAAGGGGCAAAGCCTCATGAACCGCTCCAGGGAGGGCCGGCCACTCCTCTTGCTGCTGTGCGGAGAAGGAACTGAGGTTTGCAGACCTCCCCTGTCTCAGACCAGCACTCACTGACCAGGCACCATGGAACCTGGAGGGGCCGGGCCGGGCCCCAGGAGCCAATTCCAGGGGAAGCAGGGCTCAGGCCAGGGCGCGCCAGGTCTCTAGAGCCTCTGATGCGACGTTCTCAAGGATAGGAAAAGGTGGGGGTGCCAGAGACTGCACGACATTCAGTCTGCAGTCTGGCGCGGTGTCCCCACATTGATTTGTGAAATGGCGACTGAGCTTCCACAAGATTCGAGAGGGAGCTGTGATCAGATAAGTCTGGAAAACAGCGTATTTCTTGGCGATAGAAAAAATACATTTTTAACTTTGTTTAACCCAATATCCATGGTTATTCCACTCTGGATTTCCTCCTACCCACACATGCCCACACATACACACACAGCACACACAAAACACATACACACAGATAACACACACAACATACAACACACAGACATGCAACACACCACACACACAACACATGCATAACATGCACACAGTACATAGCCACAACACACACACAACACAAAACATACACACAATATAAGCAGCATACGCACAACACACACAACATACGCACACAGCACATACAACACACACAACATATACACAACACATGTACATACCACATATAACACAGAATACACTTTCACATATACACACACAGCAGACATAGCACACACAACACACCACATGCAATACAACACACACTCATACACAACATAAAACATACAACAAATAGCACAAACATAACACACACCACATACAACACATGACACACACACGATGCATACAACACAATACACACACAACATAAACACACAGCACATACAACACACAAACTTATGCATACCACATGCAACACACAACACACACAACATACATACATCACAAGCAACACACACTACTCATACAACATACACACAACACAGAGCACACATACATGCTAGATGCAACACAACACACGACACACATGCATGCCATATGCAACACACAATACACTCACAACCCACAACATACAACACATACCACATGTGACACACAATACACACAACAAGCACACAAAACAATACACACAACATGCACAGACAATACAGAAACAACAAACACACTCAACAGGCACAACATAGTCACAAACACACACACACTCTGCCTGAAACACTTATTAATAGCATGGAAAAGAGTTTGAAAGCATTACTGTAAACTGGGACGATTGAATTTTAATAACCATGATGGATTGATCAATTCTGTATGTTCCTTGTCAAAGCAACAGCAACACTGGAGAACTGTGTGTTCATTGTTGATGCTGCTTTGTTCACAGATCTTTGAGAACCACCACCCCAGCCTGTACCCTTAACGTTCCATCCAAGGCAAACTACACTGAGCAGCTGCCTGCAGGCCTGGGAGCAAGGTTACAGGAAGCAGGTGTCTCCATCCCTCCCTGGCGAGGCCGCCCAACATCAACACTGGAGAAAAAGGTGGGTGGGCAAGCCAGGGAGTTCCTTCCTTCCTTCCTCCCTTCCTTCCTTCCTTCCTTCCCTCCTTTCCTCCTTCCTTTCCTCCTTTTTTCCCCTCCCCTCTTCCTTTTTCTTTTTCTTTCCTCCTCTCCTTCCTTTCCTTCCTCCTTCTTGCCCTCCCTCCTTCCTTCTCTCCTTCCTTCCCTCCCTCCTTCCTGCCCTCCATCCTTCCTCCTTTTCTTCTCTTTCCTTCCCTCATATCCTCCTTCCTTCCTTCCCTTCCTCCCTCCTTCCTTTCTTGTGAAACCTTCACTGAAAGTACAGCATCTGTCAAAACATGCTTTTTATATCAATCAGAAATTTTCAAATACTATAGAATTTCCGCCAAGTAAGTTATTTATATCATTATGTGATCAATTTTGCATGAACAGTACAAATCAAAATCACCTTAACTTGAAAATTTCGATGAGCACATTGTCTCAGGACTTTGAAATACGTACATTTTTACCAAGAGGCTTTGACATTTTTTACCTTTTCTCTAGATCTTAATGAAACATCACACTTCATCATCAGTTATGATCTTCTTAAGAATTATTCTGCTTTCCTTCTTCGAAGTTCAAAAGAATATTTCAAATCTGCATTTTATCTTTTAAAATGTGAGGCAAAATCTCCACATTATTATTTTAACTGAATAGGTTTTAAAAACTTAAGTTGTTCTTTTCGACTCTCCTTCTCACTAATAACCACTTATTTGAGTGACGCAAGCCTCTGCGCACCGAAACCCCTCCAGTGGGCCTGACAGGTCAGGAGGGTGCTTGGGGAACCACGGCAGATGCCCGGCCTTCTTAAATTTCTCAGGCTAATAGAACTCTTACTAATGTTATGATGTCATTGTTTCACACCTCTTGTAACGTACTTGAATTCATTTAACTAAATAAAAGTTGACATTCGTGTTTTGTTCTTAATCATGCTCACTTTTTAGGCCAACAGGATATGCCACAGATATGGGTCTGCAGGGACTCAGTGCTCAAAAGTCTGATGGAGTATTTGCAAACATTTTTAACATGTTACTAACACAATGCAATAGCAGGGTAAAATCTGAAGAATACAGATTTTATTGTTTGCATAGATTATAAGATATTATTGTTGGCTGGGTGCGGTGGCTCAAGCCTGTAATCCCAGCACTTTGGGAGGCCGAGAGGGGCGGATCATGAGGTCAGGAGATCAAGACCATCCTGGCTGACACAGTGAAACCCCGTCTCCACTAAAAAATACAAAAAACTAGCCGGGCGAGGTGGTGGGAGCCTGTAGTCCCAGCTACTCGGGAGGCTGAGGCAGGAGAACGGCGTGAACCCGGGAGGCGGAGCTTGCAGTGAGCTGAGATCGGGCCACTGTACTCCAGCCTGGGCGACAGAGCGAGACTCCGTCTCAAAAAAAAAAAAAAAAGATATTATTGTTGTATACAATACTATGTATACAATATGTTGTATACAGGACAAGATGGATTTAGTCTAATAAAGGGAGCAGAGATGGGTGCATTGGTGAAGAGACGTGGGTGTCCAGTGAGACTGCACAGTGGAGGGTGGGCAGGCAGGACAGCTGGCAGCACTAGGTGCATGCTTTCATCAGAAAAATCTACTAGGTTATGGTCTTGACCACTCTCCTAACCTTTCTCAATGATTCATTTTTAGAAAAGAAAACCTCAATTGATGGAGGAAGATGAATCTTCAGGGGCCCTCTTGAAGCCACTGGTTTTTCGTGTTGACGAGACCACCCCGCCTGTGGTGCAAAGCGTCCTCCTGGAGCGGGGGTGGAATAAGTTTGACGAGCAGGAGCAGAACGCGGAGGACTGGAACCTGTACTGGAGGACGTCCTCTTTCCGAATGACCGAACACATCAATGTTAAACCGTGGCAGCAGCTAAACCACCACCCTGGAACCACCAAGCTTACCAGGAAAGACTGTTTGGCCAAACACCTGAAGCATATGAGGAGGATGTACGGCACTTCCCTGTACCAGTTCATCCCCCTGACCTTCGTCATGCCCAATGACTACACCAAGTTTGTGGCTGAATACTTTCAGGAGAGGCAGATGCTGGGCACCAAGCGTAGCTATTGGATTTGCAAGCCTGCTGAGTTATCTCGTGGGAGGGGGATACTAATTTTCAGTGACTTCAAAGACTTCATCGTTGATGATATGTACATAGTGCAGAAATATATCTCCAACCCTTTACTGATTGGCAGATATAAGTGTGATCTCCGCATCTACGTTTGTGTTACCGGCTTTAAGCCTTTGACCATTTATGTTTATCAGGAAGGGTTGGTTCGGTTTGCCACGGAAAAGTTTGACCTCAGTAACCTGCAAAACAATTACGCCCATTTGACCAACAGCAGCATTAATAAATCCGGGGCCTCTTACGAGAAGATCAAAGAAGTGATTGGTCATGGTTGTAAGTGGACGCTCAGCAGATTTTTTTCCTACCTCCGTAGCTGGGATGTGGACGATCTGCTTTTGTGGAAGAAAATCCACCGCATGGTTATTCTCACCATTCTCGCCATCGCGCCCTCCGTCCCCTCTGCTGCCAATTGCTTTGAGCTCTTTGGGTTTGATATTTTGATTGACGACAGCTTGAAACCATGGCTTTTAGAGGTCAACTGCAGCCCAGCCTTGACCTTGGATTGTTCAACGGATGTGTTGAAGAGAAAACTTGTCCACGATATTATTGACCTGATTTACTTAAATGGTCTAAGAAATGAGGGGAGAGAAGCCAGTAACGCCACACATAGAAATTCCAACATCGACGCTGCAAAAAGTGACAGAGGTGGGCTTGATGCTCATGACTGTCTTCCTTATGAGTCTCTTTCATTCACAAGCAGAATGTACAACAAGGATGACTCTGTGGTGGAGAAAGCTGTGAGTGTGCATCCTAAAGCTGCACCTGCCTCCCAGCTGGAAGGAGAGATGAGTGGGCAGGAGGATTTTCATCTGTCAACAAAGGAGATGGCACAAAGCAAGCCCAAGATACGGAGCAGGCACACGCCTCACAAGACACTCATGCCCTACGCGTCCCTCTTCCAGTCGCACTCCTGCAAGACCAAGACCTCCCCGCGTGTCCTCTCAGACCACGGCAAAGCTCCAGATCCCCAAGCAGGCAACTTTGTTCTTGTTTTTCCTTTCAATGAAGCGACTCTCGGAGCTTCCAGAAATGGATTAAATGTCAAAAGAATAATCCAAGAGCTCCAGAAACTAATGAGTAAGCAACATTCCTAAGTGGTAAAAAATAAAATCAAGGAAAAGTGACATGGATTTTTAAAAACCAAGGATTCCTATCCTAGAGAAAGCAATAGTTCAAGTTCCTAACCTGTGCCACCAGCATGTTAACTATGTCATTGGAACTGAAGATGTGGCTGTATGTATAAATATAACAGCTCTGACAAAGCACAATATGTTCAAGTGGTGATTAAACTACACTACATCACATGTTTATTTGCTCAGGTGTCTTGAAAGAATTCTACAAATGCCACACAGCCTCCTACCGGTAATTGAATATGCTATGCTACGATTATGCTATGTATGTATTTAAACAGGAGAAAAAGATTATTCTAATATTTTTAAAGGATTATTAGGTGAAAACAGTACAAAAGAGGCCAGGAGTTAACTTTCTGTGTTTTTTTAAATCAACCATTTATTTGTGAAAATTATTTTGTTAACTTAAAGATCAGACAATCATTCAGAGTGAGATAAATCACTGAAAGCCCTAATGACCCTGTTGTTTACAAATCCTGGGCTCTAAATCAGGCTTGGTACCAAAGAGCTCCCTGTGGGGGCATCCTTCCGCTGTATTTAAATAGTGGCCCCCTTGGCCTTGTCACCGTTTGGTTACCATCACAGCATGCGAGGTCACGGCCTCCCCGATCTGTGGGGGCATCCTTCCGCTGTATTTAAATAGTGGCCCCCTTGGCCTTGTCACCGTTTGGTTACCATCACAGCATGCGAGGTCACGGCCTCCCCGATCAAAGTATGCTGTAATTCCTGCCACATACATAAAAATTCCAGTAGGTTACTTGAAAACATTATTCTAGTGAAAGTAGTCAGACACAAAGGCCACATGTTGTATGACTCCGTTGATATGGAATGTCAGAATTGGCAAATCCATCGAAAGCAGATTGGTGGTTTAGGGGAGGGGTAATGAGGAGTGCCTGCTAATGGGTAGGGGGCTTCCCTTTGGGGTGATGAAAATGTTCTGGGACTATATAGAGGTGATGGTTGTACAACATGGGGAATTCACTAAATGTCACTAATGGTACATTTTATGTTGTGTGTGTTTTACCACAATAAAAAAGTTAAAAGTTGGCCGTGGTGGCTCATACCTTTGATCCCAGCATTTTAGGAGGACAAGGTGGGAGGATCTCTTGAGCACAGGTGTTTAAGACCAGTTTGGGCAACATAGCAAGAATCTTCTTACTTAAAAAAAAAAAGAAAAGAAAAGAAATTTTTTTAAATAAAAAAAAAAGGTGGGGATGGGGAAGCGCAGACAGGCGTATCTCCCAGCAGGTTCCTGGGTGGGCAGGCCTGCTCGCAGGTCAGAGCTGAGAAGCCATTTGAGGTGACCCACAGTGGACCAAGATCAGAAGTCAGCCTGCAGGGGCACTGCTGGACGCATGCCTCCAGGGTCCCCAGGTGGACAGAACCACTCTCAGTCTGCGGGCAGGAGGGGCCAGGACTGAGGTCCAAGGCCCTTTGAGGATCTACCGTAGGACAGAGGTTGGCAAGCCTACTCCGGGGACGGAATGGTGTGTCTCCTGGCAGAACCCTGGCTGGGCAGAACTCTCCCAGACCATAGCCTGGAAGGAAGGGCTAGACCCAAGCCCCAGGGCTGTGTCAGGATCTGCAAGGGTTCAAGTTCATTAAGCTCCACCCAGGGGCACTGGTGGGTGAGACTCCAGCAGTTGCCTATGTGACTGGAACTTCTCCTGGGTGGCAGTAGAGTGGGGCTGGAGTCAGCATTCAGGGCTTGTTCAGGCTCTGCAATGGGATGGAGGCCAGCAACCCTATCCCGGTGGCCTAGACCGGCGAGTCTCCCAGCAGGCCCCTGTGTTGGTAAGAGGGCTCCTGGGTCACAGCTGAGAGGGCCTAGAGCCAAGAGAGGGTCCACATCTGCTGTGGAACAAGACCCTCTGCAAGCCTCTGGGTGTTTCAGATGGGTGAGTCTGTCTCTGGGTCCTCGTGGGAGCAGAATTAACGTGGAACCACAGCTGATGGGGACTGATGCCAAGGCATAGGGTAATTTTCAGGTCCACAGCTGGGACCATGTTGGTGGACCTGCCTGCTGAGGCACTGCTGTGCATGACTTCTCCTGGACTCCTTGGCAGATGGTTTAGGTAGACTGGAAGTGAAGGGATGGAAAAACATATTTCAGGCAAATGGAAACAAAAGAGAGCAAAAATGGCTCTACTTATATCTGACAAAACAGACTTTAAGTCAATAACTGTAAAAAGAGACAAAAGTGGTCCTTACATAATAATAAAAGGGTCCATTCATCAAGAGCATGTTATAATTTTAAAGTCTATGCACCCAACTTTGGGCCACCTAAATATGTAAAGCCAATAATAATCAATCTGAAGGGAGACATAGAATGCAGTACGATAGCAGCAGGAGGGCTTCAATACCTGGCTTTCAACAGCAGACAGATCATCCAGACAGAAAATCAATAAGGAAACATTGGGCTTGGACCTCACATTGGACCTAACAGTCATGCACAGAACATTCTCCAGGACAGATCATAGGTTAGGTCACAAAGCAAGTCTTGGCAACTTTTAGAAGACTGGATTCATATCAGGTTTCTTTTCTGACCACAGTGGAATAAAAATAGACATCAAAAACAGGATGAATTTTTTTTAAAAATCACAAATATGTGGAAATTAAGCAATATGCTCCTGAACAACCACTGAGTCAAAGAAGAAATTAAGAAGGAAATTTAAAAATATCTTGAGACAAATGAAAATGGAAACACAACATAACAAAATTTATGGGATGCAGCAAAAGAAGTTATAAAAGGAAAGTTTATACCAATAAATGCCCATATAAAAAAAATCTCAAATAAACATCTGAACAATGCATTTCAGGGAACTAGAAGCATAAACTCAACCCAAAGTCAGGAGAAGAAAGGAAATAAAAATCAGAGCAGAAATAAATGAAATAGATACTAGAAAACCAATAGAAAAGAACAATGAAACTACTTGGATTTTTAAAACCATAAAAAGATTGTTAAAACTTTCACCAAATGAGGGAAAAAAAGAGATGACAATAAAATCAGAAATGAAAGATGAGACATTCCAATTGACACCATAGAAATACAAATAATCATAAGAGACTATTGTGAATAATTATATTCCAAATAATTGGATAACCTAAGAGAAATGGATAAATTTCTAGACACATACAACCTACCAAGACTTAATCATGAAGAAATGGAAAGCCTGAATAGACCAATAAGTAAGGAGATTGAATCCGTAATAGAAAGTCAGTCATTAAAGAAAAGTCCAGGACCTGATGACTTCACTTCTAAATTCTACCAAATATTTAGAGAAGAACAAACACCAATACTCCTCAATTATTCCAAAAACCTGAAGAAAAGAAAATACTTCCAAACTCATTTTACGAGGCCAGATAAGGACACTACTAGAAAGAAAATTATAGCCCAAAATCTCTGATGAACAGATGCAAAAATCCTCAACAAAATACTAGCAAACTAAATTCAACAGTTCTTCAAAGGATCAGAATCAAGTAGATTTTCCCCTGGGATTTGAGGATGGTTCAACATAGGCAAATTAATAAATATAATACCCCATATTAACAGAACGAAGGGCAAAAATCATTTGGTCATCTTCATAGACACACACAAAAAGATTTGACAAATTCAAAAACCTTTCATGATAAAAATTCTCAGCAAAGTAGAATCAAAGCAGGTACCTCAACACAATAAAGACCGCATATGGCAAGACTGTGGCTCACATCACACTCAATAGTGAAATGTTCAAAGCTTTTCCTCTAAGGTCAGGAACAACATGAGGATACCTGCTTTCACCACTTCTGCTCAACATAATACTGGAAGTCCTAGCCAGTATTAAGAAAAGAAAACAAAGCATACAAATAAGAAAGAAAGAAATGAAATTGTCTCTGTTTGTTGATGACATAATCTTATACATAGAAAACACTAGCGATCCCACCCCAGACTGTTGCAAACTCAAACAAATTCAGTAAAGTTGCAGGATATAAAATCAACAAGCAAAAAGCAGTTGCATTTCTACACACTAACAACACACCATATAAAAAAGAAATTAAGAAAACAATCCCATTTACAATAACATCAAAACAATAAAAATACTTAGCAGTAAATTTAACCAGAGGTGAAAAATATGTATACGGAAAACTATAAAATGTGATGCAAGAAATTGAATATGACACATATTAAAAGATTATCCTGTGTTCATAAACTGTAAGAATGAACATTGTTAAAATGTCTGTACTATCCAAAGCAATCTACAGATTCAACATAATTCCTATCGAAAAATCCCAATATCATTTTTCATAGAAATAGAAAACACAATCCTAAAGCTTGTATGGAACCACAAAAGACCCCAAATAACCACAGCAATCCTGAACATAGAGAACAGAGCTAGAAGCATAGCACTATTTGTTTTCAAAACAGATTACAAAGCTAGACTAACCAAACCAGCATAGTGTTCGCATGAACACATACACATCGACCAGTGGGACAGGATAGAGAGGCCAGAAATCAAGCCACGTATTTACGGGGAATTGATCTTTGACTGAGGTGTCAAGAACACACAATAGGAAAGAGCAGTCTCTTCAGTAACTGGTGCTGGGAAAACTAAGTGCAGAAAGATGAGACTGGATCTTTTATTCACACCATATACAAAAATCAACTCAAAATGGATTAGAGGCCCAAACAAAAGACCTGAAACTGTGCAACTACTAGAACAAAACATAAGGAAGAAGCTGCACAACACTGGTCTGGCAATGATTTCTTGGATATCACCCCAAAAGCCTAGGTAACAAAAGCAAAAATAAATGGGATTAGATCAAACTAAAAAGCGCCTACACAGCAAAGGAAACAACACAGGGGAGACGCAACCCATAGGCTGGGAGGAAATATTTGTAAACTCTGTATGTGATAAGGAGCTAGTTTCAAAAATACATTTAAAAATTCAGATAGCAGCAAAGGACCTGAAGAGACATTCTCAAAAGAAAACATACGTATGGCCAAGAGACACATGAAAAAATGCTCAATATCACGAAGCACCAGGGAAATGCAAATTAAAACTACAAGAGCACTTCATACCTGTTAGAATGGATATTATTAAAAAGATGGTCCATTATAATATCCATTACAATATCCCTTCTAACAGGTATGAAGTGATCTCACACTTGGTGTTTTGCTGGGGATATGGAGAAAAGGAAGCCTTTGTAATTATGTAATGTAAATTAATACAGCCATTGTTTTAAAAAGTGTGGATGTTCCTCAAGAAACAAAAAATGGAATTACCATATGATCCAGCAATCCCACTTCTGGGTACATTTCCAAGAGAAATGAAATCAACATGTCAAAGAGATGTCTGCACCCCCATGTTCCTGGCATCATTATTTCCCATAAGATACAGAAGCAACCGAAGTGTCCAACCACAGATGAGTGGATAGAGAAAGGCTGGTGTATATCTACAATGAAACACTATTCAGTCTTTAAAAAAGAAGGACACCCTGTCATTTGTGACAACATGGGTAAACCTGGAACACATTATGCTAAGTGAAGTAAGCCGGGGCAGAAAAATAAATATCACAGGGCTTCCCTTGTACGTGTAATCTAAAAATGTTAAATTCATTGAAGTAGAGAGTAGAATGCTGGTTACCAGAGGCTGAGGAAGGGGGTGGGCGTGACAAATGAAGAAATGCTAGTCAAAGGGTACAAAGTTTCAGCGAGGTGGAAGAACTAAGTTCTAGGAAGCCGTGGTGGGGAGATGCTGTGGGAGGGGCTGGGGGAAGCGGCTGTGCTCTTGGTTGGCCAAGTGGAAGCCGATATATCTTGGTCTGTGGGCCTGGCCGAGGCAATGCAGCTCTCCCGGGAGCAGAGAATCACCCTCGCAGGAACGTGGAATCCTGTCCGAGTTCTTCCCATTTGGTATCAACAGCATTTTATTTCAGCACAGCACATACTCATCTGAAGCCTTCACTGGAGTGCAGAGTACAGACTCACCTTGCTTGTAACTACTGATCCTATGCTCATACAGTACCTAAACAATGTGCTCGAACAACCAAAGGATTGGCTATACAAATGTTCAGTTCATAAACGGGCCACAGTCCTTGCAAATATTGAAAGTCGTGATGTCCTTGAAGGAAGGCACTTTGATACTGAGTGTGACAAGACTGCAAAAGATGACGGTGCACCCAAAGAACAGATAGCACACCCAGAAAAAGGAGGACAGGTAACCCAGAGAAAAGATGACAGTGAACCCAGAGAAAAGACGACAGTGCACCCAGAGAAAGGAGGACAGTGAACCCAGAGAAAAGCCTCAGAAAGCTATCCAGGACAAAATTCATCCAGTGATCAGATGAAGCACAGTTAGTGACATTTCTGCAACTGTTGAATTTTCTTGTTCATTTGATCTATGATTTATGCAAAGATCTGGTTGTACCTGGAAGATGGGAAAGAGTGGGGACCACAGTTCATGACCAGTGCGAGGAAGTTTGCCTTCGTTCATTTACTGCTACATCCACACAGCTCACAGCATGGTGGCCCACAAAATCTTGTCAATGACTACGGATGACATGAGGAAGATAATGTAATTTTCAAATGTGGTTTTCCTGAAACCAGTCAACTATAGCTGATACGTTTTATTTCACTGCTTAATGTTTACATTAGAAAAACTAGTATTATACTTTACTGAACTATGTGTAATTGTTCCATGTTTTTTGATACCTGTTTGACTTACCATGGGGTTGACATAATGAATTTATTGCACATTGTTCAAAAGGAACCAGGAGGTTTTTGTCAGCACCGTAATGTAAATTCCATTGTAGATGGTAACTGTAGATGGAAAAACTTTTGCTATAAAATGAAATGCTTCCCTAAATCAGACATTTTGGTCCAGTAGCTTGACTCAGTATAGATAGAGAGATATTTAAGTATAAAATACAATGAAAGCAGTCTAAATATTTAGAATCTTGGTTTAGATCCTGAAAGTAACTAATAATCCATAAGCAATGCAGTATTGCTCTGCTGGGTCCTTTTCAAATTTATTTCATCAAGCTTTCCATATTGAATAAATTTACAGATTTAATTTATATAACTTGAATCTGTGAAGGAACGGATATTTCTACTGTTTAATGTCCTGTGATGCAGAACTCTTGAAAAAATTTTACATTTTATATAATCAAACATTAAGCAAAAAAATGAAGAAGTAAAGCTAAACATGTTATTATTATTATTTTTTTTTTGAGGCAGAGTCTTGCTCTGTCGCCAGGCTGGAGTGCAGTGGCACCATCTCGGCTCACTGCAACTTCCATCTCATGGGTTCAAGCCATTCTCCTGCCTCAGCCTCCTGAGTGGCTGGTACTACAGGCGCATGCCACCACACCCAGCTAATTTTTGCATTTTTAGTAGAGATGGGGTTTCACCACGTTGGCTAAGATGGTCTTGAACTCCTGACCTCGTGATCTGCCTGTCTCGGCCTCCCAAAGAGCTGGAATAAAAGAAGCTCTAGTGATCTATTGCATAGCATGGTGATGACAGTCAATAATAATGTAGTATATATTTCAAAATTGCTAAAATAATAGATTTTCAATGTTTTCTTCACACACAAAAAAATGATGCCTGTAAAGTAATGGATAAATTATTTATCTTGATTCAGTCATTCCACAATGCAAACTTACATCAAAACTCCACATTGTACCTAATAAATATATACAATTACTGTTGGTTGAAATTATTTTGAAAGAGGCAAGATTAAGCTGTTGCAAATAGGGATGCAGAGTGGACGGCACAACTGCGAACAGCAAGGGTCACTGTCAGGGTCAAGAGAGCGACAGCTAACCGTGGCTGGGTGCACAGGGAGACTGCGGGTACAGCTGACAAAGCCTATGATCTCAGCCAGGCTTGGGGGTGTGCGCCTGTGATCCCAGCTACTCGAGAGGCTGATGCAGGAGAATTGCTTGAACCTGGGAGGCAGAGGTTGCAGTGAGCTGAGATCCCACGACCCTGGGCCATAGAGTGAGAGTCTGTCTTAAAAAAAAGAAGGCTATGACTTAATGACTTGACATGCATGGAGTTCAGAGAAAAGGCAAGAGACAAAACATGGTCCAGGGAATTTAGACCTGAGACTGGAATGAACACTTTGTTCATTGCCTGTTTTCATGCATTTGTACATTTATACGCTCTCAACCCTGTTCCAGGAAAGATTTAAAGGACATAAGTAAGAATGCAAGCCCGTCAAGGCTATTCTGATTTTAAATGTCAGTTCAGCTCCTACTTTCTGGGGTTTGGCAAATCGAGTTAAGGGCCTTTTCCTCAAATGCTCAAACATTCCGATCAGACTAAAGCAAGCAACTGGAATCACTTGAAACCCAGAGACCAGATTCCATTCTCCCTCCGTTTTTTGAAATCGTCACTTCTTTATCACCAGCTGGGTTTTGATGACTCTTCAGGTGTAAAGGTCAACCTCATAGAAATGGGAAAACCTGTGTTGTTAGGAAGGATGGTTTTAAGTGAGCATTTGAAGTTTTAGGGCAAGAATAGCCTCGGGCCATCTGTCAGGAAAAGACATCTGGGCAGTGTCTCTCTTGCGGTGAAACGTGCGCAGATTAAACTGAAGTAATAACGAGCTCACGTAGAGCCTGGGACGAGACAGGAAATTTATAGGCACGGCACATGCCTTCGGTGCCCGGGCTATGGAGGAAAGAACACAGACGGTCTTCCTGAGGCGGGGCAGACAAAACCGCTGAAAGTGAAGGAGAATTAAGGCGATACACGGTGGTCATTCAAAAAGCCTCAGATTTCCACTCCTAGGAAGATGGAACAGGCGAGCGTTTTCCTCCTTCCCGCAGGTGCAACCGGAAACCTCGGGCAGGGCCCGTCAAACAAACGCAGGAAGACAAGGGGCAGAGAGAGGAAGTCCCGGGGATCTGGGGGACCCTGAGAACGACAGGATGGGGCGTTCCTGGGTTTTCTTTTTGAGTCTTCCACCCCAAACCGGGTGTTCACGAGGACGCAGAGGAAGACAGCCCCCGCTGCTGTCTCCAGCCAGAGCACTGGGAGAGGCGCGGCTCCAGGAAATATTTCAAGGACCCTGGGAAATGGGTGATCTCGGACTGTGAAAAATCTTCAGGAGACTGGAAGTGTTCTGAAGTTGAAGGTTATGGTTCTTTCCCATTTTGTTTCAAAACAGGACCCCCATTTCCCTTCCTGTAGGATTCGAGGAGACAACAAGAGCAGGAAAGGGGTGTCAAGGTCAGAGCCGCCTAGAAGGCGACGAGAAGCAGAAGCGCAGGCCTGCGAGATGCTCTTCAGAGTGACTTCGCTGTGGGCTGCGGGAGGCAACAGAAGGAACTCGGCTTCCACTGGCCACGTTCCCCTCCCCGGAGCGGAGGACACAGCCCAGTTTCTTCAGGCAGCGGCTCCAGCCAGCTCCGCCCCACAGGGAAGGAGCGCGCAGCTCCCACACCCCGCAGGCGGCGCTGACAGACTCCGCCTTCCCGGAGCGCAGGCGTGTGGGGGGCGCCGCCCTCGTCGCCGTCGGGAGCCCCGCAGGCCCGCGGCCGTCTGCCTGGTTCTCCCGCCTCTGCAAGCCTCGCCTTCAGGACTCCGCCTCGCCGTCCTCTTTTCTGTCGGGAGACTCACGGGGCCGTCTGTCCGGACGACGTGTGCACATTTCTCACCACGATTCCTCTGCTCACCAGGTCCCGGCACCGCCGCGCTGGGGTCGGCACAGCTGAATTGTGCGGGCAGCGAAGGGGCCTCAGGGGGACCGCTCAGCTCCCTGAGGGCGCAGCCCTCCTGGTCCGGGGGCGAAGAATGAACTTCCGCGGTTTTCAGTGACCCAGTTTGTGGCCCGGCACATGCTGAAAAGGTAAATGTGACCGCGTTACCTCAGAGATGCGCTGTGAGCGGCTTTGTGCCGCCAAATGACCTGTTTACCCAACAGCGCCCCCTGTAGCCCGGTGCTCAGAACGGGCTTTTCCATGACGTTCCTACATTGTGTTTACAGCGCTCTGTGAGGGGTTTGCACGCACAGGCCGACCTCGTTTTATTGCGCCTTGCTCTATTGTGCCTCGCAGATACTGCACTGGTGAAACCCCGTCTCTACTAAAAAATACAAAAAAAAAAGTCTGTGGCAGCACCGTTGGGGCACATCAATGGGTCCCATTTTCAAACAGCTTGTGCTCACTTCATCTCTCTATGTCACATTTTGGTAATTCTTGTAATAGTTCGATTTTTTTCATTATAATTGTGTCTGTCATGGTGATCTGCACCTAGTGATCTTCGATTTTACTTTGTAATTGTTTTGTAACCAACAACCACACGCAGGTAAGACGGAAAACATAATCAATGTCACCTGTGTTCCACGTGCTCCACTGACCAGCTGCCTCCATCTCTCTCCCTCCCCTCAGGCCTCCCTAGTCCCTGAGACACAATTGTGGAATTACACCATTAATAACCTACAACGGCCTCTAAGTGTTCAAGTAAAAGGAAGAGACACACATCCCTCATTTTAAGTCGAAAGCTAGAGATGATTAAGCTTAGTGCGGAAGGCCTGTTCAAAGTTGAGATAGGCTGAAAGCAAGGCCTTTTGCACCCAGGAGTTAGCCCAGTTGTGAATGCAAAGAAAAACAAAGGAAATTAAAAGTGCTGCTTTAGTGAACACATGAATGACAAGAAAGTGAAACAGCTTTATTGCTGATTCAAAAAAGGCTGAGAGGAGTGAGAAAACTATGGAAGAAAAGTTTGAAAGTGGCAGAGGTTGGTTCATGAGTTTTAAGGAAATAAACATGTCCATAACTTAAAAGTGCAAGATGAAGTAACAAGTGCTGATGGAGAAGCTGCAGCAAGTTATCCAGAGACCTAGCTAAGGTAAGTGATGGAGGTGGCTACACCAAACCACAGGTCGTCAGTGTAGATGAAACAGCCTTTTGTTGGAAGAAGATGCCATCTAGGACTTTCATAGCTAGAGAGGAAAAGTCAATGCCTGTCTTCAAAGCTTCAAAGGACAGGATGTCTGTTGTTAATAGCTAATGCATCTGGTGACTTAAAATTGCAGCCAATCTCACTTACCATTCCAAAAATCCTAGGGCCCTTAAGAATTATGCTTAATAGGGAGGCTGAGGTGGGTGGATCTCCAGAAGTCAGGAGTTTGAGACCAGCCTGACCAATATGGAGAAACCCTGTCTCTACTAAAGAAAAAATACAAAAAAATTAGCCAGGCATGGTGGTGGGTGCCTGTAATCTCAGCTACTTGGGAGGCTGAGGCAGGAAAATCACTTGAACCCAGGAGGTGGAGGTTGCGATGAGCCAAGATCATGCCATTGCACTCCAGCCTGGGCAACAAGAGTGGAACTCTGTCTCAAAAAAAAAAAAAAAAAAAAAAAAGAATTATGCTAAATCTACTCTGTCTTTGCTCTATAAGTAGAATAAAAAAGCCTGGATGGCAGCACATCTGTTTACAGAGTGGTTTACTGAATATTTTGAGCCCATTACCAAGACCTACTGCTCAGAAAAAAAGACTATTTTCAAAATATTACTGTTCATTGGCAATGCACCCAAGGGCTCTGATGGAGATGTGCAAGGACAGTAATGTTACTTTCATGCCTGCTAACACCACATCCATTCTGCAGCCCATGGATCAAGGAGAAATTTCAACTTTCAAGTCTTGTTACTTAAGAAATACATCTCATAAGGCTATAACTGCCATAGATAGTGATTCCTCTGATGGATCTGGGCAAAGTTAATTATAAACCATCTAGAAAGGATTTACCATTCTAGATGCCATTAAAAACATTCATGATACATGGGAGGAGAAACAATATCAACATTAACAGGAGTTTAGAAGAAGTTGATTTCATTCCTCATGGATGATTTTGAGGGGTTCAAGCCTTCAGTGCAGGAAGTAACTGCAGATGAGGTGGGAATAACAAGAGGACTAGAATTAGAAGTGGGGCCTAAAAATGTGGCTGAATTGCTGCAATCTCAGGATAAAATTTGAACAGATTAGGAGTGGCTTCTTATGGTTGAGCAAAGAAAGTGGTTTCTTGAGACAAAATTGACTCCTGATGAAGATGCTGTGAACATTATTGATAGGACAACAAAGGATTTAGAATATGTATACTTAGTTGATGAGGCAGTGGGTAGGGTTTGAGGGGATTGACTCCAATTTTGAAAGAAGTTATACTGTGGGTAAAATGCTATCAAACAGCATCACATGCTACAGAGAAACCTTTCATGAGAGGAAGAGTCAATCAATGCAGTCAACTTCATTGTGGTCTTATTTCAGATATTGCCACAGTCACCCCAACCTTCAGCAACTTCCACCCCAATCAGTCAGCAGCCATCAACATCCAGGCAAAGCCCTCCACCAGCAAAACAATTGTAACTCACTGAGGGCTCAGATGATCATTAGCATTTTTTAAAACAATACAGTATTTTAAAATTGAGATATGTTCATGTTTTAGACATAATGCTATTGCACACTTAATAGACTACAGTATAACATAAACCAAACTTTTATAGGCACTGGGAAAATGAAATACTTGTGTGATTTGCTCTGTTGCAATATGAGCTTTATTGTGGTGGCCTGGAACCAAATCCACAGTATCCCCAAGGTCTGCCTGTAAGGTGAGGCAGCAGCCCCAGAAACTAATGCAGCCTGCCGGGTGCTCTGTGTTCCCAGCAAGCAAGGACACTTCCCTAGATATCAGGGGAAGTGATACAAAGACAGAAAGTTGTGGTCATTTGAGAATCAACTCATAATAAAAAATAATGAAATATGGTTAATTGAAGTAAGTTGATTACAAATTGAAAATGATATTAGAAGAAAGTTTTATACAAAGATGGTTGTGATACAAAAGAATATAATGACACATTTAATTTTATTGCCTTGAATAAATGAGGAATGTGCTTTTATTCCTTCCATTGTCTGCTTCTAAAGTATAGATATAAACTTTGTCTATCTGCAGTTGCAGATAAGAAACCTGGGAAGCCACAAGAAAGCCAAGTAGCCTAGGAAAAAGTGAGCATTGAGCCACGAGCAAAAAATAACAGTCGATCCTGTTGGTGCCACCTGACAGCAGAGACAGCTGCGGACCCCCGAGCGTGAGTCCAGAGAGCTGCCCGGCAGCCCCACCCTGCCTTTCCAGGATGAGTCTTCTCTGGGAAGCCACTGCTCATTCGGAAGGTGAAGAATGCCAGCGTTTCCAACACCAACCCCAGCTCTGCTGACCTCTCAGAACGGCAGGACCACGCGTGACGGAACACCAGGCAGGGGAAAGTCAAATATACAAGGCGGGACGCCAGGCAGGGCCAGCATCTCCATCAGGCACATGAGGGCCCACAATACTTTTAGGAGCCCATGCAAATGTTTTAATTTCTCTTAAAAATCAGAAGGAAACAAATGAACTCTTAGGTGTAAGAAAATGTTTTAATATACACGATTGATATATCCACCTTCATACAAATGCAGTAACAAAACTTACATGTTTAAATTTTTTAATGGAAAAAAGCTCCCACAAAGGCAATGACAGTCATGATGTGGCCTGATCCCAGGTTGCAAAAACTGAAACTTCTGTGAACGGCGTTCATTAGAAACACAAGAATGCTAATGTAGCATGTCAGGTTTAACCATAAAGGTTGAGTATGATGTCCAGTGCCTTGAGTTTAAAATGCCGGAGGAGGAATAACCAGTGAGTAACACAGTTCCCGCTGTCACACTCACACCCACAGCAAGACGAACCACAGGATTTCTGTTTTTCTTTTTAAAGCAGGGAAACAAGTAAAATACAATATAGTAATTATAGTAATAATTATAGTAATAATTGTACAATTATAGTAATAATTGTAGGAAAATGTAAAAAATATAGAATAATGAGAACATGGTTAATACTGTAGAGTAGGTTCAAATTGGAGGTCTGTAAGAAGTCGGTGATAATCTGAATTGTTTGGTTCTGTCTCTTGTATAAAGTATTTGTTCAAAAATATCAACCATTCTAAACCTATAATTGCCGTATTAAGAAAACTTAATTAGAATCAATCTTTAAGTGCTCAAGAAAAGGTAGTTTCAAAGGTGAATTTGATAAACTGAGCATCAGACAGAGTCGTCAGTTTTGGGAGTCAGCCTCTATGTTGAAATCCCTTTCACTTTAGCACCAATAATCAGAGTTCACGAGGCCACTCTCCACATTCTCACCTCTTCGTTTACTCCAGAGCCTCCGAGGCTCCACTCTCCACTCTAGCTGCTGGAGAGTGAAGGTGAAGGTGACTGAGCTCCATCCTCAATGTGTTGTCTAGGTGGGGACAGGCAGGTCTGCAGGTCATTGGGATACAGTGTGAGGAGGACATGAGGAGTGCAAGGTTCAGTGAGCACTTGGGGGCCTTAGCCTGGGGGTGGGGGAGGATGAGCCAAGGAATGTTTGCGGAAGGAACGATGAGTCGGAAGAAGTCGGGTTAACCTAAGGGAGGGCCTTCTGCATGATGTGGGCTGTGGGGAGCAGGAGAGAAGAGGCGGGAGAGGCTGCACCTGATGGCGATGAAACTTGGGGCCCATGCTCTGAGAGGACCTGTGCTCCTTAGGAAAACATGGAGCCCTGCAGGACTCCACGTGCAGAGAGAGGAGGGCTCCATCCAAGACTCCCTTCAGGAGCAGCACCTGGGTGGAATGGACGGGACGCCTCTGTCCTGCTCCCTTCTCATCCATCCCCACAACATCCCTGAGCCGTGCAGGGGATGAAATGTCACCCACTTAGGGAAAAGGAAGTGGGGGACAGCTGAAGATTTTTTCCAAGGTGGCAGTTAGACAGTGGCCCAGATGGGTGTGACTCACCCCATCTCCCAGCCCTTTATACTCTGTCATTGTTTTGTGATGGTCTTAATGCTACCTTTTTGAACAAGTAAATGTGCTTGTTTACAATTTGTGCATAAATGTGCCTACAAATAGGTTAATAGAGACCCCTCCTCAAAATTAATGTAATAAATATAATCAGATTGTACATCTAATAAGAAGCCTTTGGGAGATTGTTAAGAACTAAAAGTAAATTCTGACTTTTTGCAAATCAGTATGAAATGTTGTTTTAATAAGCTTGTACTGATTTCCAATATTGCAGAATGTATATTCCATGAAGGGCTTCCCGCACATGGAATGTATTAATTCCATGTGCACACTGAATTAATCTTATTTGGATGACAGATTTTGCACCCGTCACTACTGGAGAGTGTACTGCAGATGATATTTAATGAAAACTTCCAGTCAGGCAGGTGATCTGATGCCTGCGCATGGCTTCCTGATAAAATTGTGTGTTTGTTTCTTCCCCGATCTCCCACAGATAATGAGAAGTGCATTTTTTCAGTACAACCGTGTATCATTTTGTTTGCTTCAGTGACAATTTTTAGTATAAGCTGATTTAAAACAATCAAAGCAATAGGCAAGTCCATTCTTTCAGCCAAACCCAAAATAGCTTTTTAATAATGGATTTGTTTTGCTGGTTATGCCTGACAAATGCCTCACATTGCTTTAGCATTCATCTGAAAACAAAAGGCCTCCATCCACTGCAATCGTAGTAGACTTCCTTTTTTTCCTTCAAAGCCAGATAGCACATGGTTCTTGAGTTACTATAAATAGCATTACCAAATATTGAGGACTACGATGATGCGTGCACAGTATTAAGGTTAAAATAATCCCTGGTACTAAAACATGGTATCGTAGTCCATAAGAACATGAGTACATACTTGAAAAAATTAAAAAACTATGCATCTTCTGATAAGACTTTCAAGAAATTATCTCTTTCCAAAATCATGTTTGGGGCATCCACATTTCAGTATAAAAATTAGATGAATGCCAGTCTGCTTTTGTATTTCTAGGTGGCCTGCAAAACAACAAAAGAAGTAAGTAACGGTTATCATTTTATATTGGGATTTTAAAAATCTCAAGTTTCAGGAGGCAACATGCTCCCCAGGCTGTGACAGGCCATGATAACTGCACTATTGGAGCCCTGACCTGACTTGGACGCCACTTGAGTATCCTTGTAGTGACTAGAATTGTCTCCCTCTTGTCCCAGTGAGGACAGGGGTGTCGGTGAGCAGAGGTGAACTGTCCAGGCTGAGCTTCTGTAATGCTGGAGATATGAGCCGTGCTTGGGGTGGGCCATAAAGGGGAGAGGGGCTCAGCACTTTGTGAATCAGCTGGTCCAAGGGCACTTGCTCTGCAGAGACCTCCTGGGTCCATCACAAGGCAGAAATGGCCCCTGTGATGATCAAAGAGGGTGCAGTGTTGCTGGGGGCATGGAAATCTTTCTTTTGTGAGCCTTCTGTTATCTGATGGGTGCTGCTCTAACCGTATTTCCTAAATAGAGAAGAGAATGTCCTTTTCTTTGCAATTTCTAGATAACTTGGGTAGTCCTAAAGGTTTAGTGGCTCTCCAAGATCATTTGGGACAGCTAATACATTATTAGTTTTTGTCTGTTTTAGCAAAAAACTGCAATTGGCATTTCCCATGTGACGCTGCATGTTGAGGGCTCATCTGCTTCTCATCCAGGATGATGTTTCCAGCTTCATCTTTGATCTTAACCCTCCCGGAGGCATACTTGGTTTCCTGACAGCCGCTGCAATACACAGTCTTGATGGTGCCATCTGGGTACTCCCTTCTCTTGAACTGGGCCGTGTGGATTTCTTTCTGCCCGTTGCTGAGCACAATGGTTTTGTCGCCATTCCTGAGAAGAGAAACACGTGGAAGGGCAGTGTGCGCCAGGGCCAATGCTGCTAGTGTGGAGGCCAGTAGGGGGTGGGGGAGTACAGAATAATGGCCCCACCTGGGGCCCTTCTTCCAAAGCTCGTTAGATGAGGGTGCAGAAGGCCACGGGCAGTGGCAGGAAAGGTGCACGGTGGGCTCAGGGCATCAGCAGAAACTTGGTGTGGGTGAGAGAGGGCAAGTGTGGAGGACCAGGAGGCAGGGCGGGAGGTCAGCCGCGTCTGCTCACCTGCAGGCTGAAGCCTGTGCTGACAGCTGGCTCTGACGGTGAGAGGGACGGTAGGGTTAACACAGGGAGTGACAGGGACACACATAGAATCATTTCAGAAAAGTGGCCCCGGAGGTGACAGGGAAGATTGTGACTGCTGTGAGGAAGCTGGGGGAGTCTATTGTAATTGCCCAGGAGAGAAATGGTGAGAGTGGGAGACTGCAGAACTCAGAGAAAGCTTGGAGGCGGGGCAGCAAGGAGACACAGCCCACAGTGCTCACTCAGTGGTCACTTGAATATCAGGAAAGAAAGGGAAGGTCTAAAACAACATCCCACGCTCTCCCTTGGGCAGCTGGGTGGATCTTTACTTTCTGCACAAACTAGCATTGAAATAGCAGCTCTGATGAGCTCTTCCTTGTTGTGCCTTAAACATTTGCTTGCACGTGTTCTGCAATGGACTTCGGCTTCTAGACCACGTGGTCTGAGGTGAGCACTGAAGACTGGAGTGTATTTTTACGGTTATAATTCAAACACAGCCAATGTCAGTAAAGTAAATACCTGAAAGTCCATTTGAAACTCACAGTCTCTATAAAGGGATTCAAATCAAGGCCATAAGACAAAACTTCTGGAGTCAATGACATTAATATTATTATTTTTAATACAAGCACTTAAATGTTTGCAAAAATCTAAATTAATATAAGGAAATTATTAAATACACAAACAAAAACTGGGGATGTTTTGGGTTCGCATTGTCTGACATTACTGACCTTTCCACCCTTACGATTGTCCCATCGGGAAATAAGGTGTCTTCCTGTCCATCCTTGAGATGTTTCACTGTCCCGTCGGGAAACACAATTTCTTTGGAGCCATCGCGGTAGAATTTTTCTGCAGAATGCAGTTTTTAAGAGTATGTTACATTGAGTCTGTTTAGAAACATGTTCTATCCTAGTAATCTATAAAATATTCCTGAGATTTGTAGAGTATTTTCTAATCATCTGGCTTTATAACTAGGGTTGCCAGGTATCATTGAATTTTAGATAAATGATGAACCATAAATAATTTATTTTTATTATTATTATTTTTTTGAGACAGAGTCTCACTCTGTTGCCCAGGCTGGAGTGCAATGGCACAATCTTGGCTCACTGCAACCTCCACCTCCCCAGTTCAAGCGATTCTCCTGCCTCAGCCTCCCGAGTAGCTGGGATTACAGGCATGCATCACCACGCCCGACTAATTTTTGTATTTTTAGGAGAGACAGGGTTTCGCCATGTTGGCCAGATACTCTCAAACTCCTGACCTCAGATGATCTGCCTGCCTCAGCCTCCCAGGGTGCTGGGATTACAGGCATGAGCCACTACACCTGGCCAAATGATGAATAATTTTTAACGTAAGTATATTTCAAATATTGCATGGAACATACTTTTATATCAAAAATTACTTGCTGTGTATCTGATATTTCAAATTCAGTGAGGGACTTGAATCAATATATTTGTTAAATCTGGCAACCCTACTTATAATAAAAGTTTAAGGACTTCAATACTATATGAAAATACTCAAGAAGAAAAACTGTGTGAACATCTGAGAGCGCATTTACTGTGTTTCGCTGTTTCACCCAGGATGTAAACAACATACACACCTATCTTTGCAAATTCAGTAGATTTGTATTTGTAAACCAGGACACTTGTGTGTCACTTAGCTGCTTAAATATATTTTGTGGTGATCTGCTCTACTACGGGCTGAATGCTGTGCCCTCCCCAAATTCCTGTGTTGAAACCTAATCCCCAAAGCAATGGTGTTGGGAGATGAGGCCTTTGAGCAGTGATGTGGTCATGAGGGTGGAGCCCCATGAATGGGATTAGCGCCTTTACTAAAGGGACCCCAGAGAGCTGTCTCACCCCTTCCACCATGTGAGGCTGCAATGAGAAGATGCCACCTGTGAACCAGGCAGCACTCCTCACCAGACAGTACAGCTGCTGGCACCTTCATTATGGACTTCCAGCCCCCAACACCGTTGTTGGCAAGCCAGCCAGTCTGTGGCATTTTGCTATGGCAGCCTGAACAGGATAAGGCACACTCCATAAAGAACCGATATTCTACATGCAGTTTTGTACCTGCTCTGTCATTTTTTATTTACAATTGAACATCTTGCTGTAGGCAGAATGATCTTGGTCTCATTAAAACACAAAATTTAGATTCT
The DNA here is from genome assembly GCF_008728515.1 of Papio anubis. NCBI lineage: Eukaryota > Metazoa > Chordata > Mammalia > Primates > Cercopithecidae > Papio > Papio anubis. The sequence goes on from NC_044981.1 coordinate 163,961,335, forward strand.
CCCAACTTTGCTAAGTGATCTCTGGCTGAAATTTTCCTTTCCCTCCCATACGCTGTCTGACTCCCTGAGTCCCTGTGTTTGAGGTCAAAGGTCCATTATTAACCCCACAGTCAGTGCCCTCTGCTTCTGAATGCTTTTGACTGACTATAGTAAACATTCAACTTTACATTTTCATATTGATTTGCAGTTTTCAGCTGGATAATAAATCGTAGGAAAGGGCCATAATTCACCCTCTACGGCATCCTCCAGGGATGATTAACAGTGACTTTCACCTTGCACTGGAGACAGAACCCTTGACGCAGAGGAACTCGCTGTGCAGTCTGCTGAAAATACTGCTGCACTGTGCCTATTTCATTATAGGAACAGGAACGTGATTACAGTGCCTGCATGTGGGGTACACGCACAGCTGCTTGATGTGTTTGTGAAAAAAGAAAAGCTGCCAAATTAAACTTAATTGATGAGTTTCCATTTGTTCTGTTTTTCATTGAGATGGAGTCTCCCTCTGTCGCCCAGGCTGGAGTGCAGTGGTGTGATCTCAGCTCACTGCAGCCTCCACCTCTGAGGTTCAAGCAATTCTCCTGCCTTGGCCTCCCGAGTAGCTTGGGTTACAGGCATGTGCCACCACACCCAGCTGATTTTTGTATTTTTAGTAGAGACAGGGTTTCACCATATGGGCAAGCTGGTCTGGAACTCCTGACCTCAAGTTATTTGCCCGCCTCTGCTTCCCAAAGTTCTGGGATTACAAGCGTGAGCCACCACACACGGCCTCCATTTGTTCTTTTACTATCCATTTGCTTCTTTTTTATTTGTATTGTCAACTGTTAGCAGTTTCTGACAGATAAGGGGCAGCACACTCACACACACACACACACACACGTGTGTGTGTCTGTCTCTCTGCTTGTGTGTATTTAGAGTCAAGGCCTCACTCTGTCACTTAGCCTGGCATGCAGTGGTGTGATCATGGCTCACTGCAGCCTCAGACTCAGAGCTCAAGTGATCCTCCTGCCTCAGCCTCCCGAGTAGCTGGGACTACAAGAGCATGCCACGATGCCCAGCTAATTTTTTATTTTTTTGCAGGACCAGGGTCTTGTTATGTTTCCCAGGTGGTCTCTAACTCCTGGCCTCAAGAGACCCTCCCACTGTGGCCTCCCAAAGCACCAGGATAACTAGTGTGAGCACCATGCCCAGCCCACAAAATATATTTAAGAAAAATAAATACAGTGAAGAACCTGACAACTGAGGAAATATTCTACCCCTTAAAATGATTTTTAGCACAAAATTGTAAAAGATTGTTTTCCTGTTGTGTATTAATGGAACACCCTGGAGAAACTGGAGGCTCTTCTTTGGGTCAACAGCTGAGAGCAAATGAATTCACTCACTGCCTGGTACATATCAATGCACGATTCTTGGCTGATTTGTATGAATGTATAAGAACCATGCACGTCACACACAATTGCACCTATAAAATGGAAGGAGTGGAAACAATGGCACTTCTGCTTCACTCTGTTCTGGAAATGTCAGCCATAGGTAGAACTGTTGAATGTATGACAAATATATCCAAGAATAGTAACAGAACTTAGAATTCCTGCTGGAAAATGAACTGAGACCTTCTACATGGACCAGCTGAGAGTCAAAGTTTTAGGCCTTTTAAACAAAAATAAAATACAGACCTGTAAATACTTTTCTTTTTCAAAAGACTGGCGTTAATATTAATCGCTCAGCATGACCTTCACAAACTAGCAAGTGTAATTTTTCTTTTGTCAAATGTTTGCTGGAGGTCACTCAAGAGAACAATTGCTCTAGTGCCCAATTTGCTGCTACATGCCCAGTGAGAGCCTAAATGACAGCCTGTGAAGGTGAACGTTCTAACAAGACACACAGCTGCGCTGGCTGAAATATTAGGACAAAAAGAAAAAGGGTTGGGAACCAGGAACTCGTAGGACAGCCTGAGTCTCAGCAGCTTCAGGGGCCCATCTGGAGGTCCGTTGTGTCACGGAGGAGCAGATGCCCCACAGAGGCCTTGATTCTGCCATGGCAATGGGCAGATCAGACATCCCACCCACACATCCACTACAAATACTGAGGAATGCTCAAGTAAATCACAAAAACCCTGGGAAATGAACATGCAAGTTCGTGGAAGGAGCCACAAATCCCAGAGGGTGCTGGAATGCAGACCCGAACCTGACCTGCGACTGCCCTGTTGTCCTCTGCAGTCTCCAGGAGGTTTGGCCCTTAGTCGCTCTGCTGGGATAGGATGAAGGGCTTTGTCTGGGAATTGGAATTGCATTCATGCTTAAAGAGGACACTCTCTGAAGGTTAGAGCCCCAAGGAAAGAGGGAACTAGAAAATATCTCCCTGCTGGCAGATGGAGAGCACCAAGGAGTGTGGCTGTCTATCTCTGAGCTATTTCCAAAGAATGTGTCACTACCGGGTGACCCTCATTTACCCTTAGCAATTGCAATTCTGCTACCTGTACCTGGGACACCTTAAACTAAGAAGCTAACATGAAGTGATCCCAGGCTGGTCGTGCCCTGGAACACCTGGCAGAAACAAACACAAAGTTTTCTGGATAGTATCTCCCAGACTGGGCCCCATATGATTGCCACCAACACAAGCCACTAGCACAAATATAAAATAGGTGAGGGAACGCAACACCATGAGGAAGTACCAGCAGAGACAAGCCAGCTGCAGCCAGTGCCACGCAGAGCTCCGAGATGGCAAGCATCCTGCTACTAGAAACAGATGACAAGGCAAATGTTTGTAGAATATTTTAAAAATTAAAGTAGGAAATTGAAAATGAAAACGAGAAAAAATTCTAGGTGGATTTGAAAAAGAACAAACGAAATGAATATAATCTTCAAAATTAAAGCCAAAATGATGTATTAAATAGCACATAATATTCAGCTGAAGAGAATACTGAGGAAATAGATAAATAATTTACCCAGATGATCACAAGAAAATATAATATGTGAAGATGGAAAGAGGCTAGAATGAGGTGGTGTCATGCAGCTATAATTGGAGGTGGAGGAAAGGTAAGATTGATAAAGATAATAGCTGTGAATTTCCCTGAACTTGATAGTGTTCCCAGATAAAATATAGGACACCCAGTTAAATCTGAATTTTCACATAAACTACAAATGACTTTTTGGTGTAAATATGTCCCACATACTCAATGAAACCTACTCATAACAAAAACAAATTCATTTATTGTTTACCTGAAATTCAAATTCAACTGGGCATCCTGCATTTTTATTTGCTAAATCTGGCAACCCTAGCTTATGAAAGACACAGTGGTTATATTTAAGATGCACAACAGGCTGGCTGCAGTGGCTCACACCTGTAATCCCAGCACTTTGGGAGGCTGAGGCGGGCAGATCACAAGATCAGGAGATCGAGACCATCCTGGCTAACATGGTGAAACTCCATCTCTACTAAAAATACAAAAAATTAGTCAGGCATGGTGGCATGCACCTGTCATCTCAGCTACTTGGGAGGCTGAGGCAGAAGAATCACTTGAACTGGGGAGGCAGAAATTGCAGTGAGCTGAGATCACGCCACTACACTCCAGCCTGGGTGACAGAGAGAGACTGCGTCTCAAAAAAAAAAAAAAAAAAAAAAAAAGGCACAACAAATCCCCAATACAATGAACAAAGTTAAATCCATAACTAGACAGATCATAATGTAGCTGGAGACAGAACAGCGCTTAAATGCAGCAAGGGAAAAAATCACAGTCAAAGGGAGAAATTAGACCACCATCAGATCCTCCAGCAGACACTGTGTGGGCCTGGAATAAAGTCCTCAACACGCTGAGAAAAATCACTGTCATTCCCTTGCTCAAGATTCTCCAACAGCTTCTCCACAATGGTCTACACAGCCTGGTCCTGGCACTTTGACCTCATCTCCTCTACCCCTGCCACACCGGCCTCCTTGCTCTTCCTCAGACACACCACACTTTTCATGGCTCTTTCTCACTCTAGAATGTTCTTCCTGACATGCACACAGCTCCCTCTCTCACATCACTCATGGCTCCCTGAAATGTCACCTCTCAGTGAGGCCCTCCTCAACGGCCCCTAAGACAGCAGCCCAGCACACTCCCTGTCCGCTTTCTACCCTCTTGTTTGTCTTGGTAGCTTTTCATGCAGACTGATATTTTATATTGATTTTTATTTTTACCTGATTATTTTATGCTTCCCTCCAATAAAATGTCATGAAATAAGAACTTTTCACAGATTTGCTCACTGCTGAATCCCTAGCCCTAAAACAATGCCTGCTGCACAGTGGCCATGGAATAGCTACGGGATGAGGAGTCAGAAGGTGCATCAGGACAAACGACCATTCATGAACAAGGCAAAACAAAGGACATTTTCAGGTGAGCCAAAATTGATAGGGTTGATTGCCCCCATCTCTTCATGCTCGTCAAGTAGAAGGAAGTGGTGCCGAGAAGAAAAGCCCAAGATACAAGAAAGAAAAGCCCCAAATTCTGCATACATTTAAAAAGTTTAAAGTAAACACTGGCCACATAAACACCACAGTGATAATCATAACTAATACTGGAGGTGAAAACAACTTAGAGTAAAAATCCTGGCAGAAGCCAACACAATGGCATGAAAGACTGGGGAGGAGAATTAGAACTAAAAGACTCTTGATTTGGTTGTAGAGGACAGTTAGGATACTGATACATTTTCAGTTCATGCAATAAAACCTCAGGTTAAAAGGAAAGTTATTTTCAGATTATATATTTTTCTAAATGTCTGTTTCTTATAAGATCATATTTAAAGGTAAAGATTTAGAAGTAGCAAAAGAAAGAATAGATATACCAGGCATATGTTAACTAACTGAAAGAAAGCTGCTGTACCTATTAGATTTAATAGACTTAAAGCAGAAAGCATTAAAGGTATAAAAATATGTGTCACTGGTTAAGGATTTTTAAAAAGAAACAAATTCCTAATAAAGAGAAAAATTACAAATAAATATTAGTAAGTTCATCACCAAACTAGAATTTTTTATTTTTATTTTTTGAGATGGAGTCTCACCCTGCATCCAGGCCAGAGTGTAGTGGCACGATATAGGATCACTGCAGCCTCCACCTGCAGTTTTCAAGCGATTGTCCAACCTCAGTCTCCTGAGTAGCTGGGATGACAGGTGCACACCACCGCATCCGGCTAATTTTTGTATTTTTAGTAGAGTTGGGGTTTCACCATGTTGGCCAGGCTGATCTCGAACTCCTGACATCAGGTGATCCGCCCACCTCGGCCCCCCAAAGTACTGGGATTACAGGCGTGAGCCACTGCGCCTGGCCCAAACAGTTCTCTCATCTAATGCAGTGGTCCCCAACCTTTTTGGCACTAGGGACCAGTTTCGTGGAAGACAATTTTTCCATGGACTGGCATGGGTGTGGGTTGTGCGAATGTTGGATGATTCAAGTGCACTAAATTTACTGTGCACTTTATTTCTATTATTATTACATTATAATGAAATAATCATACAACTCACCGCAATGTAGAACAAGTAGCAGTCCTGAGCTTTTTTTTTTTTTTTTTGAGACAAAGTCTCACACTGTAACCCAGGCTGGAGTGCAAAGGCATGATCTCAGCTCACTGCAACCTCTGCCTCCCAGATTCAGGAAATTCTCCTGCCTCAGCCTCCCGAGTAGCTAAGATTACAGGCGCCTGCTACCATGCCCAGCTAATTTTTGTATTTTTTTTTTTTTTTAAGAAGAGATGGGGTTTCACTATGTTGGCCAGGCTGGTCTCAAACTCCTGACCTTGTGATCTGCCTGCCTCAGCCGTCCAAAGTGCTGGGATTACAGGCGTGAGCCGCTGTGCCTGGCTGCCCTGAGCTGCTTTTCCTGCAACTAGAGGGTCTCATCTGGGGGTGAAGGGAGACAGTGATGGATCATCAGGCATTAGATTCTCACAAGGAGCACGCAACCTAGATCCCTCACGTGCACAGTTCACAGTAGGATTCGTGTTCCTATGAGGATGGAATGCTGCCACTGATCTGAAGGAGGCGGAGCTCAGGCCTAACAGAGCATGGGGAGTGGCTGTAAATACAGATAAAGCTTCCCTGGCTTGCCCTCCGCTCACCTCCTGCTGTGCAGCCCAGTTCCCAAGAGACCCAGGGGTTACCCAGAGGATGGCATTTTAGAGTCCAGGCGAGACTTCGGGAAAGAACATGGTGGCTTTTAGGACAATAAGCTGGCTGCACTGTGCGAATAAGTAACACCCATTTATCTTGGTTGTTGCTCGAGCCATGTAGCCAGGCCCACCCAGAAAAGCTGAAACACAAGCCCCCGACTGAGGTCTGACGGCGTTTACAGAGGCGTCCAGACCTGGGTGCACTTACACACCCGCACGGAAGCCGCAGGCTCACAGCTCTTGGATAAGAACCAGGAAAACATGCATGAAGCAGGGTAAGCCCCAAATTATCTGGACAGCTGCTGCTGTGGGGAACTTGCCTACAGGGCTCAAGTGTCTGCTAACCTGCAAGTCTCCACACCTCTACAGACTCACATGCAAAGGCACCTACCCATGCGGGTTCCTGGTGGGTTCCTGGTGATGTCACTCACCTGTCTGCTTGTTAGGAAACTGCACAACTTCCAAACCATCAGGGTAGGTCGTGCGCGTCATCTGAGCATTTGCATGATAGTAAATCTGTAAGCACCAGAAACACCTATGCTGGGAGGCAGTCTGTGTTATCATTTGGAACCTGGATTTAATCTAGTAAAGTCCTTCCTGCAGGTGGGTAAAAGCACCGTCCCAGCAGGTGGGAGTGGGCTGACCCTGTCCATGGGCACCCTCCACGGCAAGGGGACATGGGGAGAGGGCTTGTCACCCAAGCCCAGAAGTCAAGACACTGTGGCTCTAGGCTAGTGGGAGAGAGGACTGGACCGAGGTGGAGTTCCCAGTCCTTCACCTGGTGGGTTCTGAGCTAGAGTTTGCTGGACCTGGCAACCTTGGGGGCCCGCAGGAGATCCAGGTCCAGCATAGTGAATATGAGTGGGGAGCCCCAAGACCCAAACCTCACAGCTCGCAGACCAAGGGTCTCCCAGCAGCTCCAAACAGCAGAAATGCTCCAGTCATCAACTGTCCCTGGGTTATGCCTCTTGAATTGTCATGTTACTGTGAAGTTTCCCATCATTGTGACACCCTCTGGTTTCCAATAAAGTGGGGAAAAGAAGAGGGGAAGAGCTGCTTTGGAAGAGGACAGTCATCTGGGTCAAGCGAGCCTTGACCATAAGTAGGGAAGGGGGAATTATTAAAAAATTAAGGATCCAGGCCGGGCATGGTGGCTCATGCCTGTAATCCCAGCACTTTGGAAGGTCGAGGCGGGCGGATCACGAGGTCAGGAGATTGAGACCATCCTGGCTAACATGATGAAACCCTGTCTCTACTACAAAAAATACAAAAAATTAGCTGGGCGTGGTGGCAGGCGCCTGTAGTCCCAGCTACTCTGGAGGCTGAGGCAGGAGAATGGCGTGAAGCCGGGATGTAGAGCTTGCAGTGAGCCGAGATCGCGCCACTGCACTCCAGCCTGGGCGACAGAGCGAGACTCCGTCTCAAAAAAAAAAAAAAAAAAAATTAAGGATCCAGAAGTAGACATCAGTGAGATGTACATGTTCATTTTGCAGTGGGACCACGGACAGGCATCCACTCTCTCCCGAGCTCTGGGACCTGGCGGGTCACTGCATGTCTGCATCTATCATGGCAAGAGCATCGCTGCCCGTCAAAGAAAGGCTGAGAGAAGGCAGGAGAGAATAGGAGAGGTGACTTATTTAGAAAAACCACCACACTGAAGTCGAAGGGACTATTTCTGTGCCATTATTTTAAAGGCATTTTTCTCACATGGGAAATTTGTCCAAATGTCAGAAGAAAGTCACAAATGCTCAATTCTGCATCATTCCAATAATGATCAAGTCCAAGCTCTGGCTCCTCGCTGGGGTCGGGGTTCCCTTTGGAGACCAGAGAGGTTCGAAGGGAACGGAGGTGCCCTCAGGAGACCTGGGGAGGTGCACACTCGCTGGCCTGCAGTGGCCATTCCCTCTGACCACGCAAAAGGTCAGAACAGGAGGATGTCCTTCCAAGGCCTGTGCCAGGCCCTGTTCTCTCCCACTAACTCATCCTCACCTCATCAATTCTTATATTGTCACACTCTGCCTCTCTACACCTGCATGTCTGGCTAAGAAACAGCTATTTCCTACTCCAAAGTGACGGAAACCCAGACCTCACAATGAAAGGCTGGGGCAGGCTATGAGATCAGTATCACAGATTCCTCCACTGGGCCATGGTATAACACAGGCCACCGTCTAAAGGGGGTCATCCAAGCTCTCCTTGTTTGCATTTCCCCGTGAGAAAAAAAGGGAGCATGTGAGTTAGTTCAGGTTGGTGGAAGAGCACGTGACGGGCACACCACGCCTGTGTCCACACTCAGGGCTTCTAGCATCCACCCTCAGGAAGGGTCAAGAGGCTTAGGTGGGATAAAATCACAGAGCCACAAGTAGGCGCCTCTCATTAAAGCAAGTAACACAAAAACCAGAGACGCGCTCTGCAGTCTCTCGGAACTCCTGGACCCTGTGCCTCTAAATTTGTACCCAAAGCTTGGCTAACAACAGGGAAATTGATCATTCTAAAGAAGGAACTGTTTAGAATACAATTTGGTAGTGTGTGGGTACTAAGAGACTATTTTCAATGCACTACAAGCCCTGCCCTAACCTCCCTTATCTCACCTTATTTACAATCTGTTTTGTAAATTACCCAGGTTTTCTTCAGTGAGAATCAAGTTATACCCTGGATTATCTGGACAAAAGTATTGCCACCCTGGAGACATTGCCTGGAAACCCTCCAGACTCCTCAGCATCTGTGTTTTCTGTCTGTGATCCCTGGACACACAGAGACATGTAGTGTGAACCAGGGGGTCACAGCCCTGAATCTCACCTCCCTGAATCTCACCTCCAGCTTGTACCAGGGATTAGCTCCTGACTCTAACTTTGTTGCAATACTAATGCTAGTTCTACAATCAATGCACATTTACTAACTGTTTACCATTGTGTTTCTAGAGAGTTCTGCAGAAGAGACATTATTTAATGGACTATGTTACTTTCATAGCCATCTGTTGAGTTAGGTTGTAATTATCCACCACATTTTGCAGAGGTTTAGAAAAGCTGAAAACAATGACTGAACTCAGAGCCAGGAGGGGTGCTGGTGCACTCTTGTGTCACCACGCAGATCCGAGGGTCTTGATGACAGAGTCTCACTTGCCTGAGCGCACCGAGGAAGCAAAAAACAGCCTGGTTCATAGACAACCTTGCCCGACTCCACAGCCTGTGCTCTGCCCATTCCCCCCCACCCCATCCTGAACACCCAGAGGAGATGGGGTATGGATGTGCAGAGTCATTCCTAATAACTGAGTTAGTTTTGATTTCTTTTAAAAAAAGACAGGTCTTTAAAAAACAAGATCCATTGTACACACCACTCTCTGATCGGGTTTGACCTTCTTCACGTCGCCGTTAGAAAACCGGATGACGGTCGTCTTCTTATCTGCGCTCGGCTCCTTCTGGCTGGTGTCGGGGAAGGTGGTGATGGCACAACTTTTGCTCGGTGCCCGTCCTGCCTTTATGGAAACACAAAAACTCCAAGATGAAAAATGATGTAAAGTCTGATTATTGTGGTTTCATTATTTTTCTTCTATTCAGAATTGTTATATGATTATCGCCTACATGGTATTCTAGACACCAGCTGTGATATTTCCCCCCAGATTGTACTAACGGAATAGATCAGGTCCAAATTCCCATCCCTGAGTGTGGTTATCAGTAATGAATAAGTGCTACGATCTGTCCCACAAACATCCGTCTTTCATGAGCTCGTGCACACAGTGGCCATCAGTCTCGATCATCCATGGCTGGTGACTTGGTGAGTTTAGAATCCTGGGCCATAGGAATTGTGGTAATTACTATGTAAAAATTACTCTTGGCACCTTTTTCTTTCCTTTTCATCCCATTCTTCTGATCTATATGCTCCTACAGCCCATCCCAAAGATGTATTGATTTTCATTAACTATCAGCAAATATTATATAACCTCATATGCATAATGCTGGACAAGGAATGTAGAAAGAAGATCTTTGTCTTCGCATTGAAAATAGTACTCATGTGAAAATTAGCAAAAGAAAATATCTGAGAGAAATAGTCTCAAGATCTGGGGAGTTAAGATAAGTGCATTTGAAAATTCCAGATGACAAAATGTGTCTTCATTATTTATATCGCACTGTCACTCTTAACCATAGCTCAGAAATATAGGCATCAATTCAGCTGAGAAAATACAAAGGGAGTAAAAGCAAATGCTTGGCTGCTTTAACTGTCTTCAACCATCCACCAAACAAACCTTGGCGGTGTGCACCACCTGCTGGCCGGGACAGCAGCCTCCTATTTGATGGGGTTTGAACCAAGACGACTCCTTCACCTACTCCCAAACCAACTCGGTGAATGAAGCAAGAATATGTTCAGTTCTGTATCCAAAGATGAATTTTTAACCAACACTAAAAACCCCAGCAACATTTAAAGAATCAGTTACTCTCAGAAGTAATAAAGCACAAATAATTTTTAAAATGTTCCACATGAAAAGAATCATACAATCTATTTTGGAGTTTATATTATTAAAAGAAACAAAATACAAAAAGGGAAAGAATTTTGGCATATCCAATGCAAGATACACAAGAAGTAGATGCAAGATGAGTCACGAGAAGAGGAACGTGATGAAGACCTGGGAGGGAGGGTGGGGAGCCATGGACGTGGGGGCAGGCAGAGGTGGGAGACCGTCGGTTGTGGGGAGAAAGGAAGGATGGCACTAGTAGAGGGCACAGCATGTTACCTAGGTCTTGTGTCCTCACCTTTACAGTTTCATGAGCTTGAGTGATTGATTCCTCCATGCACTTAGCCAAGGAGGAACATCACTTATGTCTCATGGACCTACCTATGGAGACAGCAAGATCAGGTACTCAAATGATGTGGGTTTCCTTTTCCCCTGACGAACCACTACAGCCACTGCACTAAACACAAAAGCATTTCAGGGAATTCAAACTGTTACTGCAAGTAGCATTCCCTGTTGCTCACTTGTCCAAATGCTTTATGCGCTTGCAGGACATAAACTCGCCTTTACCGAGGCAGAGTTCACTCAGCAAAGCAAGCATGAGGCCGACTTCCAGTTTCTAACAGGCCAACAAGAGGCGTTAGATGAACCACCTGTTGAGCTGAAGAAGAAGCGATGATGTGCTGCCCCAAGCAGGACTGGGTCTCCTCGGAACTCACAAAACACCGTGGCTGCAGCCTCAGCCAGTGCCTCTTCTGACCGCTTCCTGAGTCAATGCCGACCACCGCCACCTTGACGTGTCCTTCCGGAACTGAGCTCTCCTCAAGGGCTAAAATGTGGTGGCTGGAAGATACTTGAGGCTATAGTTTTGGGGAATTTTTAAGTATTTAAGACAAACAAATTTTCCTCCTGAAAAGTGTATTGCTTTATTTACTGGAAATAAACTGGCAGTCAACAATGCTGGAAACGTCTGGCCTCCAGGTCAGCGCCCCGTGTCCGTGGCCTGTCTGGAGGGAGCGGCATGCAGAGCTCCTGGAAATTGACTCAGGGAAACCGGACCCTTGCCATTTGGATGTCGTTTTTCTTCCTGTACTTCCTCCTTTTTCATCTTAGTGTCCATGGGCTGTGCTGTTTCTAGGGAAGGTGGTGGGTTTACAGGAAGATTCTGCAGAAAGAGCATAATCCTAGTCTCCCGTGGTCTCTATGAACACTGCAGTATGAGGTGGGAGAAATGCACCTCGCCCTGGCATTCTGCAGCCTCTGCCTCTAAGTCGGTGGGCGTGGCTGAGCCCCAGACAGTCAGCACCAGGACTTTCGACCATGTTTTGTGTTTTATTAAAGTGCTTATCTCCTACTTGTATGTTTGCCCTGGGGTCAGGGTGGCCACAGTCACAACTGCCCCATTCAACACCTGATACAAACAACACACAGAGACACCACCTGCTGTGGCTGCCGCTTTCTAAATGCAGATCATTGGCCCTGAGGCTTCCAGGTGAACTCATTAGCTGGATCCCCAAACAAAACAAAAAGATGTTCTTACTCGTCCCCCAGCTGAAGATGTCGGAAAGGGCAGAACAGAATGTGGGCTTTTCACAGGAGAACAGAAAACAAGCGGGACCTGTGTTCTGAGACTTCCCCGCCAGGTGCCTACTTTTACATCACATGTAAGTTCACAGCCCAAATTTCCTGCCGTAGAGAAAATAATTTTATTTTGTTGACTTTTTTTTGGTAAAATATAGCATGTTACAAGTGGACCACTAGCTAGGGCTTAGAAGTATGCTTGCTATTCTTGCCTTCGGGTCTATTAATGTCAACTGAGAACTGTAAATCAAAATGATAAAAAACGAAATTTTGACATGGGGAACTCATAAGTCATGAAAAATATTCATCTTGTTTGATTATGTGCTAAATGCAACCAACTTAAAGCTTTAAAAAATAGTCTCTGTTTGAAAGGCTGAACCTCAGGAAATAGACATTTGGAATCAACTTAATTTTCTGTTCTTGTCGAGAAGATGGGAAGATGCAACCTTCTCTTGACACCCGCTCTGAATCTCACTTCCCCAGGACGAAAAGGTCATCTTCTCAGGTCTCCCTGAGGGGAGCTGGGCCGGCCACCCTTGCAGAAGCCACTCAGCTCACCTACCTGCAGCTCTTCAATGTTTGGGGAAGAACCGGTCAACTCGTCAGCTTCAACGTGGCTGAGAAATACACCTTCGGAACTCTCTAAGACTGATGAGCTTCTGTCTAAAAAGCAAATAAGTTAAATTTAGAAGGACAGTGCATATACATTGTGGAAATATCATTATCCTAATGCGATTGCTAAATCCAATTTAAGTGAATGGGTGAACAGGCTCTCTCTTGTTCATGAGATCACCATACACATGTCAGGTCAGTTCAGCAACAGGTGATCCTGTAAGGAACATTACTTCTTTAATGAATACACTCAGTCAGTATTTCTTGGGCCTCGCTCTCTTTCGAGTATTCTGATGGATCAGGTGATTCATGGATGGAAAGGCACTGCCTCGGCCCTGAAGCTTCTCCCGGTACTGCGGGAGGCAGACACAGGAGAGAAAAGCCAGATCCCTGTGCCATTGGCTTATGGGACCTATGAAGGGACAGGGCCGTGGTGAAGGAGAATCACAGGCTTCCAGGAGAGCCAGGGATCAGCGGGGGCTTCCCCAGGATGGCCTCACTGGCAGCTGAGATGATGCCTGGAGGTTGCAGAGGTGCCAGCAGGTGTGTGGGAGACAAGGCCTCCCATTCTGCCCGGCACCTGCAAGTAAACTGACATCTTGTCCGGGGGACTGAAGGGAAAGGGGCAGCAGGAACAAGGTGGCCAGGCTGGTGCAGACCCAATGGGAAGGGCTTCCCTGCCCCGCAGAGGAGCACAGAGGGCACTGTGAGGGCACGCAGAGCCTGGGGTGGTCTGAAGCAGACAGATGACACCAGACTCACCTCTGCGAAGCTCCCTGCAGAGGCCATGAAGCAGCCTGGGGGACAGGAGGCCTGGGGAGCAGACCCAGAAGGAAAACAGGGTTGGGCTCTGCCCTGCAGGGCCACACAGGCCTGGGCCAAGGATGGGAAGGAGTCCAGGTGCCAGGCAGCCCAGGGGGAGTGGTGCCCATGGGGTTGGGCTGTGTTGTGCATAAGGACCACACCTGAGGCTTGCCCACTACGAGGCCTCTGTTTCTTTACCAAGATAGGTTCCTGCGGGATTCGTGAAGCTGCTATGGCCATTTTCTGGCAGCAACGTGAGGAAGGAATTCTTTCCCGACTCTCCCAGGGGCACTCTTGGCTCCTCCTGCTGGGACCCCTGATGCAGAAAGCACCCACAGCTGCATGGACAGAGCTGGGGCTTGGGAAGAGGCCAGGCAGGTGCCAGATGAGAGGGCACTCCCATCAGGGTGGCAGCAATGCCATGCGCAGGCAATCGGAGAAAAGGGAACAAAGCCCCTGAGGCCTCCCAGGCCCAGCCTTCTGCTAGGAGTGTGCTCAGGGGGAAGCGGCCAGTAGGATTCGGAATCTCCAGCCACAGGCCCTGGAGACCAGCACGTGGGCTGTGTGTGGGGTGGCAGTTGGGGGTGTCGGCAAGACTCCCAGGTGAGGACCCAATGAGGGAATCAGACAAAAGGTGGCCAAGGCCGGGCGCGGTGGCTCAAGCCTGTAATCCCAGTACTTTGGGAGGCCGAGGCGGGTGGATCACGAGGTCAGGAGATCGAGACCATCCTGGCTAACACGGTGAAACCCCGTCTCTACTAAAAAAAATACAAAAAAACTAGCCGGGTGAGGTGGTGGGCGCCTGTAGTCCCAGCTACTCGGGAGGCTTAGGCAGGAGAATGGCGTGAACCCGGGAGGCGGAGCTTGCAGTGAGCCGAGATCGTGCCACTGCACTCCAGCCTGGGCGACACAGCAAGACTCCGTCTCAAAAAAAAAAAGGTGGCCAGAAATTAGGCAGCTCCATGAAGGACATGTCCTGGCTGTGGTAGGATGTTCTACTCACGCGTATCGACAAGAAAGCCCTGCGTTTTACAGGAAGCATGGAAACAGTTAGGAGTCCCCGACCCTGCTCACCAGCTCCTCCAGCTGCTGCCGTCTGCTCCTGCAGTGTGGCGGCCTGGGAAGCCTGCACTGGTGATTTTCTGCCACTGGAGTTCTGTGGACTTCGGGAAGATGGGTGCATTACCTGGGGCAACGACAGTCAGAGGCCCCCCTTGTTACAAGGTCCCTGCAGCCAGCAATGCCTCCAACCCAAAGGCTGGGAGCATGAAGCCATCTTCAGCCATCCACAATTTCCAGCAAGAACCCAGGGCTCACCCAACAGCCCTGCACTCCACACTACAAGGTAGGTCAATTATTATTATTATTATTTTTTGAGATGGAGTCTCGCTCTGTCGCCCAGGCTGGAGTGCAGTGGCCGGATCTCGGCTCACTGCAAGCTCCGCCTCCTGGGTTCCCACCATTCTCCTGCCTCAGCCTCCCGAGTAGCTGGGACTACAGGCGCCCGCCACCTCGCCCGGCTAGTTTTTTGTATTTTTTAGTAGAGACGGGGTTTCGCCGTGTTAACCAGGATGGTCTCGATCTCCTGACCTCATGATCCGCCCGTCTCGGCCTCCCAAAGTGCTGGGATTACAGGCTTGAGCCACCGCGCCCGGCCAATTATTTTAAAGACTCTGCAGAAATATACCTACTCCAGAGCTCAGGAAAGCAATTGATTTTTCAAACCCAATTCAAGTTGTTCAGTTTTTTAGCATTAAAGACATGTCTGAAGAAATTTAAGGTTTTATCTACAGAAACATATTTAGGTTAATAAATAATGTTATTTATTTATTTATTAATAAATTTATATAATATGTAAATAAAAACATAATTAGGTTAATACTAGGTCTATTTTGAATAACAAATTGAGTACTCTTAATAGACCTAAGTGGAAGTTTATCTGAATCTGAATTTTCCATGCGGCCAGTGTAGAGGGACCCAGGTTTCTGAGGTCACCTTTCCGTCTTCAGACAACCCCCGTCTTTCTGCACCGGAAGTTGGCCTTCCAGTGGGTGTTGGACTTCCGTCTCGATGTCGCTCAGGAGGACCTTTCTCTCTATCTTCCTGTGGTGGTGTTTTCCCCAAGTTAATTCTTTCTGTCTTTAAACTCATTGTCTGAAAATAAATGTGGGAATATTTTTGCATTAGTAACCATCGTATTATTTTAAAATGTTAAGCAACACATCACACCAGCTACCACAGAATCTAGATGATTCTACGCCCGTTTCCTACAGAAGGACACACGAGGCATCCACGCTTGGTGTCTCTCATTCCCCGTTTTACATTTTACACTTTACATTCCACGCTCTTGAGGAATTCAGGAACTGTATGGCTGATATTGTAGAATAAAGTCAACAGTGAAATACAGTGCTTGAAACGCAATTCAAAAATGCATAATGAAAATAATGTTCTACCTTTTCTGCTGTTTAAAAATTCATGGTTTCGAGGCGTGGATAAGCCACCCATTCAGTTGTCTATTTACTCGTACATTGCCTGGCACACGTGTGATTAACTCAGGTCAATGAGGGAGTGTGAGAGGAGTCCGCGTCCCACAGGAGGTTGGACCTATGCAGTCCATCCTGAGACTTTCGATGTTTTGTACTCATAGGATCTGAAAAGGCTATTTTCCTTCTTGTGACAAATGCTTGGAGTAGATTTCTGATCTTCCTTCAGGGAATAAAGTATTATCTGCTCAGCAGTTGCTTTGGGAAAGAATGCGAGGGGATAAATCATCTTCAGGAGTTGGGGGGCTGTCTTCTCCATCCACATCAACTAGTTTCAGTTGTTGGCTGAGGACTCACGAGATTTCCCTCCCAAGTGTGAGGGTGACACAAAGCTGGGACGAGAAGAGACACACTGGCCAGCAGAATGTTCTAAAGAGGAGCTAATTTTAACAAGGAAAAATGTGATGGAGACAAAATAGCATCCTGCACTGTGGCCCCAAAGCAAGCAGCGCAGCCCCCATTCCGAGGGGTCCACGCTGACAAGCAGCAGGTGCAAGACCGCAGTGCAGAAGCAGGGAGCTCAGGAGGCTGTGAGCTCCAAGACACATGGGCCACGGCGTGTGGAGAGAGCACCATGCATGTCACCTCCATGGGTGGCATCCACGGAAACAAAGCCCTGAGTCCACTTGGCCCCAGCCAGACACTTGCTGCTGTGAGTGCTCAGAGGGAAGCCGCTGGGAGGACTTGGAATCTGCTCTACAGTGGAAGTGCTGTGGGTTAGGATCTTGTTTGAAAGGCACGCACCCGGGTCCTTGGAAGAACGCGGGACTCCAGGGAGCACCATGCTCGCCCAGGGAGGTGAGATTGTGTGGTGAGGAGCTGACGGGGTGTGTGTGTTTGCGTCCAGAACGTCTGCTGCTCTTTATAGATGATAAGCACCAAGGGTCACCTTTGGAGGAGTTAAGTTGTTAGATGACGACCTTTGTCCCAGGACAGTGGCACTCTGACTCTTGTGGCAAAAGTATTTGGGCATCATCTCCTCATCAACTGGCAGAGGTGAAATTTTTCCAAAAGCGAGTTCCCATGCCTAAAAGACAAAATGCAGGGAAAATGTTCACATTTTCGAAGGGAAAATAAATTCAAATTTTAATACAATCAAAAATAATTGGACTGTCCTAGAAAATATTAGGGTACAAGGTGGGGGGACTTGGACTGGGTTTTCCCCCTAACATGTTTATAAGAACACAAACCCTCACCCAGCGTTTGTGAAGGAACCTTTGTGGAGCCCATGTTTGCTTTGTGTTTCTTATTGTGGTTCCCTGTTTCAAAATGATCACAGGCTCCCAAAGGCCACAGAATACACAATAGCCAACATATCTTCCTTTAGACTCCTGTGTCTTCAACGGGGAATGTGGTAACGGAGGAGGAAAGTGTGATGCTCATTCTAGCGTCTCTACAACTTGTCTAAGATTCGAAATGCAAATTCTCAACTTTCCCTGTTACCAGCAGACTGACCTGGAACAGCATCATCCTTCAGGTGGGAGGAGGTGTGTTCGGTCTGGAATGTCTAATTATTCCCCGCTGTCCCCTCTGAGGAGGAGGAGGGAGTGAGAAGGGGAGAGGGTTGCTATGAATGAACCCTTAATACCAGATCCGGAGTGGCTCACCCACACAGCCGTGCCCGCATTCGGTGGGTGCTCGTGCCTCAGCCTTTTAGATACTCAGTCCCTAAAACTGTGACTACACACAGATACACCTACACATATTTGAAGTGTGGGATTCACATGTCCCGTCCTCTTTCTTCAGATCAGGTCTGCTCTTGTGAGCATAGATCCTCTTCTCATAAACAGCCCCATGGTGGCCAGTACGATGCACAGAATCAAAAACATTTGGAAATTCACCAAACTCTAGTCTCGAAATAAGAGAATGATCAAAACTGCAGGGAGTGTGAAGACAGAATGAGACTTCATTGACTCTTGGGGTTATTGTTATGGTAACATTTCGGCCAACATACAATGATGCAAATGGGGCAGTAGATGCTATTTTTTAGGAACTGGCATACAGTATACGCAGGGAAAAAAATCCCTGTGGGTCTTTTCAGGGTCTCCCCACAGAAGGTAGACAATCCCGGCCAGTATTTGTGGCAATTTCCCGCTTTCTACCTCTGACGGAGGAACAGCCTGCCCGGCTTTCACTCTTCCTTCCACTGAAGGACTGGGCGCTTTGCTGTGCTGAGAGGCTAAACCCGCTTTCTTTCTGAGGCAACAGAAGCCATCTCCATGGAGAAAAAGCTCTCGCAGAGCTCCCGAAGAGTGGGAGTAACTTCCAAGATTTCCCGTAATTTCTTGTAGAGGAATTTGTGGCTGTTCTTGCCATGCTGGGAGAACCGACCACAGAGCAGGCTACTCTGGAATGTATTCTGTGGGTGCCTGTGTGTGTGTGTGTATGTGTGCGTACGTGTGTGTGTATGTGTGCGTGCGTGTGTGTGTGCGTGCGTGCGTCTGTGCGTGCGCGTGCATGTGTGCATGTGTGCGTGCGTATGTGCGTTCGTGCATGTGTGCGTGCGTGTGTGTGCGCGTGTGTGTGCGCGTTTGTGTGCGTGTGTGTGTGAGTGTGTGTGTGTGTGTGTGTGTTGTAATCACTGTGCCGTATAGGAACTATTCTAAGTCCTGGAAGTACCGATTTAAAAGTTCACACCATAAGTGCGGATAGGAAATGTTAGTACTTTTCTTAACCCACTGAGAAACATCTCCACTTACATTTGGAGGCTGTTCACATGGTTCCATGTGTCCTTACCTGTGCGTATAATTTTAATGATTCAAGCTGTTTAGACCCATGTGCGGGAAATAGAGCCCAGACAAGGCAGTGGTAACACTGGGCCACATTCACACTGTCTTAGACTCGGTCTTTGAGCCACATGTGATGAAACTCGAAAGCTCAGTGTTCTATAAAGGCAGGCAGGTGCTGGGAGGCACTGACTACTTCAGCATGAGAATGCTGGTTCTTCCTTTGGGAGAGAGCAGGGCAATGACATGGGACGGGGGCAGGAAAGTCCTGGGTAGAGAAGGGCAGGTCCCTGGCTAGGGCTCCACCCCCGGGCCTGTGCCCACGGACCTAGGCATTTCTGCTTTTGTGCCCAAATGTTGCATTTCCCAAGACCACCCTGGCCCACCATACTCCCATCTTGTGCCTGTAAAAACCCCAAGACCCTAGCAGGCAGAGACACAAGTGGCTGGCCTCGAGAGGAACACATTGGCAGATGCCAGCAAGCCACTGACTGACTGAATGACACCGAGATTGGTTAGGGCGGTCAGAGGAGAGCATGGCCGCTGGACAGCCCAACTCCAGGTGAAAACCACCTTCTCACTCCGTCTCTGTTCTGGCTCCCCCGTCTGCTGAGAGCTACCATCACCCAATAAAAAACCTTGCACCCATCCTCCAAGCCCACGTGTGATCTGTTTTTTTCAGGTACACCAAGGCAAGAACCCAGGATACAGAAAGCCCTCTGTCCTAGTGATAGGGCAGAGGGTCTAACTGAGCTGATAAACACAAGCCGCCTACCGACAGCTAAACTGAAAGAGCGCCCTGTAACACACGCCCACTGGGGCTTCAGCTGTAAACATTCACCCCAGACCCTGCCATAGGGTCGGAGCTGCACAGCCTGCCGGTCTCTACGCTCCCCTGGAGGTTTGAGCAGTGGGACACCGAGGAAGCGAGCCACACCCCCATCGCACACCCTGCGAGGAGGACAAGGGAACTTTTCCCATTTCAACAGGTCTCTATCGCATTCTACACAGCCGTCCTAGTGGATGAACAGAAGGACACCAGGCCGCTGAGCTGGCTCTGGAGTCAGTCTGGGTTCGAATCCCAGCTCTGCATTCTCCAGCCCATGGCTGTGATGGAGTTAGTAATAATATCCATTTCATAGGGTCGTCGTAGAGCGTAAGACGTTAAAGCTCCCTACCTAGCCCATGTAAAGTCCACAGTAAGGGTCTGCTGCTGTTGTCCCGAGGCATCATGAGATGTCTTAGAATTCTAGACTTGAGACATGCAGCCTGGAGGCGGCTGTGCTTCTGTCTGCTGGAGCTCCAGCTGAGAGGCCTGATATACCCAGTTCTTTAATCATTACTTATGGGAAATGGAGTTGATGGAAAGACAGGGAACCCCCCGCCACCTGGAGCGTGTGTGATACCACATCACCCAGCGATAAAATCCACATCTTTACGGGGACGCTATTTTTACATAATGCAAACGACACAAAAACACAAATGCACTTTTGGTACCAGAGTGTGTGATTCTCGCCCTGCGTGTGGGCGTGCTACAGGTTTCTTCCTGGCTTCCCATTGCTGCCTCTTCAGATGTCTCAGCTCTTCTCGGAGCTCCAGGTTCTGCTTCCTCAAAGCATCTATATGATTCTGGAGTTTTCTGTGAACATCAGCCCACAGAGACTCCTGTCTCCCGAGCTCTTGGTAGAGTCTGGTGATCTGCTGTTGTAATGGCTGTTATTGGGAAGACAACAACAGAAAACCTCTCAGACATCACAATGGGTGCATTTATCTACAAAATACTCAAGCCCTCTCTGGTGTAAGACCAACATCTTTCTAGACAGAAAGACACCCGATGAGATAAACAGGACTACCACAGCCTTTTTCCTTATTTTCCTTTTTTTTTTTTTTTTTGAGGCGGGGTCTCTCTCAGTCACCAAGGCTGGAGTGCAGTGGCATGATCTCAGCTCACTGAAGCTTCAAATTCATGAGCTCAAGTGATTCTCTTGCCTCAGCCTTCCTAATAGATGGGACTACAGGCATGCACCACCACACTTGGCTAATTTTTGTTTTTTTAGTAGACATAGGGTTTCAACATGTGGCCCAGACTGGTCTCAAACTCCTGGGCTCAAGCGATCCACCTGCCTCGGCCTCCCGAAGCCCTGGGATTACAGGCATAAGCTACCATGCCTGGCTATAGCTTTATTCTTATTAAGTAGTGTTTATTATGTGTTACTCTACATGATATAACCAGATATAGATGTTCAGTGAATTATACTTCTTTGTTAAAACACTACTACGGCAATAAGAGGTTGGCATTCTTTTTCCTTCTTTATTTTTTTTTTTAAGACATGGTCCTGCTCTGTCAACCATGCTGGAGTACAGTGGCGCGATTTCAGCTTACTGCAAACTCCACTTCCCAGGTTCAAGCAATTCTTGTGCCTCAGCATCCTCAGTAGCTGGGATTACAGGTGTGCAGCACCACACCTGTCTAATTTTTGTATTATTCGTAGAGATGAGGTTTTGCCATGTTGGCCAGGCTGGTCTTGATCGGACCATAGAACCTCCAGCCTGGTTCTGAGAATAAGTGGAATCGTGAGCCCTGCACTGTGTGGCCCTGACCACAAGGACCCATGGCACTTTCATGAGAGCAAGCACTGTCCAACAGGGTCCGGTGAGGAAGGGGGTTGCTGGGATGGTGTGAGGCATGTCAACCTTCTGATTTTCTTTAATGAAGTTTTTAAAGTCTGGTGCCTTCTCCTGGATTAGAGGAGAAAAGCTGGAATGTTAATATTTTCTTTAACTCCCCATCCTGTCTCCCATCCACTAAGAGAGAAGGTTGCAGAGAGGAAGAGAGCCACGTGCCCCTCAGAGAGGAAGTTCAGCATCAGCATCCCGGGGTGGCTCATTCCTACAGGGGTCCGGTGAGGGGAAAGTCCAATGACAGCCCTCAGGGACAGGAATCAGGGTCCCGCCTGGTGGGACTAACTCTGTCCCCACAGAGGTCAGCTCACCGGCATCTCCCCGGCGTTGCCATCCTCCCTGGGGACCTCGGCGGCCGCAGCTGTCTTCTCCATGGCAGCCCCAGCTCCTGGGCGTGGGTCTTCTGGGTGGGTGCCCTCCTCGGGCTCCCCGGCCTCGAGCTGACCCTCCAGCATCCTGGTTGGGAAGGGAAGAGCTACGGCGATGTCTGAATGCAGCCCCCCTTACCCACTCAGTGTGGGCTGAAGGCCCCAGCCTCAACCTAAGGGCAAGCAGGAACAACAGCTGCTCTTCTCCCCCAGGGTCCTGTGCACATTCCCAAGCCCGAAGCTGACCAGGTGAAAGGACACCACGGATGCAGGGACTGAGCTGTCCACACCTGGCTCTCCATCATCCTCCACGGAAAACACTTCAGTTCCTAGAAGATCAGCCTGACGCCTAACACACTCTCACCATCCACAGACGGAGGGACTGAGCCGTCCACACCTGGCTCTCCACCATCCTCCGTGGAAAATGCTTTAGATCTTAGATCAGCCTGACACTTAATGCACTCTGGTCATCCAGAGAAGGGTGTGAGCGGGGTGTGAGGTGGTGTGAGTGGGATGTGAGTGGGATGCGAATGGGGTGTGAGTGGGTGTGAGTGGGTGTGAGTGGGATGTGAGTGGGATGTGAGTGGGATGCGAATGGGGTGTGAGTGGGATGTGAGTGGGGTGTGAGCAAGTGTGAGGGGAATGTGAATGGGTGTGACCAGATGTGAGCAGGATGGTCTCGGGGTATGAGTGGGATGTGAAGTGGGAGATGGTCATGGGTATGGAAGTGGGGATATGGAGGTAGGATGTGAAGCAGGTGTGAGAGTGGAATGTGAATGGAGTGTGAAGCAGGTGGAATGATGCAGTGTGGAAGTGGAATGTGGAGTGGAATGGTGCGGATGTGGAAGTAGGATGTGAGTGGGGTGTGAGCGGGTGAGTGGGATGTGAGTGGGATGGTCGCGGGTGTGAGTGGGATGGAGTGGGGTGTGAGCGGGTGTGAGTGGGATGTGAGGTGGGATGGTCTGCGGGTGTGAGGTGGGGATGTGGTGGGGAGGGTGGTGGCGGGTGGTGGAGTGGGAATGGTGAATGGTGTGAGCAGATGTGAGCAGGATGGTCTTGGGGTATGAGTGGGATGTGAGTGGAATGGTCACGGGTGTGAGTGGGGTGTGAGTGGGATGTGAGTGGGATGTGAGTGGAATGGTCACGGGTGTGAGTGGGATGTGAGTGGGGTGTGAGCGGGTGTGAGTGGAATGTGAACGGGTGTGAGCAGATGTGGGAGTGGAATGGTCGCGAGTGTGAGTGGGATGTGAGTGGATGGTCACGTGCGACCCTGAGGGAATTCTCAGCCCTTTAACCGGCACCACTGGATCAGCACCCACTGGAGGGCACAGGCAGACCCACCACTGTTGAGTCTGAGTCTTGAACCATCAGATATCTTTTGTGAATTCATGGTGAAGACGCGGAAAGGAAACCTCTTTTTATAGGTACAGCATTTATGCCAGTTCTAGGAAGCTCACAGCAATCAGAAAACTAAAACAAAAGAGAAAACGCAAAGCTTCCTGCAAGCCTGCAGGGTCCTCTCTGAAAGCTGCTCCCACCCCGCCTCACCCTCTGGGTTTTAGGAAGCGAGTGGCCCCCAACGAAACCCCAACTGTTTATTCATAAACTTCTCACTGTATACAAATCAGAGAATGAAAAGTTTAACCACAGTGATCTCAGAAATGCTGTTTAAAAGAGTCTCCTGATGGAAGCGAATCGAAGGTCAAGAGCAAGACCTACCAGTAACCAGATCCCTGGCCGTTCCCTTCCCCGCGGGGACTGGGACAGTTTCTGTGGAAGTGGGCGGGGGTCCAAGGTCCTCACAGCCCTGAGAAAGCACCTTCTTTTCTGCTCCTCCGAGGGGATACCCCAGTGTCCTTGACCCCAAACTCGTGACCCCCTCAGTCCGGGGAAGACCCCTTCTCTCAGCCCCAACACCAGACCTGATCACAACACCTGATCCCCACCAGTTACTTCTGCTGGGACCGGATCATCTGGGCCGTGTCCCCACAGCTGTCCCCAAGTCCTCCCGCGTCATCTCCAGAGACCAGGGAGCAGCAGACGGTTCCAACGGACTTTCTGTCTTAAAGGGGCATGAGCGTCTCACTCAGTGTGACCACTGGACCAACTCAGATAATGATTAAACACCCCAAACCTGCAATTCTAGCAAAGAATCTCATTGTCAGTGGAGTCCATCCATCCACAAAGGACATTGGAAAGAGTCAAACTGCTCCTTCTCATTGACAAAAACCATGTGTTTAACATCAGGTCTTCAATATGCAACGTGTAGTAAGAGTTCATTTCTCTGAGCATAAATTCTTGAAGAAATATAAACTTTGTTTGGATGTCAAATTATTTACTAGAAAAAACATTTTTATGAAGGGAAAATAATATACGTGAGTCTAAATAGGAGACAGGATTCAAATTTTCATCATTTCACAAAATGCATCTCCATCTGAATTGTCGTGTGATTTTTGTGATAGAGAAGAGAGTGAGGAACAAGCAGGAGTCAACGTTCCTGTTAAGCCCTGGCCGTCCTTCTCATCCACGTGCTGCCTGTGGAAAACACACCTGGGGCTCCCCTGAGGCTGCTCGTGCTGCGTGTCACCCGGATAGTTCTGCAAGCCACTTTAGCATACAATATTGATAACACATTCGTGATGAAACGAAGAAACTACCACAAAGAGGACACAGAAGGCACTTTGTCCCTGCGTGTCATTCTGGCCATGGAGTGTAGGTCTAGGGTGTGTGAGGGATGTGTAGTGTCCCGATGTGTGTGAGGGGTTGTGTCTCCTGAGGTGTGTGAGGCTGTATGTGTGTCCTGAGGTGTGTGATGGTTGTGTGTGTCTTGAGGTGTGTGAGGGTTGTGTGTGTCCTGAGGTGTGTGATGGTTGTGTGTGTCTTGAGGTGTGTGAGGGTGTGTGTGTGTGTGTCCTGAGGTGTGTGAGGGTTGTGTGTGTGTGTGATCTAAGGTGTGTGAGGTTGTGTCCTGAGGTGTGTGAGGTTGTGTGTGTGTCCTGAGGTGTGAGGGTTGTGTGTGTGTGTGTGTATCCTGAGGTGTGTGAGGGTTGTGTGTGTGTGACCTGAGGTGTGTGAGGGCTGTGTTCTTTTCTGTGCTCCATCTCCAGGCCTCCTTGGTTTTGTTAGGTAGGGGAGGAGACGTGGCGGCCCCTCCTCTCATGGGGCCAGGCAGCTGTCCCATCTTCCGCAGTGTCTCCAGAGACCCCGTCATCCCGGGGTCACCCAGGGCGTGTCTCTACCCTGGCCTCACAGCACCCTGAGAAGTTTGACCCAGCTGGAAGCTGTAACGTCCTCGAGGTTCTGGAAGCCTTTCTCAGTCATCTCTACAGGTTGGGGAATGAGGCCCAGTATCTCATGTTCATTTCCACAGGGTTTTATTTGTTATCCCGAGGATGTGTGAGCTCAGACCTGTCCATCTCGCTATCAAAGCAGGTCCACCCGCATGTTTTCATCACCAGCCATCATCGATGTGTTTCAGGCTTCGCAGCTCCCCTCCTGAGCCTCAGCCAGGGTGGTTCCCGGGACAGGGTCCCCCTATTCCTCTCTCTGCTGCGGGTCTCTGTGTACTGCTCTTCCAGGCCTGGCCAGGCCATTTTCTTCACTGAGTCTTCCCCAGATTCTCATCCTGCAGCAAACACGTGTGGCCACTGGTCAGGGCGGAGCCTCCTGGGCGTTTGGACTGTGGGGCCTTTCCCTTCTCTCTGATAAGTCCCCGTTTTCTGTTCAGCTTCGTGGTGCCTTAGCCGCGTTTCAGGCACGGTCTTCCAGGGGCCTTCTGATCTGAACATTCTGCAGAGGAAACCACGGCACATCTTTCACTCATCTTTTAAAATCAGAAGCCAGTTCCACAGTCGGCTGCTTGAAGTAGCAGCAGACACACTTTTTAAAGTAGCTAAGCTGTTGAAATTTCTGGTTCAAAAGACTAATTTTATAGTGGTGCAGACCCTGACAAAAGAAATCACCTTTTATAAATACCATCACTGCAAATGGGCAATGTGACCGGGGAGCTAGTGAGATGCCATTGAGATTGGAACCCACTCCACTGGAGGTAGCTGAGCGAATTTGAGGATGACTAAATGTGGGAATACTAAGCTAGGGGAGGGGTGCATGTCATCCAAGGAATGACATGAGCTCATACTGTGCCTCAAGTGACACAGATCATAGTAGATTCCAGCGAAATACTTGCAGCTATATTGAGTTCCTCAAACTACCACAAAACTCTTATGGTAAAACTTGTGAGAGGGGAAGATAAGAGAGTATGAGCCCTGTGATCGAATCCAAATATGAATTGTAAAATACGCCTTAATACCATCACCAGTAGCTATAGTGTACAATGATAGAACAAAAAGAGAAAGATTTTCCACATTTTCTAGTTGTTCCCTCAGTGGTGCATTTTAACACTCTCAAAACTCCACTTTCTTTTGGATTTTATGAGCTGAGTCTGAATGTTATAAGTGACACACTCCTTTTTCTTTCTTGCAAGACAGGGTTTTGCTCCATTGCTCAGTCTGGAGTGCGGTGGTGCTATCTCAGCTCACTGCAACCTTGATCTCTTAGGCTCAAGCAATCCTCCCATCTCAGCCTCCCTAGTAGCTAGAACTACAGGTTCACACCACCACACCCAGCTAATTTTTAAATTTTTTGTCGAGACAGGTCTCGCTATGTTGCACTGGCTAGTCTCAAACTTCTGGGCTCAAGCAGTCCACCTGCCTCAGCCTCTTAAGTACTGGGATTACACACTCTTTAAGCATGTTCTCTGTACACTATTTTGTAAAGGTTGAGAATAAGGAAAGACATTGCCCCTTTAAGCAAACTGGTAAGGCAACATATAAAAACTACTCAATCCACAGTAGTGAGTACTTCCATTAATTACATTCTAAAGATTTTTTATTTAAAATAAATTGGGGGAGCACATTGTGCTCTTCAAGGTAATGAACAGAGAAAAATGTCCGATGATTGTTAGCCATCCCAATAATGTATTTACTCTATGTTGTGTTATTTTGTTTTTGTAGTAGGACCCAAGTGATTAGAAAGGATATCACATAGTCAGTGACCAGCTAAGACTGAGTACGGACAGGGGAAGAAGCTAACTTACACCAAAAGGGACCCGGGGCCAGGAGACATTCCTAGATAAACCACTCAACCATATAACATCAACCCATGGCTTCCAATACCAGTGCTGAAGAGGCCACAGAGGAGAGAGAATCCCGAGAAGGCTTTTAATATCTGAAAGTTCTTGTATTACAAGAAGGGAAAGTTTCTTGATATGTGTATGAAGGCCAAGATTGAGATAGAGGTACTAAGGGTGGAATGATACCACATTGAGGCTGGGAGTTTTACTTCTTTTAAATCTTTCTGTAGGTATACCTCTGTGGATCCCCACCACTTCTAAACCATAGTTACAAGGCCAATAAATACATAGAACAATATTCCTACTGCTCATGGATCTCATGCTCTTCCTAATAGCTCTATCCGAACCCTTGATTGCTCATGACCTTGTGTCCATATCATGCTGTCTGATTATTCATCATTTTTCCTGGGTCCCCTTGATATGAAACGTGGATAAAACCATATTTGAAGAAACATGTTATAGGAAAGAAACTCCAATCCCCGACCTTGGAATCTGAGGATTTGTATAATTTGGTCTTTACACAAAAGAATTATGTAATCTGGGGCAAGTCCCTTACAACTGTATTTGAACCCAATTTTATTGCCCGTCTTAGGTCTAAACTCTCAGCTGTGAGTACTAATTTGTGGCATGAGGGTGAGGTGAAACAACAGAAGCCCATGGCACGTCATTGCAGAATATCCATTAGACTTTCGCAAGTCACCGTCATGGATTTCAGGATCTGACTCTTGTCATCATGGAAGACCTCAGAATCTGACCGTTCGTCATCACGGGAGACATCAGGATCTGACTGCTCGTCATTACGGGAGACGTCAGGTACAGCTTAACAATTAGCTAAGGGGTTCATCTTACAGATACCTCTAATTACTGCTTTAGCTAAAAAAAAAAAAAAAAAACCAAAAAAAAACCAACCATGAAAGACACAGGTTTCCTGCATCATATGAACCCATAGTAAATATTTTGTGACCTGATACTTATGCAGTCAGAGCTCTGTTAGCCAAAACTAAATAATCGCCAGAAAAATGAACACTAACATTCATAATTCTGTTCTGTAAATACTACAAAATCATGGGACTTTTGAGTCATCAGTGAAGGTAAATACTTAACGCAACATGTTTCTATTCTGTTCCTTGTTATTTTGTAATTCACTAACTGTAAACTAATCTACAACCTCCAGCGCCTAGCACTGTGCAGGCCGTTGCAAGACTTAAAGATGAGTATGGCACGTGGTCCTGGGTGCCTGAGAAGTCAGGGCATAGTGAGAGAGATGAAGAGACTGCACTAGGACAATTAGCATCTAGATATTAATAGCATGGTGCTGAGCAGAGTACAAGAGGGGACACCTTTCCAGGTCTTGAGCTGAGGCAGCTTTCTGTAGGATCAGAGAGAGAGAGAAGGGATATTTCCAAAGGAAGGTGGTCAACCAACGCCCAGGAGGAAGCAGTGGGTGCCTCCTCACCTGTGTTTCTGCACCTGTGCCTCCTCACCTGTGTCTCCTCACCTGTGCCTCCTCACCTGCGCTTCCTTACCTGTGCTTCCTCACCTGTGAGGAGCTGTGCAAAGACTATTTGGATGGGAGAGGAACTTTTCTTTAGGATATAAACCTGGAGGTATAGCATGGGTTGGATGATGGTCCTTTCAAAATTCAGACACTCAACCTTGGACTTGACATGATCATCAGTAGGAATGTTTTTAAGTTTAGCATGATGAAATTTGTAGATTATATAAGATGATTCTGGCAGAAGCATATAAATAAATTGGAAGAGGAAGAGAGAGAAGCTGAGCCCAGTTGGGAAGCCATTTAGTAACCCAGTCATGAGGGAAGAAGATTTAAGCTACCAGGTTTACATATTTAGTCCATAAAATGTGTGACAGGCAGAATAATGGCCCCCACATTCTAATCCCTGGAACTTGGAAATATGTCAGCTTACAAAGGGGACTGTGAGGTGATGAAGTCAAGGATCTCGAGATGGAGAGGTTATCCTGGATGATCTGGGCAGGCTCAATGTCATCACTAGGGATCTTTACATGAGGGAGGCCAGAGGGTCAGAGTCAGAGAGACGATGTGACAATGAAGGCAGGGAGGCCAGGCACAGTGGCTCATGCTTGTCATCCCAGCACTCTGGAAGGCCGAGGCAGGGGGATCGCTTGAGGCCAGGAGTTTGAGACCAGCCTGGCCAACATGGCAAAACCCTATCTTTACTAAAAATGCAAAAATTAGCCTGCACTCCTATAGTCCCAGCTACTTAGGAGGCTGGAGTGGGAGGATCACTTGAGCCCAGGAGTCAGGGGTTGCAGTGAGCTGAGATTGTGGCACTGGACTCTAGCCTAGGTGAGTGAGTGAGACCCTGTCTCAACAAAGAAATAAGGAAGGAAGGAAGGAAGGAAGGAAGGAAGGAAGGAAGGAAGCAAGGAAGGAAGGAAGGAAAAGAGATAAAAAGAAGAAATAAAAAGAAAGAAAGAAGGAAAAAAGGAAGGAAGGAAGAATGGGAAAGAAGGAAAGAGAAAGAGAAAGAAAGAAGAGAGAAAGAAAGAAAGGAAAACAGAAGGACAGAAAGAAAGAAAAAGAGAAAGAGAGAGAGAAAGAAAGAGAGGGTGCAGAGAGGTTTGAAGAGGCTGAACTTCTGCCTGAAGAGAGGAAGGGACCAGGAGCCGAGGAGCTTTCAGCCCCAGAAAGGGCAAGAAAGCAGAGCGCACTTCCAGCCTCTGGAACGAACAAGCCTGCCAAGGCCTGATCTGTAGCTCCACGAGACTCAGCCAGGATTCTGACATACAGAACTGTAAGAGAACATGTGATCGTTGTTTTAAGCCACTAAGTTTCGGTAATTTGCTACAGAAGAAACTCTTTTTGAATGTACATTTCTAGGCCTTACCCACATAAATTCTGATTCAATAGTTCTGGGCTGAGAATGTGAATTTTTAACAAGTACTCAAGTGGCTCTGACGAGGTGCCAAGAGTGACACTTCAGGAAAATGTGACAGACAGTAAGCAACAGAAATGTGAAGAAAGAGCCACCACTACCAACTCTACGCGGACACAAATGGAGGTTCTGGAGATCGATGAGGCTCTGATGATGAAGGAGCACCTGGGCCAGGATGGGTCTCACATTTCCAGCCAGAGAGGAAGGAGGAGGCTGAGTGGCTGCACAGAGGAGAGGTCCACAGAGGGGAGAGTCTCCTCTTGGTTGCACTGGGTCTGCAGCATGGCTGACCAGGTGCCCTAATGCAGGAGTCATCGGAAACTGTGGGCTCAAAGCTAAGCTACGAGCGGGATACTGAAGATCCGGAGTCAGAGCTTGCTGCACAAGTTTGATAGTCGAGGGGAAGAAGTTAGATCGGGTTACTGGAGTTACAAGGAGAGAGGGACAGGGCAAGGATTCCAGCACTGGAGAATGTTTAGTTTACTGTAGCCAAGATGCTGTATTTTAGGGCATAATTTAAAATGCTCCCTTGACTCCCCCACCCCATGGAAGATCTCAGGTTGAGAGGCCCTGCTGGCCCCGCATGGGGTCCTCTGTGAGCACCAGCTCCTCTTCTCCGCTCTTTCCCTCTGTCATACTGAAGCTCTCTATTGTGGGAGTTGGCCGTATTAGGGGCAGACCCTCCTCCCCTCGATGTTACCTCTCTGCCATCCGAGTATCAAGTCAGAGTCTCCTTCTCCCTGAGCCTCCCAAACTGTGGGGACTTACGTGCCAGTGTCATTTCAGTTTTGCATGACCAGATATGTGAAATGAATATTTGATTGATAAAAATCTGGATTGTCTTAAAAATTGTCTTGACCCCTCCAAGCCCTGGGGCTCCTCCTGACCCCTGTGGGAACCCACCACTTAACTATGCAAGGGCCTGACTCATCGAGTGTCACAGCTTGGGGAAGAAACGCCAGCCATGAGCCAGAGAAACAAAAATGAGGGCCTGTCCCTAAAATGCAGGATCCAAGGGCCTCCAACTGGATGGAAATCAGGCAACACCTCTCGGAATCCAGGCTCACAGAAAGTCAGTTTCAATTAGAATTTTTTTTTTTTGAGATGGAGTCTCGCTCTGTCGCCCAGGCTGGAGTGCAGTGGTGTGAACTCGGCTCACTGCAAGCTCCGTCTCCCGGGTTCACGCCATTCTCCTGCCTCAGCCTCCCAAGTAGCTGGGACTACAGGCGCCCGCCACCGTGCCCGGCTAATTTTTTGTATTTTTAGTAGAGACAGGGTTTCACCATGTCAGCCAGGATGGTCTCGATCTCCTGACCTTGTGATCCGCCCACCTCGGCCTCCCAAAGTGCTGGGATTACAGGCGTGAGCCACCGCGCCAGGCCTAGAATTTAAAACATCCCTCTTCATGCCACAACTCTTCAGGCCACTGACAAGGTGACAGGACCACACTTTGTACAGGATACAAACATATTCCCCATGGATGGACAAAATGACCCCATAGCCCATCTACACCAAGGAGCTGCACCTGTGCCCTGAGTAGCTGGATGCAATTTTGTATTGTCGGAGAATCTACTTTAGGTTATTCTTCAGCAAATTCTTCCAAAGTACTGTTTTCTTTCCTCAATTCCTGGCCTAGCAAGTGTAGAAAGAAAACAAAAGGAATGTAAAATGTTCTTGATTGACTTTACTCTTAATTATTTAAAAGCAAGCAGAGAAAATTAAAATCAAACACGTACAAAAAATTCTTTTAGAGCCTTGCACACAATTCCAGTTCTCGAAATCGTTCATAAAGCAAAGCGAATGAAATAAACAAAGGCGTGGCTGAACGGATATGCATCGTATTGTGCTTATGGTACTAAATTGCTCACTGCATCTCTCGCTCCATGGCCTCCGGGCTCATCTGCCGGAAGCCTGCTCCTGAGCTGACTGGGGTTCTGGGCCAGGGGTCTCGAGGAGTGAGGCCCAAGCTCAGGAGGACAAAAAGCAACCACCTGGAAAGTGGCAAAATCTGTAAAAAATAAAATCTGAGTGGTCTCAGGAGCAAACGCTGTGTCCAGAGCCTCATGTCTGGAGGCCCGACCCAGCCTCCTGGCTGAGACTTCCCACCAGGACACCCTGAGACCGTCCCAGCCCGCCTGGGGTCAGTTTGCGCTGTTATTGCCTGGCATCTGCTCAACAAGCTTTTGAAATGAAGTTCCTGTTTTAGATGACGGAAAAGTCACAGGAGTAACCCAGTTCCTGCATTCCCTACGCTCTCAGCTTCCCTGCTAACAGCTTATTTGTGTAAAACAATTGTGGCTGTTGAGCTCATATTTACACACTGACATTAACTGAAGTCCACACTGGATTCGGATTTCCTCGGTTTTTGCCCAATGTCCTTTTTCTATTCCAGGGTCCTGTCCAGGCTCCCACACAACGCCTGGTGACATATCTTCTTGGGCTCCTCTTGGCCATGACCATTTCTCAGACCTTCCCGGTTTCTGATGACCTTGGCTGTTTGGAGGAGGGTTTTGTCTGATGTTTTTTCTCAAGATCAGACTAGGGCTGTGGGTTTCGGGGAAGAGGACCCCAGAGATGAGCTCTATTCCCGTCACATGCAGTCAAAGGCAGTGCTGTCTATTTGATTGTCACTGGCCGTGCTGACCTTGTCCACCAGATGGAGGTCATGCCTGCCAAGCTTCCCCTCCACACTCTGCTCTCTTTAAAAGGAAGTCACATGCACCATGCACACAGGAGCATGACTGAGCAGGGCTAATTCTCCACCTCCCAGGGGGCGTGCCCCGTAATCTTTGATGGACACCGATTCCAGGGCCTGCACCAGGGAAGAGCTCAGTCCCCGGGGGCCCTGTGACCTGCCCCTCAGTAGATGCTTCATGGTAACCCCGGTCTTCACTGCACCTGTGTCTGGGGCAAAGCTCTATCCACCCGTCCTCACTGCCCGAGCAGCTACGCCCTGTCTGAGCCGGGGCAGCTGCCCAACAGACCTGAGGCTGGCTGGACAGTCTCCGGTGAGCACTCAGGGCCTTGGTCTTATGCTGCTGAGGCCTGGGTGCAAGGGGCTGCGTAGGGCTGGCTGAAGGCAAACAACCCTCCCAGCATGACTGTCTTCCACATTGGCGTGCAGTCTACTTCATTTATGTCTCAGAAAAACGACACAGATATTATTATTATTACACTCACTTTAGAGATGAAAGCTATGACTGAAGAGGGCAAGCCATGTCACGGGGCTGTGCAGCTTGGGAGTGGAGTAGGAGGGATTGAAATCCAAGCACTTCCGATCCCAAAGTCTGCACCCTTCACCCTTGAGCTCAGGGTATGCCTTGACCACAGCCCCACACGAGGCCTGGGGACCGGGACTCCCTTCCCTTGGCCTGATGGGCTTCTGAGGATTCTAAAGTCCCTGGTGAGGCTGCTGTCTCTGTCCACCTGGCACCTGGTTCAGTTCTCTGGGTGTGAAGGATCAGCCTTGCCCTGCACAGGTGTGTAGTGGTCTGCCATTGTGGGAACTGCTAGATTCACAACAGATACTGAAAATGCCAATACGGTCGTTTATATTTTACTTTCTTAGTAGTCTCCTCTACTACAAAAGAGTGGTTTGTACTTCTTTGTTTTAGAACTGTGCCCACATGGACCCAGGCTGTGTTAAGAGGTAGCCAGCAAGTTTGACCGTGCCAGCCTTTATCTAGCCTGGGGAAACAACGCCACGGCTGACACAGGTCTCTGGATTGTAAGAGTATTCAGCAACGCTCATGGAAAACTTCAAGGCATCCTACGTTGCACCCTTCCTGCATATGCATTGGGAGTATCTATGGCCCCATTGTTCACTGGCCTCAAGAACTGTGTTATCTGGGGAAGCCGATTACACTTCCAGGTGTGCCCTCCTCATTTGCACAAGGATGTGCATAGTAAAGGGTTGACTCAGCAGGCTTGGGGTGTCCAAACCCTGCACATTCAGAGAAAGGCCTGGCCCTGTCCTTCTTCCCAGAGGACACCCTTTGAGACTTGGATTATCTTGGCTTGATAAGAGTGTCTTTGTTTACAAGCAGCCTCCAGCCATTGCCAAGAGTTCCTGGAGTTCATGTTAACAGTGATTTATGCGGAGCCTAGAGCCACACTACATCAGTTTGACCTCTGGTATAGCTGGACTGGGTGACTAGGATTAGTCAGTGGGATGATTCAGGCCTATGTGACTCCCTCCCAGGAGAAGCCCTGGATCCCAAGGCTTGGAGGCTCCCTGGCAGGTGGTGCTGTGTGTACACTGGCACAGTCATTGCTGTGAGAATTAAGTGCATCGGTGGCTCCCTCAGGACAGGACAGCGGGCAACTCACAGCTGGTCTCTCTTAGACTTTGTCCCAAGCACATTTTCCCTTGCAGATTTTAATCTGTGTCCTTTTGCTGTAATAAATGGTAAGGTTCTGTGAATCTTTCTAGTGAATCATTGACCCTGAGGGTTGTTGGAGGAGTCAGTTACAAAGGGGATAAGGACACCTGCCCTAACTGCCTCAGAGGGGACAGGGGATAAGGACACCTGCCATGACTGCCTCAGAGGGGCTGGGGGTAAAGGACACCTGACCCTCAGAGGGGCCGTGGGGAGCTGAGATCCAGCCATCACAGTGGGGCCATACAAGTCTGGGGGTTCTTATGACGCAGAATTCTAGTGAGGCAAACAGAACTTTCAGACTAAATAAAGGAGGGGTGTCTTTCACTTCCAGCGTCTTGTGGTCTGCTGAAAGCTACGCGCCCTCTCCATGGAAGATACAGGGGCAGGGTCTCCCATCCACAGCAGGCACACAGACGCCCAAAGGGCCTGGGTGCAGAGCTCTGAGTTAGGAACAGGTTCCCCACTGGGAAAGCCCCATACTGCCTTGGTCTTCTCAGGGTCCCTGACACCATTTAGGGTGGGGACGTGGGAAGCTGGGTTCATGGTCAGACCTGAAGACAAGTAGCTGACCTGGGAGTTGATCCAGGACTCACACCTAGGCCCTTCTCCAGGGGACTTTACCAAAACCAGTCCCATATCCTGTAGACATGACTTTTGTGAACACACACACATATCCTCTTCATATGCACACGTGTTTATGCAAAAGAAATGTATGTTTATATGCCAAAGTGACTTAAAAATTATAAAGTGCTGTACAAATATGTTATTTAAGGTGTGATGAGGATAAGGTTTGGATTCCATGCTGTTTGTAACGATGTCAGTTGGAGTTCTTCCTGGGATAAAGGAGGGCAGGCGGTCAGCACTGTTCCTGTTTTGTGAATCATGGACCTTCGTTCAAGCAGTCCTTACTGGACACCCGTGTCCCCATCCTTGCTAATATACCGACCAGCCACACACACCACACCACGGAGTCCCTGTGTCGCACCAGCCCTGCAGGCACCTGTTTCTTGGCGCCGAGTGTCTTTCACGAGTGTGAACCCATCTGATGTTAGTACCCAGTAGGGAAAATGCCCATGGGAAGCGGGGTGTCGGGGGAGCCTGAGCCTGTGGCTTGGACGGTCTGCACAGTGAGTTGCTGCCAGTCTGTGATATGCTGATGCAATTGATAGCTGCTCAGCACAACTCTGTCCAGATTTTGTTCATTATCCTACTAAATAATTACGTTCATGGTCTTCATCTTTTCATGGCAATGCTGATATCTTTCTATTAAAATCTGAAGAATGCTCTCTCCGTGGGACAGACTTTACAGGCTAACTGGTGAGAAATCGAAGAGGAATAGGTGATCACATAAGTGCCTTTGGAAGACCACAATCCAAGTGCACAATCACTGAATTATAACTCGGTGGGAAGGGAAGCAGGGAGGTTTGAGGAGGTGAGAGGTGGTACTCTGGTTCAGAAACCTGTGCTCAGGCCTGGGTCCCTCTCATTGGCCGGGAGTCTTGCAGAAGGCACGGCCTCTCTGAGCTCAGTTCCTGTATCTGCAGGGACCATGATCCATCAGCCAGTTGATAGCAGGAGTGGATGGGGGACCCATGCAACAGCATGCAGGACACTCTAGAACACTGCATATTTCTCTGCATTTCATGTGTATGACAAGCCATGTGGGGCTGTTATTTCCATCAAGTGCTAGATGAAATCCATTCCGCCCGATTCTATCTGGTTGTTACCCTCTGAGAAACACAAGAACAACTTGCAGCACCATCCCCTTCCGGTCTGTGGCATTGACACCATTAAGGAATCTACTTTTGTGCTTTTACACATCGAACTGAGGGGTAAGGTCAGGCATCAACTGTCACCGGGGCCAGTGGAGAGGTGGGAGGGACGCCCACATCCGACGAATCCTGTATCACGGTGTTGGACTTCTTGTTTTTGACACTAAACTTGTTCATATTCAATAACTTGAGCACGAATAAAGGCAGCTCACAGCAATAACGCCTGATGGGCACGGGCCCTGCGCTCTGTCCAAACACTGCTCCTGTCACCCCTCCGAGACATAGGTCCTGCATTTTACACACATGAATTCCGAAGACCACGAATAACTGATCTTGCCCAGCTCAACTGGACACTAACCCTGTGCCTGGGGTCCAGATGCGGGTCGTGTTTGGAGCCTGTTGCAGATGCGGATTTGTCTGCTCCACACGGGGTGCTCTGATGCACTCTGTGTAGCCTGGAGCTCAGAAACCTGTGCTGGACCCAGCGCCTGCAGATGCTGCACCTGGGGAGCTGTTTTCCAGGGGCCAGGAGACATGCTCCGGAGGCTCCAGAGGCACAGACGGCCCCGCTCCGTACGCAGCACCGCCTGGGAGCTGATCGGAGATGCGCTCAGGCAGACTCCAGCCTGGGGGAACATTGAAGTCCAGCAGCGCCAGGTTGTGGCTGTTTGTCAGGCAGTTACCTGATTCTTATGATCTAGGAAGTTGGGAAGAAAAGAAAATTCGCCTACTGCATCATGTTTCCCACAGCATGCAAAAATCTGACTTGAGAGACAGGATTTCCTGCCGTCAGCAAGCAGAAAGTTACAGGATTGACGCCTTTTCCTTTGCTAATGAGTCAGGGTGGGACTGCTCTAAAATCAGGAACAAAAACACACATGAGTTTTCAAAAGA
Organism: Papio anubis; assembly: GCF_008728515.1. Taxonomy (NCBI): domain Eukaryota; kingdom Metazoa; phylum Chordata; class Mammalia; order Primates; family Cercopithecidae; genus Papio; species Papio anubis. Next base: position 163,998,329 of record NC_044981.1, read on the forward strand.
AGAGTCTGGAAAAAAGCAGCCCTCAGGCCTTCCTCCAAATTGCTGCTGTAAAGTGTTTAGTGAGCATCACTTCCCGACCTTTAGCTGATGAAATTCGTGTTGGGGGTGATTGGCAGGAGGTGGCAGGAAGCCGTGTTTACCCAGTGTGACCAGGCGGGGCTGTGCTTTGTGAAAAGTGGCGCACATGGCTGGCTCGGGAAGGCTGCAGCCAGCAGCCAGAGGACTCTGCACACAGGGAGCCACAGTCGGCTGCCCTCACTGCAGCACTTACTCACTTCCCCTCCAACATGCTGGCTCTGCCTGGAGTCCACCTCCGGACCGCAGTCTGTGCTGTCTCTGTCCCGGGGACATGCCAGGGCTCTCTGTTCCGAGAGACACCCCTGCCTGTGAGGGAATCCTCACCACAGCCTCACTGCAGGCTTTGCCTCACATGAGCATTTCTCTTGGGAACTTCCCAGTCCTCAGTTTTGCTGCATCCTTGTGGGAGAGAGTGGGAGATTCACGGACCCGTCAGGGATGGAGACGGGGAGAGGGAAGCGAGGCTTAGTTGAGTATGGGTTTCCTTCTTGAGAAGGAGGAACCAGAGGTGCATTTATCAATTCTAAGTCACTGGGATTCTGGCACCATCGGTGAGGGCTGGCCCGGGAGCGCGGTGAGAAGGTGAGGAGACATTATTAACATTGCAGCCAGGTTACCCCTAATTGTTTAAGCTTTTTATTGACTTCTGTGTGTAGGGGCCAGCCCTACAGGATCAGATGGTTTTTCTCCCCATGTGCGGAGACGAGAGATCATAGAAATAAAGACACAAGACAAAGAGATAGAAGAAAAGACAGCTGGGCTCAGGGGACCACTACCACCAAGGCGTGGAGACTGGTAGTGGCCCCGAATGCCTGGCTGCACTGTTATTTATTGGATACAAAGCAAAAAGGGCAGGATAAAGAGTGTGAGTCATCTCCAGTGATTGATAAGGTCACATGAGTCACATGTCCACCGGAGAGGGGGCTCTTCCCTCTTAGGTAGCTGAGGCAGAAAGAGAGAGGACAGCTTATGTCATTATTTCTTCTATGCTCTTTTCAGGAAGATCAAAGACTTTAATACTTTCACTAATTCTGCTACTGCTATCTAGAAGGCAGAGCCAGGTGTACAGGGTGGAACATGAAAGTGAAACAGGAGCGTGACCGCTGAAGCACAGCATCACAGAGAGACGGTTAGGCCTCTGGAGAACTGCGGGTGGGCCTGACTGATGTCAGGGCCTCCACAAGAGGTGGTGGAGCAGAGTCTTCTCTGAACTCCCCCGGGGAAAGGGAGACTCCCTTTCCCCATCTGCTAAGTAGCGGTGCTTTTCCTTGGCACTGACGCTACTGCTAGACCACGGTCTGCTTGGTAACGGGCGTCTTCCCAAACACTGGCGTTACGGCTAGACCAAGGAGCCCTCTAGTGGCCCTGCCCGGGCATAACAGAGGGCTCGCACTCTGATGTTCTGCTCACTTCTCACCGTGCCCCTTCAGCTCCTATCTCTGTATGGCCTGGTTTTTCCTAGGTTAGAGTTGTAGAGCAAGGGTTATTATAATATTGGAATAAAGAGTAATTGCTACACACTAATGATTAGTGATATTCATATATAATGATATCTATGATCTATATCTGGTATAATTGTTATATATTTTGTTACACTGGAACAGCTCGTGCCCTCGGTCTCTTGCCTCGGCATCTGGGTGGCTTGCCGCCCACATCTGTGCACTTTCATTTTACTGCGCATGGTGGAATGATTCACACACCTCCCCTCTCCATGTCCTCCCTCTGCTAGGGGGCCCGGAATTGCGAGCCTGGGGAGCGTAACTCCCAACTCCTAATGTTTGGCCAATGGACCATGATGGCCTGAGAGGGGAAGGCCAGAAATGAGCCAGCACGAGCAGGTCAACCTTTCCAGTTGTTGAGCACACCAACCAGGAGGTCACACCCCAGACAGCTGCTGTTCCTTCCGAGTGGGTCTGGGCAAGACATGGAGAAACCTGAGTGCAGCCTGGGGTCTGGGGCCACTGACCCACAGCCTGAGGGCACACTCTCCTGTCAACCCACTGAGCCAGGTGAGAAAAAGAAGGGCCAATTGTCACCAGCCACTGTGAGTCTGAGGTTATGTGTTATGTGTGAGCCTGAGGTTGTGTGTTATGCAGCAGACAACTGACTAAGGCTTGTGGTAATGCATTGACTTTGAGCAAAATTCAAAAGGTGCAAAGAGAATTACAGTGACAAATCTCCCCAACCATGTCCCTCAGCTTCCCAGCTCGACTGTCCCACTATTATTACAATATTGGGAAGACATAATAACAATCCTTAATTGTTCTAGGTGTATGTAATTAGAAAGAAAGATATTTTTAAAATAATGGGACTAGTGCCATCCCTAAAAAGGACTGCAAAATAGTATGGTAAGAAATCCACAGTGGCTCAAAATTCAATATGTAACTATCTGAAAATTCCCCCATCCCATATCTGGCCAGTCTTTCTATTTTCAGGAAGGAAAAGGAAGGAAGAAGGCAGTAGGGAGGGAGAGAGGGAAAAGAAGAGAAGCAATTATAGAATGAGACAGATGGGGACTCTGCTTTGCGCCTGTGGGAGAAATGAATGGACATTGCTGCTTCAGATGAGCATTCCAGATCCTGCTTTTATGTGATAACCAAAGCCTCTGTCTAGTTAAATGCTAAGCAGTTCACCTCTGTTGGATAAATGGACCCCTGTGCTCAATTTGTACTTGATAATTCAATGCAGTCAGTTCCTCCTTTCTCCCCAGCAGAGGTGCTCGGGAGGGGGACGCATGTGAGCTGCTGGGGACACAGCAGAAGGCAGCCTTCCCGGCTCTGCTGCCTTTAACACTCATGGTCGTTTTCCAGTTTCTGTCCCTGTGACTGATGCTTCCAGGCTGCCCCTCCACTCCCCGAGATGCACACTGACTTCTCTCTTTGTGCCTCACGTTTTTATAGATCTGAGAATCATTTCTGAAATCGCAGCCTGGAGGATTTGTCCCTAGTTGTTCCTGCCTGTCTAGCTACAGAAAGACACTATGGAATGACTAAAATAAAATCTCCAGGCTGGAAGGAAAATGTGGAATGAGCAGTGGTTATACGGCGCTTCCAAACTTGTGAACAGTTCCAGGCAGAGCGGAGGGAGGGAGGGGCATTATCCCAGGATGGTCAATGCTACTGGGATGTCCCCTGGCACCCCAAGCAGTGCCTCATCTAAACCAGGCAAAGCAACGATGCACACACCGAGAAGACCACACAGAAAAGCAACACAGTTCAGGATGGATGGAGGGCTCTCCTGGGGGACATCCACAGGCTCCATAGGTCTTGGTCATGCTGGTCCATCTCTCGGGTTGGGCATGGAGCTCATGGTGCTCATCCTTCTCTTAGTCCCTTAGTGTTGCTGTAAAGGAACACCTGAGGCTGCAGGGAAACTTATAAAGAAAAGAGGTTTATTTGGCTCCTGTGTCTACAGGCTGTACCAGGCTCATGGTGCCAGTATCAGCTTCTGGGGAGGCCTCAGGGAGTGTCCACTCACGGTGGAAGAGGAGGGGGAGTTGGCGTGTGCAGATCACATGGTGAGAGAGGAAACAAGAGACAGGGAGGAGGTGCCAGGCTCTTCTTAACAATCAGTTCTCACGGGAACTAATAAAGTGTGAACTCATTCATCACTGCAAGTACAGGCATCAAGCCACTCAGGAGATCTGCCCCCGTGACCCAAACACCTTCTATTGGGCCCCGCCTCCGACACTAGGGTTCAAATGTCAACATGAGATTTGGAGGCAAAAACACCAAAACTGTGTCACAAACCACGTCCCAAGCACAGCAATCCTCCCACCATTCTTTCAGTGTCTCATGCAGACGCCATCCCACGTCGGGCTACGTTTCCCCGAGGGCACCTGGTCCATTCACCTGCTCCATGCTGCCTCACAGAGCATTCCTGTCCCCGCTGGTCCCTGCAGGTCTTTTCTCGTGGTGACTGGAGAAAGCTCTCTACAGAAATGCCCGTCCTCCATGCCTTCACCCACGTGAGAGCATCCTCTGCTCCCTAGACCACACCAGGACAGTCCCATGCGGCCCTCAAGAGCTCACAGCCCAGCCCCCTCCCCGGGGAGCTCTCCACAGTTGGGACTGGTCATTTCCAGGGCATGGTCTGCCTTCCTCAGCTTCGTGTGAAGCACCTTTGGTTCAGCCTCACTGGCGAGGGCGGAGGCTGCCTCCCGTCCCCTTCTTGTGCACCGGCAGGTGTCAGCAGGGCTGCAATGGGACCCCTTTAGACCAAGGCACAACCTGGCTCCTCTGTTCTCAACAGGATCAGAAATGTCACGCAGGTCATATCGGGAGTGGTTCTCTTTTTCCCTTTTGTGGAGGATTAGAGTGGTATTCACATCTAGGCACGTGTACGTCTGGAATCTGTGACGGACTGAATGTGTCTCCCTCCCAAATTCAAGGGCTAACCCTCGCACCCCAGAATGTGATTGTATTTGGAGACGGAGCCTTTAAGGAGGTGATCGAGTTCAATGAGGTCATACGTGTCCCCTAATCCATCGTGACTGGTCCTTATTAGAGGAGAGGAGGACACTGACACATGGGATGACGGCCACAGGAGGACACAGAGGAAGATGGCTGTCTACACAGCAAGGAGAGAGTCCACAGGGGACACCAGCCCTGCCAATACCTTGACCCTGGACTTCCAGCCTCTAGGACTGAGAGAGAACAGCAAACAGCTTCAGAGGTCTCAGCCACTCAGCCACTGTCCTTCGTGATGACAGCCCTAGAGACTCATCAGCCCCAACTAAAATTTATTGCTGCCTCGTGTAAGGAGCCCTGAGCTAGGTGTTCCGGCTCCTTAACTGGCTAAGCCAAAGGCTTCTGGAAGGTCACTTTGTCATAAAGCAGCCAGGCAGGGGAGCAGTGGGGAAGGAAGAGCCCTTCTTCCCACTCACCAGGCCCGTGGGAACAAGCTTGAGATTTACTCTCAAGTCACCGCATCTTCAAATAACAAAGCAAGCTTTCCATCCGGCTGTGTGGCGAGCAGGAGACCTTGAATGCAGCTGTGGAAAGCAGAGGCACCCAGCCTTCAGGGCACTGGCGAGACAGCCGGAACGTCGCCGCCTGGCCCTGAGCGGAGGTGAGCCAGGAGAAGGGCCCACCTGCGCCATGACTTCTAAATGTGGTGCTAACGCACCCAGAGTACTTCCAGGATCAAGGCGGGAAACCAGAGGGTTATCTTTAAACTCGAGCACAAGGGAGGAAAGCTGGGGTCCGATCCGTGATTGCCCAGCAATCTGAAGAAGGGTTCTACTCACAGAGGCAGAGGGAGGGCCGCGTGGGCCTCAGAAAAGGGAGACGTAAGAGCTGAGGCTGACTGCGTGCATGCAGCAGTGATCTGAGAGGCGGCTGCGGAGTGGCTTTGGCAGAGTGAGTGTCTGAGAGCAGGGACAGCCCCCCCCACAGGCTTCACCACAGCCAGGATGCAGCAGTTACAGAAAGCTCTGGGCATCTGCATTCCCATCCTGTGGCTCCAGATGGCCTTGAATTTAGAGTTCGATTTCCCAAGAATCCTGACACCAGGAATGGGTGCCCTTGGTGAGGGAAACCCACATCCCATCATAGCCCTTTGTTACCACCTTGTAATTAAACATCACCATTCTAGTTCATGCATTCATTGCTTATACATTTACATAAAGCGAGTCATTTGTCCAGAGCCTGAACATCTGCAACCTGCTCCGCCTGCGACGTCCCAGAGACTCCGCAGCAATGAGCAGCTCCAAGTTTAGGGCCTGGAGGCTGCTGAGTTCTCCCAGGACAGCAAAGACCTTAAGGATCACACCGGGCCTTGCTGCCTTTGCAAAGCAGATGAGTAGGTGATAAGCGACTTTTAAAAAGGTCTTCCATTTTGACCTTGTTTAAAAATCCAAAAGCATAAGCTACAGACTCTTAGGAGACATCTGAGAGAAAGGTGGGAGGTCCCCGCATATACCCCGCTTAGCCCAGCAGCCCAGCATTCACAGCTCACCTGGACAGCAAGGCTGGAAAACAGATGGCGATGCCAGACCAGTGGGAGAGCGGAGAGAGGACCTCCCGTCTCAGGGCACAGCATAAGTGGGACCGTGGCTCATCCCACCAAAGGGGCGGATGGCAGTGGGTAGAAGGACAGCGCTGGGCGGGAGGACAGCGCTGGGCAGGAAGCTGGCGCTGGGCGGGAGGACAGCTATCTTTTCAGCCCTACTTGCACCCTGCATGGCCACATAAACCCATCCCACCACCTGTGACAATGTCCTGATGTGTGACGTGTGAGTACAGGTGACTGGGAAGTGAAGCTAAGAACCTGGTTTCTGAAATATAGGGCACTTTTATTTTCTGCTTGCAAAGATGATCACAAACCTAAATGGCATCCAGCCCAGCTCCTTGCAGCCATCTCTCCCTGAACCTGAAATGCCACCGGAGCAGCCTTCCCCTGCATCTGGAGTGCAACAGCTGGCGGTTCTCAGGGGACTGTGCTCTTTTTTTTCTTAAAGACAAATAAATTTATTACGAAGAAAATCATTCAAAACCATTCCCACTTTTGACATTGATGGGACATTTTATCTTAAAGCTATTATAAGTGACCTGTATAAAATTTTACTTTTTTTTTTTAAGAGATGGGGTCTTGCTATGTTGCCTCAGCCTCCCGAGTAACTAGGCTTACAGGTGTGAACCACCACACCCTCCTGAGTAACTAGGCTTACAGGTGTGAACCACCACATCTGAGAAGAATTTTATATGTTCCTTGCACTCCATGCACTCCACACTGTATACATCATATATATATATATTTTTAAATAGCTGCAAAAGCAGTTGGTTAAAGTTTCAGGGTTTTGGTAAACCTATAGTTTATTAAAAACAACCATTATTAAAAGTTAAATTACATAAACTTGCAATTGAATAAATTATTTCAAAACAAAGTTAAATACTGAAAACTCATCACTTCCTAGCAATCTTACTAGACTTTGCACCTGTTTACATGCTGAGGTTATCACACCTGCGGTGTCTGGATTGGCAAAGCTACCCGAAACATCTCCTCCCAGCTGCATTCAGTGAACCATCTCAGCAGCCTACAGTCAGCCACGCGGGAGGATGGACACCTCCGGAGTTGGCAACAGCTGCAAGTGAAGGCTTGGCTGATTATTCTGTTGATTGCGTAGATTTAAGAAAGTGATGGAGAAAATGTTAACAATAGGGTGTTCTGTGTGGGTGGTGTCCGGAGCCAAAACTGAAAGAGGTCTCAGTTTTGTATGTAACATATACAAGGGTGAAAATAGTTTATATCACAAGTCAGATTAAGGACACTAAATTTATAGGGAAAAGAGTTAGCAGGTAGGGATGCGATTAGATTAGTCAAATCGTGTTTCAATAAAAATCAGCGAAAACATTCGGTGAGCATCAATTGGTTACGTGGAATTCATGACAGAGTACAGCATCTTTTTTTATTTGTAAGCTGTATGCTACATATCCTTGATATCAGTAATATTTGTAACAAACTTACATCTGTATGTATATGCGTGTATATTTTGGGAAAGCTGTTGTTAAACATTTAAGAGTGCATCACTATCTACATAAATACATACACTGAAAACGCATAGTAACTCCAGCTGCTCTGATCCCAAACACAGACATCCATGAAAATGTCCTACCAGAAGGGGAGGGAGCTGCATCAACTGCGCTGATGACCCTGGGCCGACTGTCCTAAGACCTTTTATGTCTGTGATCCGGGAGGACCCTGGAGATCCTGAGGCAGCAGGTGAGGCCTGAGGCCTGGAACCCCGAGCACGAGGCTGTGCAGCGGATGCTGCTGCTATGAAGCTGGGGAGACACCGGTGTCTGTAGAGACCTGTTGCGCCTGCCCACGTGGCCCGTAGCAGCCATTCATTCACTCATGGTGCCTGCTTCCTTGAGCCTGGCTGTCACCTGGCTGATAACATTCATTCATTCATTCATTCATTCATCAGGTATTTCCTGTGGGCCTACCTTGTGCCAGGTATGTGCTAGGTTGGTTCTAGGGTAAAAATGGTCCTTTGCCCAAGCTACTGATGGAATCACAGGGATGATGGAGAAATCAGTGAGTAAACAGGCTGACGACAGAAGGCAGAGACTCGGGGCAGAGCCCGACCATTCTGTGGTGTGGGGAGAGGGTGGAAGCCTTGTCCAGGGAGGTGGAGAGGCCACAGCAGGAGAAGTGTGCCCAGGCTGAGACCAGAAGGTTGAGAGGGACCAGAAGGAGGAAGAGCCAGGCTGGGGCAGGGTGAGGTTGTGGCCGGCTTAAGTGGCTGCCAGTGGCTCAGTTCATCTGCAGAGAGCAGCAGGGAGATGGTGAAAGGAGACTGGGAAAGGATACTGGGGATGGAGACTGTGGATGGGTTTATAAGACCTCGCCTTACAACCCTGTCTCACGGTGTGGCCTTGGTCTACGGGGAACAGGAAGTCAGGAGCGGTGTCAGGCAGGAGGGCAGTGAGCGTAGTTTCCTTGTGAACTATGAGCAGACAGGGGCTGAAAGCCGGGCCTGGTCCGTGTTAAGGGGTGCAAAGGGGAGAGCATTTTCCACCAGGGCTCAGGGGGTGTCATCAGGGATGGGGCAGGGCCCTGAGAGCTGTGCCGCTTTGTGATGCCACTGAGACTAGTGCTATATTTCAGGGGCACAATGCTGCAGGTGAAACTGACGCAGGCCCAGGCTTCAGACCTGTTCTCCGGGACTGCAGTGGTACAATCACAGCTCACTGCAGCCTTGACCTCCAGGTTCAAGAGATCCTCCTGCCTCAGCCTCCCAAGTAGCTGGGACTATAGGCACATGTCACCACACCTGACTATTTTCTTTTAATTTTTTTATTTGTTTGTAGGAACAGGGTCTCGCTGTGTTGCCCAGGCTGGTTTCCAATTCCTGGGCTCACGAGAATCTCTCACTTCAGCCTCCTACCGTGCTGGGATTACAGGCGTAAGCCACTGTGCCTGGTTTCCTTTGGGTAACTTTGAGTCACCTGAAGAGTCAGCCTCAGCCCGGGAGGGTTCTTCCTTCCCCAGGGTGCTGTGTTTGCACAGGAGCACAGAACCATTGCCCCACCAGGGCTTTTCCGTGGAACTGAGTGCCCCCACACAAGCTTTGTCTCCGGATGCACACGAGGACATTCTGCAGCACAGTGGAGTCGATTAAGTCATTATAGCTTTCCAGAAGGAAAAAGAACATTTAGGACATGTAGAAACTAAGTCTGCCCACAATCAAGTTTCCATTCAAATTATGAAAAAGAAGCGACCTTTCCCTTCCCCCATGGATCTTCCTCCCTCTGGCTCCCTCTGCTCCTGACGCAAGCACTGCACCAAGGCAACTGCCCTGGGCGCCCAGGCTGACTCCTGCACTCGGACGCTGACCTCACGGCTGGGCTGACGCCTGCACTCGGGCGCTGGGCTCATGCATTAGGCTCATGGCGGGGCTGACTCCTGTGCTCTGATGCTGAGCTCATGGCTGGTTCTGAAGAACTCCGGTTCTGCGCATGCCCCACGTCAAAACAGGCAAGTCTTCAGGTGTGGGATTTCCCAAGCCAAAAGCATTTTCGTAGAATTGTATTTCAATATTTACATTCTCTTTAAAGAAAGTCCAACTAAAAATAAAAAATAAATAAAAATGTTAAAAATAAAATAATCCACGAGAGAAGTGGGGTCTACTTGAATGCAATGCAAGATGAAGTGGATATCTGGACGCCCCTCCTCCAGGGATCCACATGCTCCCCCGGGCTCAGGTTCTGGGGTGAAGAAGCTCCTCGTGGCAGCGCAGAGGGAGGGGGTCCCCAGGTTCTTGGTCAGGGCAGGTGCAGGCCTGCGGGACACCAGGTGAAGGAGGCAGAGCTGGCCGCCATGTGTGGAGTGACTTATTCTAATTCAAACTCCCCTCTTTTCTTCCTCTTCTTTTTTGGGGAACTCATCCCTCTGAGACCTCAGACAGTCATGCGCCAGGCTATGGGTAGGGGTAGTGCAGGGCGGGCAGGGTGGTGGGGGAGAAGCATTCTGCTCTTTTCTGCAGTGAGGTAAATATCGTGGCCGTCGTCTGTTCTGCCTCCTCCCTGCTGTCTGGCTTCGTGAGTGCAGGTCAAGAGCACAGGTCAGTGCCCAGGAGGCTCAAGGGTGTTCAGGATGATCTTAGCAGAAGTCTCCATGTCATGAAGGGAACCCAGCCTCGCTACCTGCTCCAATCTCGGTGTTTGGCACCCCAAGGGCACACAGAAACCATTGTGGTGTGAGCCGTGCTGGAGCAGCAGACAGAGGCGCATTGTTGGGGGTCAGTGACCACGAGGCTGCAGAAGCAGTTCTGGGGCGCGGCGGAGTCCGGCCGGCTTGCGTGTTTTCTTCCTTAGCACCTGCCCCTCAGAAGCAATACGGGACTTTCCCCAGTGTCACCTCTGCTGAGTCCATGCCGGGGAATGGCTGAGAAACAACTTCCTGCCAGAATCCTGTCAATCTAAATCTCTACAAAATTCTAGGAACCAAGAAATTATAAACTAAAAGCTCTGAATGAGAAGCTCTCTGTGGGCAATGATCTGGGCTCTGCAGGGAGCTCCAGTAGCAGCCAGAGGGAAATAAATGTGGACAAGAACAACCTGAGGCTGCTCTGCTGAAGGCTGGAGCATGGGGACTGCCCTAAACTCTCACTCATGGTGCAGGGAACTTCCTATGAAGTCTCAGCTCATCTGCAGCCTTTGAACCAGGAGGGGCTCCATGAAAGTGCAGGTGTGTGGACTGGCTGGAGGAGTCGAGAGAATTGATGCCATGAATGAATCCAGATGAGCAGCCTCCATCGTCCTGAAACACCTCGGCCCCTTTGGAAAGGGTGGGCCACTTCTGTGTGGGTTGGAAGGGTGCCTGGGACCTGGGCCACCCTGTGGTGAGCCAGCTTCTGCCCAGGAGGTGCTGGCACTTGGCTGCAAGATGGGATGTGGCCTGCTAGTGAGGGATGGTCCCTGTGCTCCCACCACAGCCTCGACATGTCTCCGCCTGGAGACAAACAGCAACTTAGGCCTGGGGGGACCTCCACAGCCAAGAGATCTGGGTGCACTGTCTCACTTCTTGAGGCAGGGACCCATGTCCAACATGAGTGGAATTTAAAACTAAAGCTCTTTATGGGAAACTTTGAGTTTCCAACACAAAATAAATAGTCCTGTCGGATGCTGTGAGGCAGGTGCCATTGTTATCTCCATTTTATTAATAAGAAAGTCAAGGCCTACAGAGGTGTGGCATCTTATCCCGTGCAGCTACTAACCCAGAGGCAGGTTTTGAATCCATGTATGGATGCACCCAGAGGCCGCCGTCTCAGTGAGCCTTGAAGATGGCAGAGCATCCTCACCGACTCAGCACAGGGCTGGTGGAGACCGTGCGGTTCCCACCGTCATTTGCAGTGGCTGTCACAGAACCCCAAGGGCTCGCCCCGGCCTCTGGATGTGCTGCATCCTGGGCTCAGGCTCATGTGACTGTCCCGGAAGCTGCAGGCTTTGCTGCCTAAGCTTCACTTCTAGTGGGTTTGCAAAAGCATATTTTCCAGTCTGTCGTGTCCTTGCAGATTCTAGGGTGTGGGATGCAAATGCGGGTTGTGTTCCATGCTCTCCTGCCTGCTCCACAATACGGTGACTCCTGTGTGTGCCCTCGGCTGGCCCTGTCACCAGGCGGGCTCTGCTTGTATGTTATCAGTGCTGCGTCTTCACCTCTGAGGCCTCCGTGATGCGCTCCATCGAGGATCCTGTCCTGAACCTTAATAGTTCTCACAATTGCCTCGGCAAAGGCCCCACCACGGGATGACTGCAGGGCCGTTTATGTGCAAAGCGTCTCCCGCAGCAGCAGAGGCATCGCCCAGATGGCAGGAGGGAACAGCCAGCCCTCGCTGTGGTGGAGTGGCAAGGCCTGCTCCAGGACACTGACACTGTTGTGGAATTTCACCCTTTCTGTGGACGTTTGTTATTCTTCCTGGGCTAGCTTCACCTCCTGCTCAACGGCTTTGATCTGTTCTACCCACACCTGTGAAACAGCCTCCCAAGCCAAGTATTCACAAAGGATCATCCTAATAGATTCCAGGGACCTGGTGGCTCCTCTTCCAATGCCCCAAACTCTTACGAGGATCACCTTTCTCCTGCTCTGTCTCGAGGATGCTCAGGGTCTGGTCTCAACCCTGTCGTCATTATTAATCCCCGTGACCCCTCATTCCAAGGAGGCCGGGCAGAACAGCAACAGGAGCAGGTGCTCAGGGACAGCAGGTGCTCAGGGGGCGGCAGGTGCTCAGGAACAGCAGGTGCTCAGGGGGCAGCAAGTGTCGGGGGCGGCAGGTATCAGGGGATGGCAGGTGTCAGGGGGTGGCAGGTGTCAGGGAGTGGCAGGTACTCAGGAGGTGGCAGGTGTCAGGGGGTGGCAGGTGCTCAGGGGGCAGCAGGTGCTCAGGGACAGCAGGCCTGGGTCTAGACCAGCTCCAGCTTGCGTCCTTGGGCACCTCACTCAGTGCCATGGGGCTCCATTTCCTCTTCTCCTGGTGGTTGTTGTGAGTGTCAGATAAGACCTTAGCTCCGAGATAGGTCATGGACACATTTTGGCTGCTGTTATTAGGCCCTTGGACTCAGGTGCCATAGACTCTGATGCCAACAACACTAACTCTGAGGAACAAGAGCCTTCTTTCCATCCACCACACCACAGCCCTCCCTCACTGAGATATAAGTGAAGACACATCCCCTCCGGAAACATTTGCCTGCACTCCCGGTTGGTCTTGAATCTTGCAGCACAAATGTCGTTTCACATCCATAGACTGGAGAATCCCTCTCGGGCATGGAACCAACACCCCACCCAGTGGAGACAGTCACACAGAAAGAGTAAAACGCACCCCCTGGTGTGAAGGGCGCAGGGTCTAGGGAGATTCCCACCCAAACAAGAAACAGGGAGCAGTGACACCAGTGAGGCAGATGGTTAAGGCAAGAATAGGACGTGAAGGCCCCACCCAGAAAGCAAGGCAGGGCTAGCTGGGGAGGAGAGCCCAGAGCTCTCAGCAACAGTGTGCTCTGCATGACAAGTTCACGGTCAGACAGCTCACCTTCCTGATGGCTCCCTTAGATTCCATGTCCTTGCTGTGGCCCCATGGCCTCCCACATGGGGCACAGGTAGGCGACCCTGGGCGTGGACACAAAGGCCCCATCATTACAGTGTTTCTAAACACACGGGTATAACCCCATCCTCCAGAAATGCCTTCTCTTTGTTCTTGTCCTGGTATTTATATTTTAAAGCATGAACTCTCCACTCATTGTTCTTGCACTCTCATGGAGAAAAAAGGGAGAGGAGGGAAGAAACCACCTTTTTGTGTTGTTTGAATTAGTCCCTTGCTAGGCAGTTTCATAACAAGGTAACTTAGGTATAACTATAGGAGGCAGACATTGTATGGCTGTTTTGCAGAGGCAAAAACAGTTTCAAGAAATTTGGAAAACTTGCTCATAGCTTTTGAATTATGCCACACCCTCTTCTGAAATACAACCTGGGCTCTGCTCTCCTGCTTAGCTGGTAACCTCATAGCATTCAACTGGGTCAGTGAGTGGCTAGAATGCTTATTTTGTGTATGTAACAGAAGTGTTAGGAGGTTTGTATCTTGAATTTGTCAGGAGTGCCAGATTATTTTCTAGTTTACTTTGTTTTACACAACATGAAGTTCTGCTAATGTAAAGATAATCTGTGCCTCAGTTTACCCAGGGAGTTGAATAAGAATGAAAATGCTTCCTAGGGACAGAAGAATGAGAAATAGCCATCAAAAGGGGAGAACAGAAATCCTATTCCTTTGCGGGACTGAATACACTACCCAGGAAATCCCAGGACAATAAAGACCCCTTTCAGCCACATGCTTTGCTTCAACAAGCAGATTCAGCAGAAATGCGAGCCAGACAGGGTGTCGAGATGATCACAGGATCAACGCTAAAAAGGGATGGAGATTAGATGCTCCTCTCGTCATCTTTCTTTAAAAAAAACAACAAAATATAAAAGAGACTCATAGTCTTTTATAACACGTAAAACTACATGTAAGATGTTCATGAGGGAAGTTTGCTGATGGACTTGATGAACTTAAATTAATTTTTCTCTGACAGCCCTTCCTATACATTTTTCTAACTCAGGAACATTCCCCATTTTATTTTATTAAGGGCTGATTAAATAAGAAACTTATATTTACCATATGATTATTTGATATTCTAATCAGTATTCAATGCATCACGTTTGAGCCCTACTATTTGCAAAACATCATTGTAATGTGCCAAAGGTTGTGCAAAGATTAATAAGATATGCCCCTTTCCCATCTTTACTGACCTCAAATGAAATTGGACTTCCTAAAGATTCTTAACGCCTGAAGGGATTGTCACAGCGTTCTGGATGCTTATGGAAAATGAGAATACCGCAGCAGTGGTTAGATACAAATTACACTAAAGCTGTATTTCTCAAAATGTGATCCTGGAACCCGCAGCAGCAGCATTGCCTGGGAACTTTGTAGAAACTCAAGTTTTCACCACCGTTGGGGTTCAGGACATGCTACCCCAAAATATGGCCCCTTGGCATTTGAGAAAACAGCAAAACCTAAGATCACTCTTTGACCTACTTCCATCCGTCTCCCCTGAAGCAGGTGATTGGCCCTTCAATCCAGAGGTGATTTTCCTTTACCCGCAGGACAGGAGCAGCCTTATCTCTGAAGACGAAGGGACACAGAGAAGAATCTGAATACACAGACCTTGACAGGTTGCCCCGGTTTATCACCATCAAAGCCTTTGCCTGATCATACTTCCCCACAACTGTCCACTCTGTTGCAGGTGAGCGACAGCTATCTGGGCCAGTGATGCAGGGGGAAGAAGAATTGACCAAGAAAGTTGTAGGTAAAGAAAGGCAGATTTGTTAGAGAAAGTAGAAAAATGCAAGAAGGCAATGGGTAGCCTGCAAGAGAGAAGCTGACTGCCAGGAGACCAAGGCTTGCTGGGATTGTCTAGGATGGTGTTTACGCTGTCTGTGGAAGACGGCTTTTTGCAGTATGAATCACGCCAGGATTTCAGTGAGCTCACATGTATAGCTGGGCACAGGAAGATTGTGAGTTGTTTGCTCAGGAGAGCTGTGTATCCTGGACAATGAAGAAAGGCAGACTTGTGGCTCATTTGCCTTCAGTTTCTGCTCTTCCTCGCTCCTGCCAGCCTGGTTCCTTTTCCCTAATGAGTTCTCCACACACTCTTCTTTCTAAAAATGCACAGGTTTCCCTGTTTGTTTGGTTTTCATTTCTGAAGACTCCTGTGTCACGTAAAACTATATTAAATAAATTTGCATGCTTTTCTCTTGTTAAAAAACTGTATGTAAGATGGTCATATCAGAGGTGTTTTTAATAAGGAAAAATTAGAAACTGCAAGAGGAGTGGTTTGTTGACAGTTCTTAATCACACTCAGCCATTAAGAATGACAGTGCCACAGGTGTAAATGCTTTGGATGTAATGGGATAGGATGTTGTATGTCTAGGGTGGTCATGGCAGCCGCTGTGGCAAGACACCCTGGTGAGTGTCAGTGCCCAGCAGCTTGTGAGACGCCTGCTGAGTCCGTGGGTACAGAAAGTGGGCTTTTCCCTGAAGGGCATGGCTGTCCCTAAGGTGGGCCATCTTAGGAGGGGGCCAGGTCTTATGACTTATACTATACTTGACCACAGGGAAAAAGTGTTTTACATGATCAAGACAGGGCGGCAATGATTCAGACAAATCACACCAGAGTTTCCAAACTTGCTAAAAATGTGTGATGCTCTTGTCACATTCAGAACCCACGTTCGGAGCAGACCCACAGAGGCCATGGTGTCAATCAGGTCAACTAGTGGGACTCTGCCTGGTGACTCTTGGGTGACGTGGGACAAAGAACATTGATTCTGAATGTGACCTGGTCACAGGGCACACACCACAGGCATCCTGTCCTATGAGCTCCTTGCTTCCATGGAGGTCTATGGCTCACCCTCCCAGCCTTTTACCGATGATGGCCTCTGGGAGCATGGACAAGACAATTGCTTCAAAGAACACAAAGCTCTTCCCCTTTCCTATGACAAATCTGTCTCCCCTTACTTTTTTTTTTAAATTAAACTTTAAGTTCTAGGGTACATGTGCACAATGTGCAGGTTTGTTACATATGTATACATGTGTCATGTTGGTGTGCTGCACCCATTAACTTGTCATTTACATTAGGTATATCTCCTAATGCTATCCCTCCCACAGACGCCCATCCCACAACAGGCCTCAGTGTGTGATGTTCCACTTCCTGTATCCAAGGAATGTGTTCTCATTGTTCAGTTCCCACCTATGAGTGAGAACATGCAGTGTTTGGTCTTTTTGTCCTTGGGATAGTTTGCTGAGAATGATGGTTTCCATCTTCATCCATGTCCTCACAAAGGACATGAACTCATCCTTTTTTATGGCTACATAGTATTCCATGGTGTATATGTGCCACATTTTCTTAATCCAGTCTATCATTGATGGACATTTGGGTTGGTTCCAAGTCTTTGCTATTGTGAATAGTGCTGCAATAAACATACATATGCATGTGTCTTTATAGCAGCATGATTTATAATCCTTTGGGTATATACCCAGTAATGGGATAGCTCAAATGGTATTTCTAGTTCTAGATCCTTGAGGAATTGCCACACTGTCTTCCACAATGGTTGAACTAGTTTACAGTCCCACCACCAGTGTAAAAGTGTTCCTATTTCTCCATATCCTCTCCAGCACCTGTTGCTTCCTGACTTTTTAATGATTGCCATTCTAACTGGTGTGAGATGGCATCTCATTGTGGTTTTGATTTGCATTTCTCTGATGGCCAGTGATGATGAGCCTTTTTTCATGTGTCTGTTGGCTGCATAAATGTCTTCTTTCGAGAAGTGTCTGTTCATATCCTTCTCCCACTTTTTGATGAGGTCGTTTGTTTTTTTCTTGTAAATTTGTTTGAGTTCTTTGTAGATTCTGGATATTAGCCCTTTGTCAGATAAGTAGATTGCAAAATCTTTTTCCCATTCTGTGGGTTGCCTATTCACTCTGATGTAGTTTCTTTTGCTGTGCAGAAGCTCTTTAGTTTAATTAGATCCCATTTGTCAGTTTTGGCTTTTGTTGCCATTGCTTTTGGTGTTTTAAACATGAAGTCCTTACCTATGCCTATGTCCTGAATGGTATTGCCTAAGTTTTCTTCTAGGGTTTTTATGGTTTTAGGTCTAACATTTAAGTCTTTAATCCATCTTGAATTAGTTTTTGTATAAACTGTAAGGAAGGGGTCCAGTTTCAGCTTTCTACATATGGCTAGGCTGTTTTCCCAGCACCATTTATTAAATAGGGAATCCTTTCCCAATTTCTTGTTTTTGTCAGGTTTGTCAAAGATCAGATGGTTGTAGATGTGTGGTATTATTTCTGAGGGCTCTGTTCTGTTCCATTGGTCTATATCTCTGTTTTGGTACCAATGCCATGCTGTTTTGGTTACTGTAGCCTTGTAGTATAGTTTGAAGTCAGGTAGCATGATGCCTCCAGCTTTGTTCTTTTGACTTAGGATTGTCTTGGCAATGCGGGCTCTTTTTTGGTTCCATATGAACTTTAAAGTAGTTTTTTCCAATTCTGTGAAGAAAATCATTAGTAGCTTGATGGGGATGGCATTGAATTTATAAATTACCTTGGGCAGTATGGCCATTTTCACGATATTGATTCTTCCCATCCATGAGCATGGAATGTTCTTCCATTTGTTTGTGTCCTCTTTTATTTCGTTGAGCAGTGGTTTGTAGTTCTCCTTGAAGAGGTCCTTCCCATCCCTTGTAAGTTGGATTCCTAGGTGTTTTATTCTCTTTGAAGCAATTGCGAATGTGAATTTATTCTCTTTGAAGCACGTTCACTCATGATTTGGCTCTCTGTTTGTCTGTTATTGGTGTATAAGAATGCTTGTGATTTTTGCACATTGATTTTGTATCCTGAGACTTTGCTGAAGTTGCTTATCAGCTTAAGGAGATTTTGGGCTGAGATGATGGGGTTTTCTCGATATACAATCATGTCATCTGCAAACAGGGACAATTTGACTTCCTCTTTTCCTAATCAAATACCTTTTATTTCTTTCTCCTGCCTGATTGCCCCAGCTAGAACTTCCAACACTATGTTGAATAGGAGTGGTGAGAGAGGGCATCCCTGTCTTGTGCCAGTTTTCAAAGGGAATGCTTCCAGTTTTTGCCCATTCAGTATGATATTCGCTGTGGGTTTGCCACAAATAGCTCTTATTATTTTGAGATACATCCCATCAATACCTAATTGATTGAGAGTTTTTAGCATGAAAGGCTGTGGAATTTTGTCAAAGGCCTTTTCTGCATCTACTGAGATAATCATGTGGTTTTTGTCTTTGGTTCTGTTTATATGCTGGATTATGTTTATTGATTTGCGAATGTTGAACAAACCTTGCATCCCAGGAATGAAGCCCACTTGATCATGGTGGATAAACTTTTTGATGTGCTGCTGGATTTGATTTGCCAGTATTTTATTGAGGATTTTTGCATCGATGTTCATCAGGGATATTGGTCTAAAATTCTCTTTTGTTGTTGTATCTCTGTCGGGCTTTGGTATCAGGATGATGCTGACCTCATAAAATGAGTTAGGGAGGATTCCCTCTTTTTCTATTGATTGGAATAGTTTCAGAAGGAATGCTACCAGCTCCTCATTGTACCTCTGGTAGAATTCAGCTGTTAATCCATCTGGTCCTGGACTTTTTTTGGTTGGTAAGCTACTAATAATTGCCACAATTTCAGAGCCTGTTATTGGTCTATTCAGAGATTCAACTTCTTCCTGGTTTAATCTTGGGAGGGTGTATGTGTCCAGGAAATTATCCATTTCTTCTAGATTTTCTAGTTTATTTGCGTAGAGGTGGTTATAGTGTTCTCTAATGGTAGTTTGTATTTCTGTGGGGTCGGTGGTGATATCCCCTTTATCATTTTTTATTTCATCTATTTGATTCTTCTCTCTTTTCTTCTTTATTAGTCTCGCTAGTGGTCTATCAATTTTGTTGATCTTTTCCAAAACCAGCTCCCGGATTCATTGATTTTTTTGAAGGGCCTTTACTTTCAACTGTACAGTCACATGCCACATAAAGATGCTTCACTCAACAACAGAGCACACATGCAACAGTGCTCCCATAAGATTGTAACAGAGCCAAAATGTTCCTGTCGCCTAGTGATGTTGCCCCCTTCGTAACATCGAAGGACAATTACTTCACTTTTCAAAATAAATTGAGTGTAGCCTGCGTGCACAGTGTTTATAAAATCTACAGATGTGCAGTAATGTCTGAGGCCCTCACATTCACTCACCACTCACTCGCTGGCTCACGCAGAGCAACTTGCATCCCTGCAAACCTCATTCATGGTAACTGCTCTATACAGGTGCACCCTTTTAAAAATATTTTATACACTATGTTTACTATATTTTTTCTATGTTTAAATACACAAATCCTTACCATTGTGTTACAACTGCCTACAGTATTCAGTACAGTCACATGCTGTGCAGGCTTACAGCCCAGGAGCAACAGGTGCCTCCAGGCAGCCTCTGTGTGTGACAGGCTGCACCACCCAGGTGTGTGACGGGCTGCACCATCCAGGTGTGCAGCAGTGTACTCTCGCCATGTTCTCACAATGACAAACTCACCCAAGGGTGCATTTCTCAGAACATATCCCCGTCATTAAGCAACCTATGACTCTATTCTCTGGCAGCAGATTATCGATGTATATAACTAACTTAGCAGGTTAGCAACCAGTGAATTATAACATTGGTATTATTAGTTATTACATTATTATACTTAAAGTAGATCTCATTGGTTAATCTCAGATGAAATTGTATCTACTCTGAGCTTCTTAAAATTAACAAATTGTGTATCAAGGCACACTTACAAATTATTTTATAATTTAAACAAAATTTAAAACAGCTGAATTATTATATTTCTGTATAGTGATATCCCATTCTTTAATTTTTGTTTTACCTTCATAAAGAATAAGCAAGTTATGTGCAGTGTGTTTTGACATCTACAAAATGTTATAATTTTTCACAGGTTTTATTTCCAGACATTACAATTTTAAAAAGGAAATTTTCCTTTGTGATGATTGAAATTCGTGTAGTATATATAACTTGATTTCAGCTCTGAGTTTTAATTAATTGTGAGCCTTCATTAAAATAATTCATTTGAAATGAGTAAGGATGGTTACTGCTGAAAAGAACATTTCTTTTATTAGTATTTAACTATCAACAACTAGCAGCTCTCTTAAATCCACAAGCGAGTAAGTGAACGACATCTACAAAGGCTTATTGCATAAACACCAAAGCTGTAACAAGTTCGTTTTAAGGCATTTGTTGTTCTTGCTGTTTTCCTTGATAGTCTTAAGACAGCCCCTAGGTCTGGGATAATTACTGTGGTATGTAGAATTCTCTTCTCTTGTCCTGCAAGACAATTTCTCATCGTTCTCAAAGATGGAAAGTGTGGAGGCTCCCACATGTCTCTCCTCGGTCATCCAGTTTCCCCTGACCCATGGCAGCAAGAGAGCCTGAGTGAAGAAATGAAGCCATTCCAGTCCAGCCACAGTCCGCTGCCTAGGTCCTCCTCTCCATCACATTTTCTCAAGGTTATCTACATTCATGTTAAGGAACATCTGTTCTTTCTCTTTTCAAAACACTATATAGCTTTCTTCCCAATGCGTTTTGAGAGGAGATGCATCCTGGGGAGGAAAATGAGGGAGATTTGGGGTGAGGGATGTGTGCCCCTGTTTCTGGAGTGCAAAGACTTTTTTGTTGGGCCTCCAGGCATGGAGGGGGTAGGCAGGGTTGGGGAGCCTGCGGTGGGCAGGACCCACATGATACCACCGCTTCAGCCAGAGCCTGCTGCACGGCAGAGGCCGCCCTGCAGACCAATGGCCTTCCCAGGCCCGGTCCAGGGCTCACACCCAGCAGGAATACGCACAGCCGGGGCAGCCTGGGGTTTCAGCTGCAGGAGAGCCAGCAGCCTCAGCTGTGCTCCAGCAGAAAGGACATGGCCCCAGCAGGGAAGCAGCCGTCTCAGCTGGTGAGGACACAAGAAACCAAAGGCCAGGGAGCCAGGAAACAGGAGCCGGGGAAGCCACAGGGACTTAGTGCTCCTCTCTGCTCTGGGTGGGCAGCAGGGGTCTCAGGCCTCTGCAGGTCTGCAGTCCTGGTTGCTGCAGGAGGCTGGGGTGCGGTGTCTGCCTGAAAGGCGCACTGGGCCCAGGCTTGGCTGCGTCCTGCCCCTCGCCTCCAGGTTCCTCTTCCTTCCAGGGGTCCAGCTTTGTTCCACTCTCCCATCTTCCCAAGCAAGCTGCATTATCAGCACTGGGGCTTCCAGAACCAGGGTGGAATGCCTGTCACTGACAGCACCTCTTTGGAAGCTGCCCCAGTCCCCTCCAGAGAAGCTCAGACACACACCCAAGGGTCTCCCTTGTTAGGGCACCCTCCTGTTTGCTGTCTACAGACTCTCCACTGCCGCCCAGAAGACCAGTGCAGTGCAGGTACAGGGTATGAGGATGTCTCAGGTGTAAAGATGGCCCAGGTGTGAGGTTGACCCAGGTGTGCCCAGGTGTGAGGATGGCCCAGGTGTGAGGATGACCCAGGTATAAGGGTGGCCCAGGTGTGAAGATAGCCCAGGTGTGAGGATGAACCAGGTGTGAGGTTCACCTCCTGTGAACATCAGATGACCCTGCTTGAACCTAACCACGCACATTGGATGAGTCGTTCATCCAGTGTTGAATTTCCCCCACGACATGGTGACAATATCCTAACGTCATTTTTCCTCCCATCTTTGCCATGTACACTGGGGTTCTGGGGACATCTCAACGTGCTGGGTTGAGCAATGAAAGCGAAATGGCTTTATTCGTTTCTGTCACTGGACTCCCTTGCAGAGAGCGGAGCTGGGCGCCCTAGGCCCGCTCCAGGCTCCTGCGCCCTCTCCACAGTCTCTGGGGTGTCACAGGCTCTAGACCTCCTCCTGCATGTTTTCTCCAAGTGTCACTGCTAAGTCACACAGTGGGGACATCAAACGAGCCCCTCAGCCTTTTGTGCATGTTATGCTCAGGGTCCCCTGATCTTATGCTTTTTCATTTTGGTTGATTACACTGACTGGGGGTGTATTATGGGTACCGGAGAATGCATTAGGAAGAGTGTTTTCTTAAACACCAAGAGTTTTGAATGAGTCGAAAGCAAGGCAACAGCAAAAGGGATAAGGTGAGGTTAAGCCTGGGTCTCGCTGGATGGCACCATGTAAAATGGGGCCTGTGATCGACTCACTCTATGTTTTTCCCACCGTCTCCCTCAGAATTCACACAAAATGTGCAACAACTAGGCTGTCCTGGCCTTTTCCAAGATCACTTATAAGGAGTAATGAGCAACTCTGATTGAAATGCTGGGTGATACCAGGACCTCAGACATTCCATGTGAAGGCTTTTTAAGCCAGTGGAGGTTTCTAAAGCCTGAGAAAATGTCAGGGTGCATGCAAAACTCAGATTTGCCTCCCCTTTTTGGTTGTATTCTACAAGGGATTTTGGTCATGAAGAATGTGCTTTATAATATCTTTAGGGCTTTTGTCCCTTCCTCTTGCATCACACTTGGCCTAAATGGTGGGGGTCCTTCCTGGGGCACCACTCCCTGAGCAGGTGCAGGAGCAGGGCAGCACCTGCCTTAAATTGCAGTACAGCACGAGCACAGTCAGTCCCCAGAGCCTCAGTGACCCAGCAGGGTCAGCAGAGTCACCCGGACACTGTGGCCTTGCTGGTCACTGGAATTACTGCCCGATGGCCATCATGACCAGAGTTTTCAACTTGACATGCATTTCGAGGAGGACTGCAAAGGGACGGATTTGGTTGGGAAGGTGCAAGGATGCAAACGTTGGTGGACCAAACTCTCACAGAAATGGAACATTCCAGTGCTTTGCCTTGCAACCATCTCAGACAGGTTCCTGGGGGCTCTGGCACAGCTTCTCCTCCCAGTCATGGGGCATGGCCAGGGCCTCTGCACTGGCCCTGTGGTCAGGAAGTCCTCTGTGTGAGTGGCAGCTGCCCACTGTTAGAACACACTCTGCATCCCTGAGTCTCACAAATCAGCTCCTAGCCGGTGTCTCTGGCACTGGAAAGTCTTCTCAGGAGGTGACAAGAATGAGGGACCCTGGGGGAGCTGCAGGGACCCCATGAAGGGACCTTCCCATAACCGAGGGAACTCATTCGGGGGACAGCAGGGAGTGCTTTGTGTGCTGAGGAAAGTCCTTTGCTGGAAGCCACTTAGAGCAGTTTAAGTTTCCAGGCTTCCTTCTTTGAGGCACAAACTATCCCTGTTTACACTGTCATTTCCTCTTTCCGCTTCAAGTAAACAAAAGCTAAAAATAAATACATCATCGTAAAAATGAGTAAGACAATCAAATGAAAGGTCAAGTAGAAAGGCACAATATAAGTACCTTGTTTGTTAAAAACAAAACAAAACAAAAATTCCAAGTATAGCCTTTGTCTAAATCTAAAAGACATAAGAGGTTGGTGAATGATGTAAGGCAGCAATGTCCAACAGAAATGTAACATGAGCCACATCTGAATTTTATATTTTCTAGGAGTCACATTAAAAAGGTAAAAAGAAACACCTAAAATTAATATTAATGGCGTATTTTATGTTACCCGGTATCATCATTTCTACATGTAATTATTAGAAAATTTACAAATGGGATATTTTACTATCGCTGTTAAGTCTTTCAAGCCCACAGTGTGCATTTCACTCTTGCAGTTTAGCTCAGTTAGGACTGACCCACTTCAAGTGCCCAACAGCCACGCATGGCTGCCAGTGGCGACCTCATGGAACAGCTCAATTTCAGCATAAAAGTGGAGGCTCTCAGGTCAACATGCTGGACTGAAAAGCTTCAGCACTGGTCAGAGGCACGGACTAGGTGGGCAGCTATTAACGGGAGGAGACAAGAACCATTAGGGAAAGGGTGCGTCAGTCCTTCTATGGGGATGACTCAGCTATGCCCTGCAGATCTGTGGTAGCTCACACCTCCACCAGCAGAAAACCAGGGTGCCTATTTCCTCCAACTCTGGATGGAGTTGACAGTCTGATTTTACATGTGTAATTTTTATGTGTTTTGATTATTAGTAAAGCTAATAGTTCTCTCTGGTTTACAGGTTATTATTATTCCTGCTTTTGTGCTTAAAAACAAATTGTTAAATCAGAAGACTACTGTTTCGGTTTGTTTTCTGTTGCTTATAACACAATCCCTAAAACTGGGTAATCTCTAAGGAAAAGGAATGTATTTCTTACAGTTATGGAGGCTGTGAAGTCCAAGGTTGAGAGGCGGCATCTGGTGAAGGCCTTCTTGCTGGCAGGGTCTCTCTACCTGGTCCTGAGGCAGTCCAGGGCATCACATGGTAAGGGGCTGAGCATACAAACATGCTAGCTCAGGGCTCTCTTCCTCTTCTTGAAAGTGCACCAGTTCCATTCCCATGGTAGCCCATCAACCCACTAACCCATTAATCTATTCATTTATGAATGAATCCCTTCGTGAGAGCAGAGCCTTCATGAACTGGTCACCTCCTAAAGGCCTCACCTCTCAATACTGCCACATTGAGGATTATGTTTCAGCATGAGTGTTGGAAGGAGCATTCAAACCATAGCAACTACCATAGATAATTCACTCAAAATTAAGATGCTGGGAGAGAGAAAGGAGAGAGAGAGGATATCAAGAGTAAGAGGCATGGGTGACATTAACCAAGAAACCCACTGTCTATGTCAGCACCCTGCATTTAGTGCACCCATATTCGTACACTGTCTTTTTGTTCCAGTTCCTCACCCTTCCCTATACCCACATGCTAAGCCATGTGACTTTGGATTTTCCTCTACTAGAGTCAGAGTGTATTTCCTTGTCCCATTGGTGTAGATTTTGGCTGTATGACTTGCTTTGGCCATCTAAGTACAGGTGGAGGTGAGTGTGCCAGTTCTCAGGCTGGGACTTAGAAGATATCTCATATTTCCACTCACTGGTCTTGAATGTCTCCCATTGATACGAAGTGGACATGGTTACAGGAGAGACACAGGGAGCAGTTTCCCTGCTGACCTGCAACCCTGCAGCCCGAGGCTGTGCTGCCCCGAGCATGTTAGCTCGTGCTTATGGTCCCAGGCCACTGAGTTCGGATGGCTCGTTACAAAGCACAAGTGTGGTGATAGTTTAACAGGCCATGAGCAGAGACTGGAGGGGCGATCACCAAACACATAATACAGGAGAATGTCCCTACACTGAGGAAAGACTCAACTCTCTACATCAAAGGCTGAGGGAAAATATTAGGCAAAGATACACAGGTGCAAACTGGCAATTTTTTTCATTCCAGGTTGAAGAAGATACTACAATCCTCCAATGGGAGTGAGGTAACTTAGAAGAAAGATAATTAGACTGACATGGGAGTCCTCACTGCAACACTAAATTTAGAAAGCAATGATTATAGAGATTTTGAGGGAAAACGTGGAGATATTAGAAGCTTACCCTCACCCAAACTATTGTTCAGCTTTGCTTGTGAAAGATATTTTACCACTATACACTTTTTCAAGAAACAAAACAAAACAAAGTTCATGAAATATACCGCCCACACCAAAACTAAAAACTCCCCAAAGATGTAGAATTCAACTCCAAAATCTATTCTTCTTCCACCTCCCATCTTTTTCAAAACTATGTTTTGAGCAGCACGAGCCCCACAAGATGTTCATAATCACGGGATTGGTTGGTCTACTGGGGCCAGGAAGCATTCACACTTCTTTAGCAGTAACAGTTATGAGTACACCACAGCCATTGCACCCACGTATTCACTCCTCATTTAGTTTTCTCCACTGCTCCACAATGTAGGGACAACTATTGCCACCATATCACAGAAGGAAAGTGAGTCATGAGGATGCTGAGCAGCTTGGCGAAGGTTGCAGGGTGAGTAGGTAACAGAGGTGGGTGTCCCAGCACTCTAGTGTTCCACTGCCTCCTACACAGATCTCTAAGGGACCATCATCCTCCATGTATCAGCATAGCCACGTGCATCCACACTTACTATGGTATTGTCTGTGTCAGAAAGAAACTCAAGTAGCCACAGACCAGGAAGAAGCGTCCACCTGCTGCCTCAGTCTCACAGCACTTCCTCTCCTGCAGGGAGGTGCCCTTCCCAGCCCCTGTGTCTGAGTCTTCTGTGTTGCTGGCCCTAGGTCTCTGTGTCATGGGTCCTAGAGATGAGTATGTGATACTGGGGGTCGGCAGTCATTCCCCTACCCCTCCTGGATACAGGGACAGGCCTGGGGTAGGCATGTGATGCAAGCTAAGAACACAGAAAGCCTTTTCTGAATGTTATTTTAAAGAAAAGGGAAGAAGACTTTGCTTTTTGAGTTGCACAATTTGAGGCTGTGGATTGGGAATGCCAGAAGGCTAGGAATCACCTTCCCTGACAGGTGAAGGAATCCTGTCTGCTATAGGCAAGAATGAGACTGAATAAAAAAAGAGGGAAGGAGAGCAGAGTGGAGTGCAGAGAAGGGGAAGGAGAAGAACAAGGAAAAAGAGGGAAGTGTATACGTCAGCTCAAGCTATTGTTACAAAATGTCACAGACTGGGTGGCTTAAACCGTGTAAATTTATTTTTTCACAGTTCTAGAGGCTGGAAGTCTAAGGTCAATGTGCCCATCAGTTAGTTCCTGGTACTCCTCCTGGCTTGTAGATAGCCCTATCCACTATGTGCTTGCCATGGTTTGAATGTGTCCCCCAAATTTCGTGTGTTTGAAACTTAATCCCCAATGCTACAGTGTTGAGCAATGGGACCTTGAAGAGGTGACTAAATCATGAAACTCTGTCTTTATGAATGGATAAGTGTTGTTATCTTGGGAGTATCATGGGAGTCGGTTCTCATGGGAGTGGGTTCCTAATGGAAGGATGAGGTTAGCCCCCTCCTTTGCTCTCTGGAACACTCTCCTGCCTTTCCATCTTCTGCTGTGTATTGACACAGCATGAAGGCCCTCACCAGATGCCAGCATCATGCTCTTGGACTTTCTAGTCTCCAGAACTATGAGCCAAATATATTTTGTTCATTATAAATTACCCCTTTTGTGGTATTCTGTCATAGAAACACACACAGCATAAAGAATGTTATATGGGTTCTCTCAGAGAGAGCTATCCCTGGTGTCTTTTCTTACAAGGGCACTCATCCTATCATGAAGGTCCACACTCATGACCTTATCTAAACCTAATTATCTCCCAAAGGCCTTGCTCCAGATGCCATCACACTGGGGTTAGGACTTCAACAAATGAAGAGGGAAAGGACACAAATATTTAGCTCATAACAGAAAGGGAAGGGAAAGGGGAAGGAAGAGAGGAAGAGATATCTAACAACCTCATTTGAGTCCCTGGATCCAGTCACATCTGAAGCAAGAAATCTATTGTTGACATTTCTAGTTAAAAGTATCAACAGATCCCCTTTTAATATTAAACTCTATTGAATTGGATTTTTGATATTTGCAATTACAGCAGCTTTGATTAATTAATAGCATACATCCATAAAGTGAGAAACCACACAATCATTAAGAGTAATGAGAGGAATCTATATAAACTATTAAGGAAAGGGGCATACAATATATTGTTTATAGGAAAAGGGAGGTTGCTGAGCAGGAGATAAAGTATGATACTATTTAAGATGAAATGTACCATATTTATATATT
Organism: Papio anubis; assembly: GCF_008728515.1. Taxonomy (NCBI): domain Eukaryota; kingdom Metazoa; phylum Chordata; class Mammalia; order Primates; family Cercopithecidae; genus Papio; species Papio anubis. The sequence goes on from NC_044981.1 coordinate 164,026,103, forward strand.
TATATGTGTGCAAAATATCTGGAAAGGAAGATAGAAACAGTGGTTATCTTCAGCATTGGGGATGATAGTTGTTATAGGGTTAGGAGAGTTGACTTACTTTACACATGTCTCTGTGTGTGTGTGTGTGTGTGGTGTTGGGTTTTTTACATTGCTTTGTTTTAGAGTTGGGGTCTCATTCTGTTACCCAGGCTGGAGTGCACGGGTGGGATCTCAGCTCACTGCAGCGTCAAACTCCTGGGCTAAAGCAATTCCCCAGCTTCAGTCTTCCTAATAGCTAGGACTGCAAGCATGTGCCACTATGCCTGGCTAGTTTTTTTTTTTTATTATTCATTTATTTATTTATTTAGTTTTGAGACAGCATTTTGCTCTTGTTGCCCAGGCTGGAGTGCAATGGTGAGATCTCAGCTCACTGCAACCTCCGCCTCCTGGGTTCAAGAGATTGTCCTGCCTCAGCCTCCCGAGTAGCTGGGATTATGAGCATGTGCCACCACGCCCAGCTAATTTTGTATTTTTAGTAGAGACAGGGTTTCTCCGTGTTGGTCAGGCTGGTCTCAAACTCCTGACCTCAGGTGATCTGCCTGCCTTGGCCTCCCAAAGTGCTGGGATTACAGGTGTGAGCCACCACACCCGGCCTATTTGTTTATTTTATTTTTTGTAGAGACAGGTCTCCCTATGTTGCACAGGCTGATCTGAAATTCCTGGGCTCTTGGACTTAGACCAGTGGTTTGCCGGGGGCTCTCAGGCCTTCAGCCACAGAATGAAGGCTGCACCGTTGGCTTCTTGCTTTTGAGGCTTCTGGATTGGGACCGAGCCTCTACTGGCTTCCTTCTTCCTCAACTGGCAGATGGCCTATCGTGGGACTTCACCCGTGATTGTGTGAGCCAATTCTCCTTAATAAACTCCCTTTCATGTGTACATATATCCTATCAGCTCTGTCCCTCTGGAGAACCTGACTGATACAAAAGTAGATATGCTTCTTAGGGCTGAAATAGAAAGTGCCACAGCCTGGGTGACTAAAAACAACAGAACTTTCTCTCTCACAGTTCTGGAGGCCAGAAGTACAATATCAGTTTTACTGGACAGAAACAAGGGTGCTGGCAGGGCCACACTGCCCCCAAAAACTCTAGGGAGGCTCTATTCCTTGGCTCTTCCAGCCTCTATAGCTCTAGACATTCCTTGGCTTGTGACCACAGCACTGCAGTCTCTGTCTCCATCTCCTCATCACCCTCTCCTCTGTGCTTCTGTGTTGAAACTTCCTCTGCCTCCCTCTTCTAGGGATCTGTGTGATTGTGTTTAGAGTCCACCAGGAGGATCCAGGGCTAACTTCTTCTTACAATATGTTTAATCTAACCACATCTTTTTATCACATAAAGTAATATTCACAGGTTCCAGGAACTGGATGTGGTCATATCTTCAGAGCCACCATTCAGCTCACTACACGAAGGAAATTAGAAAATATTTTAAGTCAAATGATCATGAAAATAGAAAATATCTAAATCTGTAGGATGCAGCTAATGTAGTAAGAGGAGGGAAATGCTTAGTTATATCTGCTTAATATCATAAAAGAAAGAAAATGGAGAAAACACAAATTATGAATATCAGGAACAGGATAGTAGCATTGCCACAGATGCTACAGACAAGAAAATGATAAAAAGAAACATTAGAAACAATCTTGTCAATATATTTGGCAACTTTGAAGAAGTAGACAAATTCCCTGAAAGACACAAATTACCATAACTGACACAATAAAGGATCATTTTTTTAAAGTATGACTTTATATATCCCAGATAAATTGGATTGGAAATTCAAAGCAAAGAAAATTTCAGATGGCTTCACTGATGAATAATATCAAGAAAGACACCGATCTTACTCAAACTTTACCTGGAAATAAAAGAGGAAAGGGTATTTTCCAGTTCATTTAGTGAGCCTGGCCATGAGTTCCTACTCAATCCAGATGACACATTAAAAGGAAATAAAATTACACGCCAATGTCCCTTATGAACAAAGGTGTAAAAATCCTCAACAAAATATTACCGAGTGAATCCAGAAATAGAGAAAACAGATAATACCTTATGGCCACTGTGGGTTGACTTGTGCACCCCAAAAAGACATGCTGAAATTTGAACCCCAGGTACCTGTGAATGGGCCTGTATTTAGAGATAGGGTCTTTGCAGGTGTAATTAGTTAGGCTAATACAAGATCCTGCTGGAGGAAGGTGGTCCCTAAACCCAACATAACTAGTATCCTAAATCCAACATGAAGAAAACAGAGATACAGGAAGGAGAAAGGCATTCGGAGAGGCAGAGGCCACGTGTTCACCAACCAAGGAAATGCCAAGGATGGCCAGTGGCCACCAGAAACTGGAAGAGAAAAAGAAAGGTTCTCCACAGAGCCTTTGGAGGGAGTGAGGCTCTGCCCTCACCTTCAGGTGGAGTCCTGACCTCCAGCACTGTGGGAAGATCTGATCCTGTTGTTTCTCTTTCTGTTATTCTGTTATAATAGCTCAAGGAAATTAGTACAATGGTCAATGGGGTTTGTTCCTGAACTACAAATTTGGTTTAATCTATGAAAAGCAAATAATGTAATTCACCATGTTAACATAAGAAAAAAAATCATCTCAACAAGTCTAGAAAAACTCATTTAACATCCACTATTAAATAAAACATTTCAGGAAACTAGAAATAAAAGAACTTTAATTGGTTAAAGAACATCTACAAAACACCTACAGCTAGTATCACACCTAATACTGATAGACTCAACTCTGTTTCCCTAACGCTGAGCAAGGTGGGATGTATGCTCTCTCTGCTTCTGTTCAGCATTGTATTAGCCAGTGAAATAAGCCAAGAAAAGAAGTAGACGGTATACAGGCTGGTGAGGCAGAAGAAAATCTGTCTTTATTTGCAAATGACAGGACAAAGTACACAGAAAATGCTAAGGAATTGCAAAAAAAAAAAAAAAATTGAAAAGCTGCTAAAGCTATCAAGTAATTTAGCAAGGTTGTAGGATGGAAGGCCAATATAAAAAAATCTATTACCATATATGAGTAATGCAAATATTGGAAATGAAATTTTAAAAGAACCTTTTACTGGCTGGGCACAGTGGCTCACACCTGTAATCCCAGCACTTTGGGAAGCCGAGGTGGGTGGGTCACCTGAGGTCAGGAGTTTGAGACCAGCCTGATCATAATGGTGAAACCCCGTCTCTACTAAAAATACAAAAATTAGCCAGGCATGGTGGCAGGTGCCTGTAATCCCAGCTACTTGGGAGGCTGAGGCAGGAGAATCGCTTGAACCCAGGAGGTGGAGGTTGCAGTGAGCCAAGATCGCACCATTGCACTCCGGCCTGGGTGACTCTTGTCTCAAAAAAAAAAAACCAAAAAAACAAAAAAACAAACAAACAAAAATTACAATTGCATAAAGAGCATGCTTAAGGAGAAAATTAACAAAATAAGTGTAAGACCTGGAAACTACACTACAAATATAATAAATCGATGAGAAAAATTACAGAGGACTTAAATAAATGAAATGTAGACCGAGTTCATGGGTTGAGTTGGTCAGTATAATGAATATACTAATTCTTCTGAAATTGATGTATACACTCAGTGCAGTCCCCCCATGGCCTCCCGATAAGCACTACACACATGCACATCATGTGTGCTGATGAATGTCCTCTGCACACATGTCTGGAGATTTTAATCCACTGGGTCCTGAATAATTAGGAACCTAGAAATCTTCTTAAAGCCCCACAGATAATTCTGATGGACGGCAAGGGTTTTAAGAAGGACCGGCCTAAAAAACTGTCAACACCCAATCAGAAAGCAGGATGACCTGCTGTAAAGAACAAGGTTGGCCAGGCGTGGTGGCTCATGCCTATAATCCCAGAAATTAGGGAGGCCAAGGTGGGTGGATCGCTTGAGGTCAGGAGTTCGAGACCAACCTGGCTAACATGGAGAAACTCCGTCTCTACTAAAAATACAAAAATAGGCTGGGCATGGTGGCTTACACTTGTAATCCCAGATACTTGGGAGGCTGAGGCAGGAGAAGCGCTTAAACCTAGAAGGCAGAGGTTGCAATGAGCTGAGACAGCACCACTGCACTCCAGCCTGGGCAAAAGTGCAAGACTCCGTCTAAAAAAAAAAAAAAAAAAAAAAAAAAGACAAACTTGCCTCCTACTGAATTATACAAATTAAAAACAAAACCGACTCTGCTTTTACCTGACGTTGTAATTAACATAGATTTCCAAAAACGACCTTTCCTTCCCGCCCTTTCTTCTGTTTGCCTCCGGAACAGCGTGCCTGGCTGGCTAATCACACAGGTTGGATAAGATCAACAGAAAAACCCCTCTAACAGCCCAACAGAGCAGCACAGAGCCCCGCCTCTCTCCAGCTAGGGAAGTCGGGAGCTGAAGTGGAAAGCTGGTTGAAGAACAATGTGAAAAGAATGAGGCCTGACTCAATTCCTAAAAGGGGCTGCCTGACCTTATGCAAGCCATGGCTTCTATTTACAAACCCAGGAAACTGGACAAAATACTGAAGGGATCCCCTAAGATAATGAGAGGTAACAACAGATACGAAGCAAGGTTCTGTGGAAATGTAAGGTCGTGTTACCATGCAAGGCTGAAAAGCTTTCCTGATGGCTTTCTGATTTGCATATACTAAGGACTATTTCAAGAGGGTGACATTTTATGAATTAAAGGCACGCCACTTCCATTCACGGTGCTGTTCTGAGAGATTCGATGCTGTCCTTGACAATCTAAGAAAATCTTAACTCTGCATTATGTAAATACTAAGGACATGGGGTGTTTAGAATGAGAACAACCTTGTATATCTCTCAACTCCCTCTCCTCCCAGGGCCACCCTTTTCTTTAACTGAAAGCACAGTAAACTTAATCAGCTGCTCCTAACGATGCCTGCCCCAGCCTGGGAGATTCAGCAAGGCTCGGGGTGTGCACGACAAAGAAACACACACTCCAGCATCTCACTTTTGTTTTTCCCAGCCATCTTTTGTTCCGTGGCATGGGAAAAATCTTAATGAGCCTTCCCTGCTGCTGCAGAAATTCTTGTCAGATAAAAAGCAGCCCCTCCTTCCACCTGGCAAGGGCTCACAGAAAACACAGCAGCCCACATCGACTCACTTTTCCTGAAACAATCCCCTATTTAACTTCCTAGGCAACGGAAAATCTGAAGAAAATGAGATACCACAGAAGATGAATTTGATGTAACAAAAAGGTGTTTTAAAAGATAAGTAGAGAGGCCATCCTACAGAATTTCATGGCTGACAATGGTAAAAAGATGCAGAAAAGGACCATCTGGCCTGCAAAATTCAGCCGGGAGGGGTCCCGCAGCAGAGACCAGGCGTTCAAGGACGCGGATCCTTTTCTGTCTTCTTTTCCTCAAAATGCTTGTTGGATGATGGACTTAATTTTAAAACCCTGAGTCACTGTGGTTTAGCCAGCTATGGATGATGAAAGCACTACAATTATTGAAACTGACAAGGAGGCAGGTTCCTTCAAAAACAGGAAATCTGTACGCAGCGTACGTGGAGAAGAATGTGACACAAGCATTTGGACACACTACTAAACAACAACGTGGGACAGTATAGACAACAATTCAAAATACACTTCGAGGAGGTAAACAGTTCGTTATTCACTGGCTTCCTTTTGGAGGTTGTTAAATTGCTGAAATTCAAATAAAAGTCATTGAGCCATTGTGTCTGTCAGCTGTGCCTCTGTCTCACCCCCGGGTGGGTAGAAGTCCCCCCTGGCTTTATTCTCTGTGTTGTCACTGCAGATTCAGATTCAGGATTCCACCCTGAAGGTCTGCAGTCCCTCCCGAGACAGTCTCTGTTTCAAAATGCACAGCCATTCTTGACAGACAAGAAATGGATATTGAAAAACAAGTCATGCTTTGGATTAGTGTGGCTTCGAGATACAGAACGAATGAATTATTGCCTGCCTGGCCCAGAACACTTTGCCTCAGTACAGGAGTGTGAAGGCAGAGTGGGTGGGGAAGATGAAGGGTGAGGGAAGCAATTGCAAATAAAATCTATAAGGAACCGGAGAAGGTGGTGCTTATAGATGGGTCCCCTAACTGAGTTAGAGGGCACAGGAGGAGGCGAAGGGAACCAGTCTCTCATACATGTGATTTAGGAAATATATAAGGATTGTGTATTTTAGGGCACTTGTGAGATGGGATAATTCCCTTGACCCTTTCATGGGTGGGAACTGGAGGGCACAGGCTCTGGGTCCAGTTGGCCATTTCAGCACTAGCAGGGACGGACTTCAATCACTTGAACCTGCTGGACTCAACCCCTCATGGGAGGCAGCACACAGGCGAGTGGGTGCTGGGACCCCAGTAAGTGCTTGTGGGCTCCAGACCCACAGCAGCATCTAGGGCTACGTTACAATTAATGCTCTTTTAGCTTTGCTGTCCACAGACGACTTAAGCATTAAACAGCTCAGTGAAAAGTCAGTGTGACAGCCGTTATGGGTTCCCGCATCCAGTGCATCCTGAATTCTTGTCCAGCGTCAGAGAGGAATCAGGCCACGCAAATGGTTTGAACGGTGATGAATGCAGAGGATTTTATTAAGTGGTGGAAGTGGCTCTCGGCGGAAGGGGAGCTGGAAATGGGATGGAGCAGGAAGAAGGTGATCTTTCCCTGAAGCCCGGCCATCTGCAGCCAGGCTCCTCTCTGAAGTCCTGCCGTCTGAAGTTAAGCCATGTCTATCCGTAGTCTCTCCGATGCCCAGTTGCTTCTTCTCCTCTCAACGTTCAGCCACTTGTCTCTTTGCCAGCTGAGGCCTAGGGTTTATGTAGGCACAGGAGATGGGGTGGGGTGGACCAAAAAGGTAACATATGGGCAAGAAAACAGAGATAACTGTTCTCATTTAGAGCTATGGTTTCCAGGCTTGAGGGTGGGGCCTATGCCGGGGAACTGCCCTCTTCTACCCAGTATTTCCCTGCCTCCTGTCCATATCACTTTGATACTTTTTGTGACACAGGTAGATAATTACTATAAACTGAAAATTAGCTTTCCATTGCAGGGAAAAAGGTTTGAGGTTCTGTCAACAACCCATGGACCTCTTGTCTATGGAATGAACAAAGAAATAATGTCATATACATAAGCTGCCTTGAGCCTTCTGATAATTTCAGATTCTGTTTATAAATGTCTTGCTAAACTATAAGGCCTACAAGGACGTAGGCTATGCCCATCTTGCCATCTTGCCTGCCATTACTTACCCAGCCTAGCACACAGCAAACACTCCATTAATAGTGGTCATGCCAAAAGTTATGACCCTTTGGTATCACTGAGCTTGTAGACTTTGTTACCTTCCCAACCCCGCTCCCACCTCCTGCTAACCTCCTGACCTTCAGAAGAACCACCAATCTGCAGTGGGCTCTGCACGCTCCCCAACTCTCAGCTGCAGTGTTGGTTAAACGAGTGAACATTCTGGTCTCTTTTATAAGCAGACTCAGGGGGCCAGCTGAGTCTCAAGTATACACGAGGAGAAAGATATCCTCGGGACATCAGGGATTTAGTGACACCAGCACCCACAGGGCATCACGAATACCACCTGGTGTCAACCCAGTGCTCTGCTCTCAAACTCCCCACAAGACATGACCAGTTTGTGCCCTACAGCATCAATGCAAAAAGCCTGGCACCTACCAGGCAATTTCCAGCTATCACTCATAGCTCAGCTCCTTGTAAATCTACTGCTAATTAGTTTATCTTGATCCTTCATGGATCTATTTAAGGATTCAGCTCTGCAATTTCATGGGGTATTTGCTGAGAGCAACAGACATTAGGAGAGGCCACGGTCTCTACTTCTTGCGGGAATTCTCTTAGATTTTCTGGAAAGTGGGGAGCAGGGTTTGCCCTGTCTACTTCAGCCACACCCGGATAGCTTCCATCTCCCTTTGTGAGGCGAAAGGCTTTTATTCTACCTGCCTATGGAAAATCATTTTCCCTTTAATTTTGCAGGTGCTTTTGGCCCAGATAAGCTTGCCTCAGGGTTTGGAGATGCTGCTGTTTATCGCGGTTACTCCCCTCTCTGGGGAGCCCCTCATCTTCTCATGCAGATCTCACCAGAACTTGATTCCTGCAGGGGCTCCCTGCTGCACCAGCCCTACCGTCCCCAGCACTGGGCGTGTCTCCACCTACATGATTCGGTGAAGACCCATCTTGTCCCAGGCTCAGATTCACAGGGGCAGAAACCATGGCTGGTTTTGGTGACAGATTTAACGCCAGCACCACATACCAAGCCTGAAACAGAAGAAGTGCTGGCAGTATCTCTGGAGTGAGGAGCGAAGTGCTGCACATGGCATCACCTCACAACTGCAGGATAGATTCGTGTCTGACTTTCTCCTTTGTGTCACATCCCTATAAAAAAAATTAGCTGCACCTTCACTTGGCTTTTTGACATATGATGTATCTGCCATTGGCTTTTTAAAAAAATAAATTCTGGAGTGACCTAGCATTCCACTGACTTTTAATAAAACATGTTAAAATGTCTCCAGCTTCCTTGTGGGCTTTTAGTTTTGAACATTTCACCACAGTTTCCCCAGCTAATCCCCGTGCGTCGCACTGCCCCTCATGCGTGATCCTACATGTTTCCTTCCCCTCTGCTTCTGTTCAACGCTTTCTGAAGATGAGAGCTCAGAGCGCTTAATTATGGATGATCCTCTTTCTCCTCATGCAAATTTCATCAATTCACAGAGATACCAGTTGTAGCTCCCGGGCAAATCTGATATTTTCTTAATGTTCAGCAATGTAGCAGAGTGCCACAGCTGTTCTGTCACTGATGCTGGGAAAAAGAGGGGGCAGGGCCAGCGCTCTGCTTGGCCTTGAGAGAAAGAGAAAAAATCCCCATTATTTCAGCAGCAACTCACATTTAGCAGGTTCCCACAGAAGGGCTGAGCTGGCCTAGGATGTCCCACTGCCCCCAGGACACCTTGAAGCCCTGACAGGGGCAGGGAGCAAGGGCTCCTGAACTTTATTTCATTACGGCGAGTGCTGCACGGCTTGATGAGGGAGACCTTGCCAGGCTGGAGGGGGACTGTGGAATGAGGAAAGCAGTAAGAGCTCTCAGGCTGGATGGCTGAGGGCTGGGTCCGCACAAGCCATTGGCTCTGAGCAAGGCTTACAACTTCACAACCATCACACCTGCTTTGAAAAAGTAGATTTGTGCAGGACTGAAGCTAGCTCAGTCAAGGGAAGGACAGAGGAACTACCTGACCCATTCTTCATTTGTCTGTTTCAGAAACACCAGGTTGTTCCAGGGTGGTCTGCACTCCTAACATTTCAGAAAATGAACCACGCCCACGAGAAATGAATGGGCCTCTCCACGCATATATTCAGAGAAAGGGCATATAAACTAGATTACATCATGAAAGTACTCATTATTGATAAGAAGTGACTTAAAGTTTTTATAACAGAAAAGAGGAAGATGAAGCTGAGCAAATGTATGTCTGTGTGTGTGAGCACACACGTGTAAGTATATATATGCACACACACATATATACACACAAACACACATATGCACACACACATATGCTAATATATGTTCACAGAAGAAAAAGAGCATTAATAGAACATAAGGGCCCCAAGAAATGCTAACTTAGCAGCACAGATGGTATATCCAAACTCGCGTGTTCTCACTTCGTTATATTAGAATCCCAGCCATGGCTCTGCAGTGGATAATATCACACATTCTGCCGAGCTCCACAACCAACATTTCTATGGGCTTGTCAGGAAAATGCCCTTCCATATGCAGGAAGAGCCATCGCCGCTGGTGTCCGGGGTTACCTGGCAGGCATACCTCCTGTCATCAACCTTCAGACCGATAGTAAGGAAATTTAACCCACAAAGACCTTGTGGATATCCAGGAATACATAGGTTCTTCATAAGCAAAGATACCCAGCTTCCAGTCCCATTATTATTTCTGTGGAAATGTAAGCAAGTCTTTAAGGTCTGTTTACTAATCAGTAAGAGAGGGTGCTGGCAGCTCCAGTGGCTCAGCTGACTATTGATGCTTATTAGAAGGCGCTACAGGGGGAGGTGCCTTCACAGAGGCGGAGCTTGCAGTGAGCCGAGATCACGCCAATGCACTCCAGCCTGGGTGACAGAGCGACACTCCGTCTCAAAAAACAAGAAAGAAATCTTACTCTATGGAGACTCAACGCACAGAAACCTGGGCTAGACAGTGAGGCTCCCCTGGGAACTGAATAGGCCAGGATGAAAAGAATCAGTGTCCCATTCCCTGAAACTGGAAAGTGAGATGTCTAAGCAGACGCCCTCTGGGGCTCGGAGATTTGCTCCAAGGCCAGCCTGGCGTGGTGAGTCCCTGCACTCGTCGGCTCGAGCTGCTTACACTTCACGGTATGGTTCCTCGTACTCAGAGCCCCGTGCAATTCCCGGTGCGTGGTGCACGCTCAGCGTATGTTGAGTTGCAAGTAAACTGGCGATGGAGAGGCCACACTGCGCCTTCCCACAGGGTGTGGGAGTGGCGGGGACGCCCAGGGCAGCACCCGCCTTCCACCTCCCTGCATTAGGCCCAAACACTGGCATTGAGGAGATCCTCCTTAGAGGATATTGGGGTGCGGAAGCTGTCCTGACAGGAGTTGGGCTGAAGAAGACAAGGGGAGTTGACAATAAGAGCAGCAGAAAGAAGAACAGCAGCCACCTGGAAGCCCCTGGAAGCTGGGGTCCCCGGGACACAGCCAGTGGCACTGTGACCTCAGGCAGCCACATCCCCACCTGCCACTGAAGGTCACCCTGATTCGGGCCTCACCCAAGCTTCTGGGGAGTCTGGCTGGGGGCCTCCTCTGAGCTCACTGACAGTCCCTCCATATTGGTGTTCGCAGCTTCTGATGCTGCCGGAAGTGGCACCTGCCCAGGATTTGCTTCCAGAGCCTTTGTGTCCAAGTCCCTGCCACGAGGTGTGTCTCCAGATGTCTGCCAGGCTGCATGGCCTCAGGAGCATGGAGTCTGCAGGCCCTGGGGCTTTGCCTGTGGGGGCTGCGTGTGTTCCATGCTGAAGTTGGGAAAATGCCCCCTCTCCATGGGGTTGCACTTTGTACCGGGGTCTCAGAGTGCCTCAGAGACTTCCTTCTTCCTGCAGCCCCTTTCCATGGGGTCCAGATAGGGGCTCTTGAGGTCAGGCCAGGACGCCCTTCTCTAGGGCAGACTTCAAGCCATGTCCCAACTTTAACTCTCCCCCTGTACCACACAATCCTTCCTACTCATCCGGGCAAACCCTCCTAAAAGTTAACTCCAGTGTGGCCAAGCTCGACTCCAGACACCCAAGAGGGCCCACACCACCTGAGGTCCTCCTCCCTGCTATGTAGACTTGAACGAAAGATGTAGGGGCTAATATGCACTCATTCAGTCAAGTGGCATGGACGGTTATCGATGCACTGTGTAAAAATGCACATATAAAGAGTTGCATTTGTGGAATGATTCATAGTTCACACAGTAGTCTCGCCTACTGACCTGTTTGACAAGTATTAGTCATGTCATGTGAGTTCTGACTGCCCTGTGGGATAAGCATGTAAGCTAAAAATAAAATCCTAATTCCCCCAGCTGACTGAACAGATTCCCTCTTGGCCAGGGGGACCACAGAGAAACCTTAGAAACTGAGTTCCTGGCCATGATGGGACAGGAGGTCAGACATGCGTCTTCATACCCCTTCCTTTCGGATATTAGACACAGCAATGGCCCAGCACTAATGTTAAAATAGACACCATGGGACTGATGGAGTAGACCCTTTGTGGCACTAAGATAACAAATTATAAACAGGACCTAAGTCCATACCAGGCAAGGGTTAAGTCACACACCCTACTCTTACAGAGAACTCTGTGTTCTAACTGCCACAAGGATATTATTTTTCTTTAGCAGTAAAACAGGCACTGCCCTCAAGATAAGCAACATTAAAACAATGGCTGCTTCCCAGCCTTCAGCATGGCCACCTTGCAGGCTGTAACCCTTTGTAAGAAATAAAGTTATCATGGTCTCTCATCTCAGTTTGGAATGTGGCACCTGCTGAATCTTGGTGACAATCGAAATTCCTACTGTACCATCTTGGTGCCTATGCAGTGGAGAAGATGGACTCCTTGTAGTAAAATGGAAGGAGGGGAATTAAGAAGGAATGGATGTTGAGCAGATAAAACCAAAAGGTCTGACTTAGGGCAGAGGTACCACTCTGGGCCTGCATGGCTCTGCCTTTCCACCACACTCGTAACTGGGACTGCAGATAAATATCCCCAAAGATCTCACTGTGTATTTTTTTGTCTGGCAACTACAAGCTCAATTACCAGGCTGAAGCCTGCAGAGGAATCCTGAAGTTCAAACGTCATGGGTGGGGCAAGGGAGGGGGTGGTTAATCGGGCGTAAAGGAATGAAGGTCAGCCTGTGCCACCTTCCCCCATTCACATTCTGCTTATGCATGAAATATTCCAAAAGTGAATAACCTCGTTACATCTTTTTTCCCTGTTGTGAAAATAGTTGTCCTTAAAGGTGGTAGGCAATCTCAGAAGAGAGTTATGGTTCTTGTTTTGAAGCCCAAAAAGGAGGGGGAATAGAGCCTTGGGATGAGGGTAAGAGTTTGGAGAGTAGTAGTTGAGGGAAGAAGCCCGTGAACAAATGCGGCTAAGCTCTTTAAGTCCCTAAGAAAGGGAGTTGGAGCCAATTCAACCATCTTCCAAAACAAGGGATTTGCAACTCACTGAAAGATGGGGATCATTTATGTCCACAGTTTCATTCAAAATCTGAGCTACAATAAATGGATCTGGGATGAAATGAAAACCTTTCATTAAATATATTTTCAAAACAGGCGTGAAAGACACTGAACAAATCCCTGTCAGCTGCACAGGTGTCTTTGTAACACATTGGCAGTTAGCGTGACAATGCACGGGAAACGGCTAGGCTCCAGGTTCCGCTCCAGCTGCTCAGCATTCACCCTGCCCCATGCCCTCTGCAGAAGCAGCTTTGCCGAGACTGGAGGGCCAGCAGAGAAGAAACCCGAAAGCAGGTGTCCAAGTAAGGAAGCACTCCCTTGGGGAGATGGGAATTGTAGTTGAAAACTCTAGACTTCTACTTAAGGAAAAGGGAGAGATTTCCCAGTGTGGAATGAAGTTCCATGGCACGGGCTGTGTTCACCCCATGGCACCCCTCAGGAACCAGGGTGCTTTGACTGTCCCCTGGAAGTTGGCTCAGTTTATGCAAGGACTGCTCGGATGAGCTATGGAGCAGATGGGGTGAGAACCACCAGCAACTGGGTTTTAATTGGGACCCAAAAGTTCCAGGCTCTGCTTCTTAGAACATAGCTCCAAACAACGGTGGAAGCCCACAGGTTCTCATCAAGGTCCTGAGCAGAGAGAGCCATAGAGTGGGTGACATGTATATGCAGAAGCCCAGCCTTGCTCTTCTCCCCTTCTGTTTCTTGCCTCTCCCTGGTGTATTTCATGCACCAGCACCTTCCTCCAGGTCTCAAGAAAGACTCCTAGGTAAGTGGAGTGAAAAGAGCTGGGACTTGGAGAGGGACGACCTGGGCTTGGATCCCAAACCTCACACCAACTACCCACGTTACCTCAGGCACAGGCTCTCTGAACATCCAAGAATGAAAATAGCTACAGCCCACTGACCTCGCAGGGAGAGGCAAGATCAGAGTCCTGATCTCCAAATTCACCGATGAACTCTAAAGTGCTGCCACATTCTAGGTACCAGGATCCCACAGTGGTCTACTTGTGCCTAAGTCGGCTGGGGCTGCTGTACAAACACAAAGGCTGGGGTATTAAACAACAGACGTGTGCATCTTACAGCTCTGGAGGCCCAGCTGAAGGCACCTACTGTGTTGGTTTCTTCTGAGGTCTCTTTGCTTGGCTTGTAGATGCCATTTTCTCCCTGTCTCTCCCTTCATCTTCCCTCTGTATCTGTCTGTCCTAATCTGTCTCATATGGCTCTGTCTTATGAGGACATAGCCATATGAGACCTGCCCCAATGACCTCACTTTAACTTGATTACTTCTGCAAATAATCCATCTCCAAATAAGGTCCCACTCTGAGCTACTGAGGGTTAGGGCTTCAACATATGGATTTGGGGGGACACAATTCAATGTGTAACAGAATGGATTTGCCTCTCTTTCTTCTCCCAGCACTACTGCATGTCTTCCTGTTTCTTAATGAAAAGCTGGAAGTCCTTCCTAGCTCTACAGCTGTGGGTCCCAATCTTGGAGGCTGTTAGAATCTTTCAGGGAGTTTTAAAAATGTGATGTCCAAGCCACATGCAGACCAGGTAAATCATAACCCTTAGGAGTGGGGTCCAGACATGGGCACATTTCAGAGCTCCCCAAGTGGCAAATCCGAGACCTACTGCCTTAAAAGGACTTGCGGGTGGGAGTGATTAAATGTTGATGTATCAGAGCTCCTCTCCTGAGGGCTTCTGCTTTGCTACGTGGCTCTGCTCAGGAGCATCCAACTCCTGATTAGGCCTGAGATGGGTCAAAAAATTTGAGCAAAAGCTGGAAAATTGTCTCCAAAATGAAATGAGTGACTGCATGTTTATAACGGCATTGCCCTTGGAGGAGAGAGATGCTCATTCCAGTGTCTAGAATTAGGGAACAGGGGTGAGCTGTCCAAGCAGAAACTGAATCAAGAACGACTTCTCAGACATCATGCAGGAGAAACTTCCTCTTCTGTAGTCTTATCAGCAAAGGCATCATGCTCTTCAGGGCGGCTCTTTGGTGACAAGCATTGAGACGATAGCACCATATGGAACAACATGATAAGGGCCCCTAGCAAGATGCTTGTGAGATTGTGCCAGCCTTTGGGGCCACAGTAAGACTCCCTCAATGGAGTATGTGAAAGGGACTGGCTGTTCACCAGCACCAGAGAACCTGGAGTTTGAAAACCCAGGTCCCAAAATATTTTCTGGTATCTGGGCCCCTGAGTCTATCCTGAATTTCGGTAAACCTTTTTGAATGTTTTGGTGATGTTACCTGCCTTAAAATGGGATAAAGAGGGATTTTTGTTCACTCTTGGACCAGGGCTTGAAAGGGGGCCCTGTACCCTTGGGACATGTAGGAGGGCTGCAGGAACAGTGAGAAAGCCCCTCCTTGAAAGCCCCAGAGGACCAGGGCGCTGCTGGGCCAAACCTTGCTCCTCAGACACGTGTTCTTCTCCCATCTGCTCACACATCCATTCATATGTTCACTCATTCACTCGTTCACTCACTCACTCATTCATCTATTCACTCATTCACTCACTCACTCATTCATCTATTCACTCATCCACTCATTCACTCAATCATCCATTCACTTATTTACTCATTCAATCGTTCACTCACTCACTCATTCAGTTATTTACTCATCCACTCGTTCATTCACTCACTCATTCATCTATTCACTTATCCACTCACTCATTCATCTATTCACTCATCCACTCATTCACTCACTCACTCACTTACTCATTCACTCACTCACTCATTCACTTATTTACTCATCCACTCGTTCACTCACTCACTCATTCATCTATTCACTTATCCACTCATTCACTGAGTCAGTCACTCCTTCACTTATTCACTCATCCACTTGCCACTTCTGTGGCTTTCAGGGAAGATTGGGCATCCTCCCTCCTTGGCACAGCCTGGGGGTTCTTTACTTTGGTCCCAGCCTCATTGGGTGGCAGGTGTGTGGCTGCCTCCCTCTGTGGAGTCTTCTAGTTCATGCCAACTCCTCCTTCCTGTACCTGGTTGCACACTCCTCCCTGCCTGGCTGTCGTTGCATTTACTCATTCATTCATTCACTGACCCACTCGTTTACTCACTCATTCATTCATTCGCTCATCCATTCATCCACTCATTCACTTATTCATTTGTCCATTCATTCGCTCACTCATTCATTTGTTATTCATCCTCTAATTTACTCATTTTTTCATTTACCCACTCAATTCACTCACTCACTCATTTATTCACTTATCCACTCATTCACTCACTCATTCACTTATTCACTCATCCACTCATTTACTTATTCATTCACTCATCACTCATTTATCCATTTATTCATTCACTCACTCACTAACTCATTCATTCACTTATCCACTCATTTACTCATTCATTTGTTCAATCATTCATTCACTTATTCACTCATCCACTCATTTACTAATTCATTCGTTCACTCACTCATTCCCTCATCCACTCATTTGCTCATTCATGCATTCATTCACATGCTAATTCATTTATTCACTTATCCACTGATTTACCCATTCATTCATTCATTGACACACTCATTTATTTATTCACTTACCCACTCATTCACTTATTTCTCATCCACTCATTTACCCACTTGTTCACTCACTTGTTCATTTACTTATTCATTCATCCACTCATTTATTCACTCATTCATTCACTCACTCATTTATTCCCCCAGTCACTCATTTAGTCATTCATTCATTTATTTACTCATCCAGTTGTTCACTCACTCAATCACTCATTCACTTATTTACTCATCCACTCATTTACTCATTTATTCATTCACTCACCCACTCATGTATTCATTCATCTACTTATTAACCCAGTCATTCATTCACTCATTTGCTAACTCATCCAGTCATTTACCCACTAATTCAGTCAGTCACTCACTCATTCATTTATTCCCTCATCCACTTATTTCTTCACTCATTCATTCAACCGATACTCAGAAAGAACTTTCTTTTTCTTTTTCTTTTTTTGAGACAGAATCTCACTCTGTTGCCAGACTGGAGTATAGTGATGTGATCTCGGCTCACTGCCACCTCCACCTCCTGGGTTCAAACGATTCTCCTGCCTCAGCCTCCCGCATAGCTGGGACTACAGGCACGCACCACCACACCCAGCTAATTTTTGTCTTTTTAGTAGATACGGGGTTTCACCTTGTTGGCCAGGATGGTCTCGATCTCCCGACCTCATGATCTGCCTGCCTTGGCCTCCCAAAATGCTGTTATTACAAGGGTGAGCCATTGCACCCAGCCCAGAGAGAACTTTCAACATGTCAAGTACAGTTCTGTGCCCATAGATGAGGGAGTGAGCAAGATTGACTAAGTTCTTGTGCTCTTAAACTAATATTTTACTGGAACAGACATACAATGAGTAAGCTAACAAATCAATATACAACAGCTTCAGGTGGTAAGAAGTACTATGAAGAATGACAAAATTAGGTAAACTAATAGAGAGAGGGCAGGCAGGAACTGGAGCATCCCATTTTCTCTAGAGTGATCAAAGAAGACCTGAATAAAAAGGCAGCATAGCTAAAGCAATTGTTTGGGCTTTGCTTCCTTCTTATTAAGAGCATTGGTGTTTACTTAGCTTTGCAGCTTGCAAAGCCACCTCAATCCACTGTCTCAGTTTATGCCCACGATGACCTGGCAGATGGAGGAAAACAGGCACTGTTGTTTCTATTATACACTGTTGTTTCTATTATACAGGTGTTTCTATTATACTGGGCTGCCTCCCCACCATCCCTTCACGTTGTATCCAACCCTGACTTTTGTGTCCCACCGAGGAAAGAAGAAAGCCACCCACGCAAGTGACCATGGCCTCTAGCTGCTCTCTCTGCCTGTGGACAGCCAGTGGATTGGGCTAAGACACAAATGCCTTCCATCGATTTTCCTTTCAGCTTTTACTGGGCACTGTTCATGGTACTCTTTAAACATCAATGTGGTTTATCCCATGGCCTTCTGAGGAGCTGTAAAACTTCTTTCCTTGCCATTCAAGTTCAGTTCTGGCCTCAATATGTTCTATCTTGTTTTACGTTTTTAATGGAATTCAAGTTTACAGAATTAAATGAATCATTATTCTTGATTTATGATATATTCTCATCCTTGCTCCATACTCGACTCTCCTGAGGTCTTGTATTTTATTTCATTTATTTACTAATTGGTTTTTAGTAATATAATGAAAACCAAAATTCACACCACTCAACCCAAGAACTTCAACACTGGCCACTAAGG
Source organism: Papio anubis (assembly GCF_008728515.1). NCBI lineage: Eukaryota > Metazoa > Chordata > Mammalia > Primates > Cercopithecidae > Papio > Papio anubis. Next base: position 164,044,080 of record NC_044981.1, read on the forward strand.
TCTATATGCCCTTCTGGCTTTATTTCTCCACTCAGACAGGTAGCCACCAGCCTGAATCAGGCATTAAGGGTCTCTTGATGTTTTTAGTATACAGTCTTAGCAAGGGTATGTATGTGTGTGTGTGTGAGCCTGAGCAATATATTGTTTAGATTTGGTAGTTTTTATTCTTAAAAGCTATTCTCTAAGCCGTAGTTATCGCCATTTAGCCTCCATACAGTAGGATCTAAGAATATGGAACTTACTAGAAATGCTAATTCTTGAGTCCCGCCCCAGACCTACTGAATCAGAAATTCTGATTTGCATTTCTCTGATTACTAATAAGGTTAACAACCTTTTAATTTCCTGACAGGATGTTTGTGCTTCCTCTTCTCTGAAATGCCTGGCAGATTTTTGCCCGGAGTGTTTAAACTGTATTGTTTATCATTTGCTGATTGATTTTAGGAGTTCTTGATGCATTTTTGACAGGAATTCTTTCAGGTTAAATGCATTGAGAATATTGTCTTTCAGCTAATAGCTTCTGTTTTCACTTTCTTTGTGCTGTCTTATGATGAGCAGGATTTCTAATTTTCATAAAATCAAGTGTTTTGCTCTTTTTTTGTGGTTGTCACATTTTGAGTCTTCTTTAAGAACTGTGTTCCTTACCCTAAGGATAGAAACACAAGGATATTTTCTACTAAAGGTTTGAAAAAGTTTGCTTTTGACACATAAGTCCTAGGGCCTTTCGGAATTGCCTTGTATGTAGTATAAAGTTGGGATCCGTGTTCACTGTATTTTCCAAATGAACAGTCACTTTTTCCTGGCTACATTTGTTGAATAGCTCCTCTTTTTCCCCCTGATGTGCTGTGACTCCTGTCAAAAATAGAAGCTTCACAACTGAGTGTGGTTGTTTCTGGGCTGTCTATTCTATTACATCAGTCAATGTGTGTATTTTTACACCATCAACAACTGCCTTAATTACACTCACTTCATAGTAAATGTTTATTTCTGGTAATCAAGTTCCCTTTCTAGATGTGTGTCTACTATTTCTTTTTTTCTTTTTTTTTTTTTTGAGACGGAGTCTGGCTCTGTCGCCCAGGCTGGAGTGCAGTGGCCGCATCTCAGCTCACTGCAAGCTCCGCCTGCCGGGTTCACGCCATTCTCCTGCCTCAGCCTCCTGAGTAGCTGGGACTACAGGCGCCTGTCACCGCGCCCGGCTAGTTTCCTGTATTTTTTAGTAAAGACGGGGTTTCACCCTGTTAGCCAGGATGGTCTCGATCTCCTGACCTTGTGATCCACCCACCTCGGCCTCCCAAAGTGCTGGGATTACAGGCTTGAGCCACCGCGCGAGGCCGACGAGTCCTTTTTAAGTGAATTTTCTCTGCATATGATGTATACAGTCCCAAATTAAAGAACCTGGAGAAGTTTTATCGATCGGTTTACTGCTCCGTGAAAGTTGACTCTTTAAAAATGTGTGGCCTTTGGTTCTCGTAATATTTGTTCTGTTTGTTTCTGCTCAGGTTACTAATAAAAATTAATAAATTGGCTGTTCTTGAGTCTTTGGAAGCTGGTTGTGTTTCCAAAACAAATACACCTGCCTGTGATCATCATAAAAGTGATCTATCCAGGATTATCTGAGGTTATAAATGTTAAAAAGAAAAGACAAAATTTAAAGCATCAAAAGGCTCTATGGAAACAAATTGGTCAGTAATCTGTGTTGTTGATGCATTTAATGATCCATAATTAAAATGTCAAGTCATTTTATTTTCCTCCATTTAGAAATAAATTACTTGGGAAAAGAGAGAGTTGTGGATTAAAAACAATTACGGAAATTTTTATGACTTTGATTTTCTTGGTAATTCATGTAATAAAATTCTTTTAAATCTCAGGTTTGAATCTTTAGTAGATTGTACTTCCACAAGAATAATGGTTAATAAAAAAAAGTCATTCTATATGCTGTACAGTCTCTAATCGTCAGACAGTAAAAATTCATTACATATTCTAGGTCTAACACTAAACAAAAAATAATTCAATCTCATAGAACTTTGTGGCTTGGAAGTGACATCATAGTCTCAAAAATGAAATTCAATGTAAGAAATACTCCCTGAGGGCGTATCCAGGCCCAGCACTCGACTCTAAAGATGCAGAACTGGACAGGACACAGCCTTCCCCTCAAGCAGCTCAGCGTATGCCTGCGGGGTGCCACTATTGACACCAGCTGCCATCGCTCTGGAGTTTGAAACTATTACTGTTCTTTCTGATGGTTTGGATTCTGCATGAACTAGACTATTGATTAGAAGCACAGCTGCTCCCTGACGCTCTCCGCGCTGCCTTCACGGCGTTGTCTATCCCAGCTCTCCTGGATTTCACGTATTTTGTTTTCAGACCGATCCTCAAAGAGGCATCTTGACTTTCTGGTTTGGACACTGTACTCAGAGAACAGCGTCTGCAAAAGTTTTAGTTGCTCAGTGGTAGCATTTGATGACTGGAACATAAGGAGAAAAAGCCCCACACAGTTATGCTTCGATTTTTTTTTTAAAATACAAGCAGCGGACATTGAAGAGCCTATGGCAGATGAATGAGGGGTTGAACATTAAATTCCCAGAAAACAATACATTTTCCTTCAAAAGAATCCTTTATGGGTTCCCATTGGGAGTTACCTTATGGCATTTAAAATATTATGCAGTTTACAAAAAAAATTTGGGGGATGTGTATATGCAGAACAAGGGGAACATAGTGTGGGAAAAAGTCTTCTGTTCTGTGCTGATTTACTGCAATACCGGGTTGATGTGTTCCGAATGATGAAAACAACACATCAACCACTATTAGAACATGCAAGATAAAGATTGCTGCTGATGGTGAAAATGGTTAAATAAAACTTTGGTCCTATATGTGGGGCTGGGGAAATAGAAGTCAAGTAATTATTACAATCAGAGGTCCTACGTTCCTGAAAAAAAATTATATTGGTGGGGTAAAATGTGTCCTAGCAATGGTAATTATTACTTCAGAGTTGACTTACTCATTATCAGTCCCAGGAGAAGCCATTTGAATGATGTAGCCACTGATATTCTGATGTTTGTTGTTTCAGCTTCTTCCTCCTTTCTGTCTAGTCTCTTCTCAATGGCTTACTTTAATCAGAAGTGGAAGGCAGGGGTAGTTCCTGGTCCCCAAAGCTCAGGGAATGCATTTCATATTTTCTTCGTAGATGAATTTGTCTTTGAAAACAAGTGTGTCTCCCAAGCTTGCATCTTCATGAACATAGCCAAACTCAGCAGGGAGATCCCAAACAAATAGCAGTCTGTGAGGGTCATGAGTCCTCCTTGTTAAAGAAAGAAGTTGGGTTAAGATTTAAAAATAAAACACCTGGGGCTTTTATAATTCTTTGTTCCTACAGGAGCTGAGCCGCCATTTCCATGATTGGCTGTTTCTTGAGGATGTTCATATGACCATAGTAGCACAGGGACACATTTCCCCCGTTTTTAAGTAGGAAGAAGCTGAAACAACAAACATCAGACCGCCGAACAGCACAAATCACAAATCCTCCCCTTTTTTTTTTGAGGGAATCAGTAATAACAAGGAACCCAAATGCCCATCCATCAAGATAGTCACTTTTATCCAATTCTCACTCCAAGCTCAAATATGAAAACGTTAGAACAAAGACAGGGGGCCGGATCTGGGGGCCAGGGAATGACCAGGCACATTTCCAAATGCACAGCCGGGCAAGCTCAGAGTGCCACTAACACACCCCGCAGCATCTTCCTGAAATTTGTTCAAGAATTCCCTTAAATGCGTTAAACACATGGTGGTGTGGAGGAGAGAGAAGCAGTCACACACTTCATCCTCTGCTCATTGGCCAGAGCTAATAAACATTGACATTTTGTTTCTTAAAGCCCTTAAAATTCACACTTTTTTTTACATTCCAAAATTTCCTAACACTTAACAGGTGAATGCCCTGAGGACATTGAGGACTAAGCTCTGATTTTTTATCCTGCTCAAATTCCTGTCTAAGGGGTCTGGGGAGTCATGCCCTACAAATCATAAATTCTCATTAGATGAGTTTCATTTTAAGGGAGGAGACCACCCCTCAGTATTGTCTTATGCCCAATTTCTGCCTCCAAAGAAAGAAGAAGTAAAAATTAAAAGGCAGAAATGAAATCCACAGGCAGACAGCCCGGTGCCGTACCCTGGACCTGGTAGTTAAAGATCCACCCCTGTCCTAATCAGTTATGTTATCTATAGATTACAGACATTGTATAGAAAAGCACTACGAAAATCCCTCTCCTGTTTCGTTCCAATCTAATTACCGGTGCATGCAGCCCCCGGTCATATATCCCCTGCTTGCTCCATCGATCACGACCCTCTCACGTGGACCCCCTTAGCGTTGTGAGCCCTTAAAAGGGACAGGAATTGCTCACTCGGGGAGCTCGGCTCTTGAGACAGAAGTCTTGCCAATGCCCCTGGCCGAATAAACCCCTTCCTTCTTTAACTCGGTATCTGAGGAGTTTTGTCTGCGGCTCGTCCTGCTACAATTTAACCCTATATATTGTGACTTACTTCCAAACTGACTCTGGCATAATATTATGAGAAAAGGAAGAAAATCAAAATATTTTGCCCCAAGAAAATCAAAATCTTTGCCATATTTTGAAATGGCCCTGCAAAGTTGTTCTTTGTGAGGGAACATTTTCATCTGTAAAGCATCTCTTAACATAGCCAGATCTTTTTCTTCCAGACTCTCCCAATTCTAAAGAGATTAACTAAGATCCGAATAGGAAACATTTGTCATCTATTTTCTCTAAGGGCAGCCACCATAAGACTTCAAAAGAACTTTGCTCTCCACAATCTGTATCTTAAACAGAACACTGCCTTTCTCTCAATCCCAGGTCTTTAGACAAACTCAACCAGTTGTCAACCGGAAAATGTTTAAATTCACCTACAGCCTGGAAGTCCCATTTTGAATTGTCCTGTCTTTCTGGACCTAACCAATGTATTTCTTAGATGTATTTGATTGATGTCTCATGCCTCTCTAAATTGCATAAAACCAAGCTGCGCCCCAACCATCTTGGGCAAATATTCTCAGGACTTCCTGAGGGCTGTGTCATGGGCCATGATTACTCATATTTGGCTCAGAATAAATCTCTCCCAATATTTTACAGAGTTCAGCTCTTCATCGACAACATACTCTGGAAGGCAGTACCTCCTTGCCAAACTGAAAGCCAACTAGAAAGGAAGGGAACCCCCAGGAGGAAAGGGTCCCCAGTCTGTACACTCCCTGACTCTCCCTCCTGCTGCTGTCCTTCCCCAAAACCTTCCGGGTTCATTCCTGGCTAGGCAGGCAAGTGCTGGCTTGTTAGTGGGTGCATCCTGGGGCTACATCTGCTTTGGCTTAGATGTGACTCCATTGCTGTAAGCTGGTGGCTTGGAGAAGAGCACTGAACTCGGCTGAGCCTAGCTGTTCTCATTTGGAAAATGGAAATAATAATATTTCATGTGAAAGAATGGAACTCACCTGGAGTTACAGGAAGGAAATTGCATTCTTGAGACTGACTTCTAAGGCTTTAAGTATCCTTGAGTTGACAGCCACAGCCATGCTGAGCTCTCCGTGATAAATGAAGCTGTCAGTGAGTTACTGGAATGTCACACTGAGCTTATGTGTCTTTAAGGTTTCCTCAATGGAACGAAGAACAGATCCAAATGGGGCCCTCATTGAGAAATTCAAGTATCTCCATACGGCAATGATATGTTTTGAGAAGCTTTCAAAATTGGAACTCAAAGGACAAGGCAATCATTTCAGGTGGATTTGCCCCACAAGAGAATTTATTGAGACAAAAGTATATTAGTTTTAACTTCCTGGGAAGTATGTTTTGAGTAAACAGAGTAGACTAAAGTATCCACTTCCAAAATTATCTATTTGAATGTTACAAGGAATGAAAAATCACCATTGACTCAATGCTTCATTGAAATTTGTTCTTGCCAGTGTCAGAGGCATTTGAACCGGAGTGACTCCATCTTGAATAGGAGCTGGGCGAAATGGGGCTAAGACCTGCTGGGCTGCATTCCAAGGCAGTCAGGCAGTCTTAGTCACAGGACGAAACAGGAGGTCAGCACAAGATACAGGTCACAAAGACCCTGCTGAGAAAACAGGATGAGATAAAGAAGTCAACCCCAAACCAACCAAAACCAAGATGACAATGAAAGTAACCTCTGGTCATCCACACTGCTCCTTATGTGCTAATTATAAAGCATTAGCGTGCTGAAAGTACCATCACTCCCACCAGCACCATCAAAGTTTGCAGATGTCATCGCAACGTCCAGAATTACTCAATATGGTCTGAAAAGGGGAGGAACCTCAGTTCAGGGAAATCCCTGTCCCTTTCCTGGAGAATTCATGAAAAATCCACCCCTTGGCTGGGCACAGTGGCTCACATCTATAATCCCAGCACTTTGGGAGGCCGAGGTGGGAGGATCACCTGAGGTCAGCAGTTCAAGACCAGCCTGGCCCACATAGTGAAACCCCATCTCTACTAAAAATACAAAACTCAGCCAGGTGTGGTGGCAGGCGCCTGCAGTCTCAGCTACTCAGGAGGCTGAGGCGGGAGAATTGCTTGAACCCGGGAGGCAGAGTTTGCAGCTGGCCAAGACTATATCATTGTACTCCAGCCTGGGTGACAGGGAACGGACTCTATCTCAAAAAAAAGAGAAAGAAGAAGAAGAAAAATCCACTTACTTGACTTAGCATAAGATCAAATTTATAACTATAAGTTTACTCAGTGGAGCATTCAGCCACCCATACTCTGCTCATGGGTAAAACCATCATTTATTCCTTTACCTCATTAATAAACTTGCCTTCGCTACTCTCTCTGGAACTCACCCCAGGGAGTCTTTCTTGTGGTCAAGAATCCTTTCTCTTGGTCCTGGATTCAGGACCCTTTCTAGGAACACCCGCTCATTAGGTTAAGTGTCTAATTTAATAGGTTTACATTTTGGGCACTTGTTTTATAAGGAATATACATAGTTCACAAATAAGTATTTTTACAGGACTTGGACCATGCCCTGTTATTTTAAATCCTCCTGAAGATTTATGATTTTTGTAAGTTTTTCTATTGTCCTATTATTAGTCCTGGCTATGATTTTTTTATGGAAAAAGCATAGTCCGGTGAGCCAACTGCAATTGTAATGCTATTCCTATGGGAAACACAAGCCTGTGAATGGTTTGCTTTATAACAAGGATTCACTAACAAGTTGCAGGGGAAGTGAAGCCTGCCTGGTGAAAACAAGCCCAGAGGGCTTCTCTTTTCCAATAGCTCTTTTTTTTCTTCTGAAGTCTGGAAAGCAGGGTGGAGTAGAATATGCAGAAAATATTCAAAGAGCTTCGCCCTTTCTTTCCTCTTAAGGCAAGGAAAGCCCAGAATCCAGGGTAAAAATATAGAACTTGAAACTTGGAGAGCAGAAATAGAAACAGGAAGCCCAGAGCAGCAAACCGCCTTGCCCAGGTGGGAGAAGGGCCGTGCACACAGCTCTCGGAAGGCCCTGGTAAGGGTGGCCCTTGCCAAGGGCTCCCCCAGTCTGCACACTGTGCGGGGGCCTCTCCGACACACCACTATTGCTTTTCTGATGACAGAGGAAGCAGCTCTCAGGTAGAACGACTAGGCCTGCAGAGTGATCATTTCAGCGCCCCAGGGGAGTTTGGGGGATCTGCTTTTTCAGTATTCAGGTGGGGTGGGAGGCCTCTGGTAGAAACAGAGGCTTTGATCTATTATTTACAAAAAGCATCAGAAAAAAAATCAGTCATTTGAAGGTGCCTGAAAAACAGCTTCTCTTAGGCGCTTCCTCCCTCCTGGAACTGGCTCAAGTGGGACACGTGGTCCGCCGGGAGGCCTCCTACCAGGGTCTTCCTCCTTTCGGGCTTGACGCGGTGTGCACTAGGGCAGCCGTGAGCTTGGCACCTCAGAACAATCGCAAGCAATGGTCTCCGATTCTCTGACACAGAGGGGGTTCTGTGAGCAGCTCCAGTCTGATCTCAGGGTCAGGATTAGAAATTCCTGCCCCAGACTTCTGCTGCTTCCTTTCAGGGGTTAAGGCTGTCCTGGTGAAGCTGTGTTGGAAAAGGAGGCAGTAAAAGTTATTATATTTCTGTTTGTGGTGCAGCTTATATTCCTGCATTAAAAAGGAATCACGGAAGACCCTTTGCCCTGAAGCGTGCCTCAGCTGCCAAAGATCACATTTGCACAGTGGCAAAGAGCATATATACATAGAGACTTATAAAGTCATACTTTGCTCTTAAAAGAAATGTTCTCTCTCGCCAAAGAAAGTACTCAATATGGTTCAGAAAACAGGCTTTGAGTGTTCAAAGGTGGCCTCAGAAAGAGGTCGTTTTAGGATCCTTTTCTAACAATGATCCAGTCAGACTCTCCACCGTGACTCTCTCTCTGGTAGCAACAAGCCACACCCTTCAGGCTGACTGAATAACTGATTCAGGCATGTTAGGCACATTAACTCATGGACCAAAACACCGCCTCACCTGCTGAAATGTGGGAGCATTTATCTCAGTCTATGACTCAACGTCTATCCATCCATCCATCCATCCATACATACATTTGTCCGTCTGTCCATGCATCTGTCCATGCACCTGCCTGTTCATCTGTCTGTCCGTATGTTCATCCATCCGTTTATTAATCTGCCTATTTGTCTGTCCATTCAACCATCTGTCTACCTGTCTCTTCATCCACCCATTCATCTATCCATCCATCCATGCATCAGTCCACTCATCTGGCCATCCATCTGTCCATCCATCTGTCCATCTGTCTGTTCATCCATTCATCTGTTGGTCTATCCAGCCATCCACCCATCCATCCAACCATTGATTCTCTGCCTTGTTCCAATAAAAAACATGTCCAGCTACTAATATTACCAGCATTACTCAGAGACTTGGTGATTAAGAAAAGAGGATGGAATAGAGGATAAAATGGGAAACAAACAAACAAAAAAAGGATGGGCTGGGCGTGGGGGCTCCTGCCTGTGATCCCAGAACTTTGGGATGCTGAGTCAGGAGGATTGCTTGAGCCCAGGGGTCTGAGACCAGCCTGGGCAACAAAGTGAGACCCCGTCTCTAAAAAAAAAAAAAAAAAAAAAAAAAAGAAGAAGAAGAAGAAAAGAAAAGAAATTAGCTAGTGTGGTGGTGGTGCACACTTGTGGTCCCAACTACTTGGGAGGCTGAGGTGAGAGGATCACTTGAGTCCAGGAGTTCGAGGCTGAAGTGAGCTGTGATTGTACCTCTGCACTCCAGCCTGGGAGAAAGAGTGAGACCCAAGTTCTATTAAAAAAAAAATGGAATACAGAGAAATGGAAAATGAAAGAGAAATGAACTTACTCTAGTTGGTTTTATTAGAAATATTCCATTATGTTGAATAGCATGAAAAACAGACAAGGAAAGATCACATTGTCTAAAAGATGGTTCTTCATATTCGGAAAATGAATCTAAACTAATGTTTCCCTACAATAATACAGCCAGTAACTGTATGAAGCTAAGGGGAACCAGCACTAACACTGACCCGTGAAATAAGGGCATACAGAACACCCGTACCCCAGCTAACAAGGCTTCCCAGCACGTATATCAGACACGTGCTGCTTTTGCTTACCTGGTATCTATCAATCTCCCCACCTTTTCATTAAATCATTCTGATTTTCTTCAGGGTAGGTATGGGAAGTTTGGGAGGGGAGGATAGACCTGACCAATGAATATATTCTATTCCTCTGGTCACAGCGCCGGGTTCGGAAATGGTCACGTGACTCGAGTAGCTTCCACCGGCGTTTGCCCTGGGACTGGTCCTGGAGTGGCCAGGAAAGCGTGGGCTACTTCTGCCGTGTTTGGAGCAGAAGATCTAGGAGGCCAGAGCTCCAGTGCTGCTTATAAACGACTGTAATGATCACAACTCAGACAAGGCATAGGCAAGTCATGGTGTCCCTCATCTCAGAGCTTCTTACAGAGAGAGAACTGCTCAAGAAGACAGCAAAGCACACTCGGGAGATGCATGCGAATAAAACCCAGGCCTGAAGATATCAGCAGAGCTGTCGGATCCCAATCTATCCAGACTTCCGTTATAGGAATAAGAAATTCCACTCTTAGCTGGGCACAGTGGCTCACACCTATGATCCTGGAGGCTGAGGTGGGAGGAATCCTTGAGTTCAGAACTTCAAGACCAACCTGGGCAACATAGTGAGATCCCATCTCTAGAAAAAATAAACAGAATTAGCCACACATGTTGGTGCATACCTGTAGCCTCAGCTCTGAAGGCTAAGGTGGGAGGATCTCCGGGGCCTGGGAGATTGAGGCTGCAGTGAGCCGTGATCGCACCCCTGGATGCCAGCCTAGGTGACAGAGTGAGACCCTGTCTCAAAAAAAAAAAAAAAAAAAAAACAAAGGATGAAAGAAAAGAAAAGAAATTCTACTCTTTGCTAAAGTCAGTTTAAGCTGGGAGTCAGCTTCCAGCAAAACGTAGTCCTGGTAGGTGCAGACGTCAAAGGGCCTCCTCCCCTTCAGCAGCTGTGTTCTCCCCTTCATCCCCAGAGGGGCAGGAAAGAAGAGGATGGCCTCAGCTACCCGCCCTGCCACATCAACCCTCAGGGGTTACATTCAGAACTGCCGGATGTCTCCAGAGAAGAGGCTGCCAATGGCCCCACCACTGGTGAGGTGCCTGGAACAAGCGTCTGGTCACCTGATGAACCTGACCACATCACTCAGGCAAGGGTTTTTTGCCACCCAGGGGTGTGTGTTGAGCATTTGGTATCTAAGTGATACTTGGTGTTTTATAGCTAAGTATAGTTTCACCTGCTTAAAGTAAAAAATGCCAGAGGTTAAAAAAAATCATACATATAGGTAAACATGATTTTTGGCCACTGTTAATATAACTTTTGGAAGTCATAAACTACTTGACAACCTAGAAGCTCCACAGCTATGGAAATAATTCTTCAAGTGTGCTCGGAAGGTTATGAGCAAGGGTAAGAGCAAGGGTAAGCAGCCCCAGCCCCCAAAAGCAATGGAAGCCTTTGGTTTATTTTTGGAAGCAGGATATCACAGATTATACATGCCTTATCTTAGTTATGGTGGTTTAAGCAGCAATAAAGTATAAATTTTAATACATAGTAGAAATGCCATTTTGCACTTTCCTATTATTCCACAATCTCTGAAAAATGTCTTCCTAGAATCTCCTGGAACTTTTGGAGACATAATACCAACATTTTCAGAGCATTTTTCAATGTGCCAGGTGTTATGTCAGCTACTCAGGATTCAAATAAAAATGTCGCTACTCTATCGACCTTCGGGGCATAATAGTTTAATAGAAGAGGGGAGGAAGAAATGGACAGCAAAGGCATAGCTGCAGAGTGAAGTGATGAAAAGTCAGAACGCAGGCACGGACCGAGGGCCGCAGGAGCAGGGAGCGGAGCAGGCTCCTCACCCCTGAGCGAATCCGCGGGAGGCGCAGGGGCACAGGCAGCCTTCCAGGAAAACGGTCGCCATGAAGTGCGGACAGTTGTCAGGGTGAAGGAAATTTGATCCTGAGGAAGCTGGCCCCGGTTTTAGCATTTCAATACTGCTGGGTATCCTGTCAGCGTGATACCCCCTGCACATGATACCACCTGCAGTGGCAGGTTTCAGCCAGGCCTTTGGTGCTTAAGTGACCCTTGGTATTTGGTAGCCAGGGCAGCGAGCTGGCCTTCATTCTGACTGGCCACTGCCCACGTGGGACTAGACGCCAAATACATAGGCTATCACCCTGAGTCCTGAACTACTGACTGTTTCGTGAAGTAATACCATGATGTTAAACACTGCTTTAAAATGTTTAAATCAAACCAAGAAATATACTTTTAGAAAGCAAGTTTCTATACCTTCAAAATCTTCAAGAGGAGGAAGACAAGGATAACGGACAAAGCAAAGCTTCTGTTATATGAATAATTTTTTCACAGTTCCAGATACTTTTAGAAAAGTAGAATGTCAGTCAGCATGACCACCATCCTACATTAGAATCTCTATCTATACATGGTGAAGCCCCATCATCTAAAAATACAAAACTAGCCAGGCAGGGTTGGGGGCGCCTGTAATCCCAGCTACTTGAGAGGCTGAGGCAGGAGAATTGCTTGAACCTGGGAGGCAGAGGCCACAGTGAGCTGAGACAGCCCCACTGCACTCCAGCCTGGGTGACAGAGCAAGACTCCGTCTCAAAAAAGAAAAAGAAAAGATGAAGATAAATCATAAATGCCCGATTTGAGAATATTGGAAGAGCTTTCCCTGCATATGTGAAACTTGACCAAACATATGCTTCTGTTACAAAAATATCATTGTAGACGCACTGTGATTTTTAAGATCACACTGTTGAGAAATATGTAACAATATTTCATTTTCATTTGTCAATAATAATTTATTGTCTTTTTTTGTGTAACATTTAGCACATTTAAGAAATGTCTATTCATACATAGTTTTAAAGAATACGTACCTCATATTTCTACTTTTACAAATGTGCCTTTTTTATTTCTATCCTGTTTACAAATTTTGCATTTGAAATGTTTAGGATTTTTTTAAAGAATGCATGGATTCTGAACACTGATTTTGAAATGCCAGTGTGAACGGTGGATTGGAGCCTGCTGTGAAGGAAGTACTTGCACTCCGGATTCTCTGCTCTCCCTGGCAGGGCAGTGCCTCCTGGTGCAGAGAGAAACCCTGGGCTCTGCCTCTGGGCAGGGTTCTCCTCCCAGGCTGTGGCGCTGAGGTGGAACCAACTTCAGCAGACGTGGGTTCTGAAGTGGGCTGCAGGCTGAGGTCACCTGCAATCTGGACCTGCCACAATTGCCTCCTGAGGGCGCTGGCTGCCGTGTAGGTACATCCCTCCCTGACTGCCTGGGATGCTGGCACAGAGCTCCAGGTAGAAAGAGCCGGACCCAGGCTGCTCCCAGTGGTGCCCAGAGGGGTGGCCTTTTCCATGCAATGCGCCACTGCCCCTGCCTTCCTGGTTCAGCCATCTCCCTGGTGAGGGCCTTTCCTTCCCTCCTGGGCTGTCCTCACAGCCTCGGGTAGGTAGAACAAGGGCTCTCTGCCCTTCCTGAGCTGTGGCTGAGGCTGTCTCTCCTCAACCTCACTCTGCAGGGAGAGAGCCAAAGCACTGTGAAGGGAAAACTGTCATGAACCAGCTCAGTGTCACCGTCGAACCACTGAAATATCTGCATTTCAAGAAGAAAATTCTCAGGAGAAAGCCTTCTGCAATAGAGGAGTGGCTGGAGGCATCTCAGGGCACCAGGAAGGTGGCTCCTGCTGATGGGGCCTGCATTGCTGATGCCGTAAGTAACCCGCAGACGACAGCCCTGGCACGGGGCTGCTCAGGGATCAAGCCCTGGTGGGATGGGGAGGGAATACACTAAAGCCTCTCTCTTTTAACGCTTTTGTCAGACAACCACAATAACCTCCCAGAATAAAAACTGCAAAGTCCTCCCATTTTACTGGTCTCATACATAGAGTCAGCAATGCAGGAAATAAATCTATCAGAATCCATTAAATGCCCTTCCCGCACTTCTAAATGTCATTGATGAGAAAAGACACATTGATTCAGCTGTGCTTCTCAGCAGGTGGAAGTCCCGGTGCAGAGACAGAGCAGCAGCCAGAGTCAGGGTCACTGGTGAAGGCAGAGACCTGACTTGCCTGAAGCCTGGGACCATTCTTGAAAGACTGACACTGTAGGGACTGGCCCATTCCAAAAGGGGCGGAAACACCCACAGCTGTGTGTGGTGTAGGGCTGGACACCAGGAGGTCCCACAAGTCCGCTCGTGCCCAGGTCGCAGGAGACAGAAGTGGCTGTGTCCAGATCCCAGGAACTATCACCTTCCTGCTTTCATTCACAGCTTCCTTTCCTAGCAGAACCAAAAATAGCTGTTGATCAACCCTCAACTTAGTGAAAATAAAAGGACAGCAATTCTCCTAAGCAGTGTTGGGTGCATAACAGGACACAATGAGAGTGGGATACTCGTGCCTGAATCCAGCTCTACCGTGGCCCAGCTGCCACCTGGGGCAGGTCCTTAACTCACCCATTCAGTGTCTCCCTCCCCTCCTCTCCACCCCACCCATCACCTTCCCCACCATCACCCTCTTTCCCAAACCAGACCCAGTTTCTAACGAGAGCTCTAGCAGCTAGTTCTTCCCCTCAGTCACTGCTGGGCTCTCTTCTGCTCTGGAAATTTCCAGTAATAGGGAAAAGGAGAGAAAGAATACAAAAATAGTAAAGAAAGGAAGGCAGTCTGCATGACAAAGAGCCAGTGGGTGAAGCAAGAGAAATAAGACCATATTATTGACAATAAATCCAAATTCCTTGCAGGCCCAGGGTCCCTACCTGCCATGAAGCCACTTGCCACACCTCCCCCTTGGATTTGAAAGAAATTTGGTCTTATTTTCAGTGTACCAGGAGCCACTTCATTCTGAGTGATTGTGGAAGGGACTCACTAACACAGTCTGGTTCAGCCCGATTCTGCTTTGGGTATCTGTCCCTGCCACATCTCATGCTGAACTGTCATCTCTCCAACACTGGAGGTGAGCCTGGTGGGAAGTATTTGGGTCATGGGAGCAAATTCCTCATAGTTTGGTGCTGTCCTCCCACTAGTTAATGAGTTTTCAGGAAACCTAATAGTTTAAAGTGTATGGCACCTCCCCCATGATGTGGTTTGGCTGTGTCCTCACCCGAATCTCATCTCGAATTCCCACCAGTTGTGAGAGAGACCCAGTGGGAGGTCATTGAATCATGGGGCAGGTGTTTTCTGTGCTGTTCTCATGATAGTGAATAAGTCTCATGAGACCTGATGGGTTTACAATGGGGAGTTTGCCGCATAAGCTCTCTGGTCTGCCACCAGGTAAGACGTGCCTTTCACTTTCCGCCATGATTGTGAGGCCTCCCAGCCATGTGGAACTGTAAGTTCATTAACCCTCTTTCTTGTGTAAATTGTGCAGTCTTGGGTATGTCTTTATCAACTGGGTGAAAATGGACCAGTACACCCACTCCTGCTCCTGCTCTTATCATGCAACCCCTACTCCTGTTTCGCCTTCCACCATGAACAAAAGCTCCCCCAGGCTTCCCCAGAAGCTGAGAGGATACCAGCCCTGTGCTTCCTGAACAGCCTGTGGAGCTGTGGGCCATTAAACCTCTTTTCTATATAAATTACCCAGTCTCAGGTACTGGTCTGCAGCCTGTTAGGGACCAGGCTGCACAGCAGGAGGTGAGCAGCCGGTGAACCAATGAAGCTTCATCTGCATTTCCAGACGCTCCCCATCACTGGCATCACCGCCTGAGCTCAGCTTCCTGTCAGATCCGCGGCAGCGTTAGATTCTCATAGGAGCACAAACCCTACTGTGAACTGTGCATGTGAGGGATCTAGGTTGCACACTTCTTATGAGAATGTAATGATCTGTCACTGTCCCCATCACCCCCAGATGGGACCCTCTAGTTGCCAGAAAACAAGCTCAGGGCTCCCACTGATTTGACATTATGGTGAGTTTTATAATTATTTAATTATATATTTCAGTGTCATAATAGAAATAAAGTACACAATAAATGTAATGCGCTTGAATCAAACTGAAACCACCTTCCAACCCCCACTGTTCATGGAAAAATTTTCTTCCATGAAACTGGTCCCTGGTGCCAAAAAGATTGGGGACTACTGTTCTAGGGAATTTGAATTGGGATGGAGAGGCTGTGGCTGGGGTGCAGTGAGCAAGTGGGCGCTGAGTGTGTTCTGGGGAATTTGATGGGGATGGAGAGGTCGTGGCTGGGGTGCAGTGGCTGAGTGGGCTCCTAACGTCCTCTAGCACTTCCAGGTTGTAGGAATCCCAGAGTACTGTGGGCAGAGCCGGGGAGGAAGGCCCCGCAGTGGGTAACAGAAACAGGGGCGCTGTGGCCGGGTGAGGGGCTGGAGTGATGCGGGATGTGGATCTCGGATGGGTTTCCTGTTCCTGCTTCCAGCTCTGCATGAAGCCCTCATGACCTTGGCGTGACCTTGCCATCCGGGAGACACGGCTCCTTGCCCTGCACTGTCCTTGTGCCTCGGTAAACTGAACACGCTGACCTCAATAACAACTTCAGCCAAGATGTTCAAGTCTGGAGGACGGGACTGCTTGACCCCACAATGAAAAATGGTGAGTCAAACTCTCAGCTGACCCAAGGCTGCCTCTGATCTGTCGGAGGTCATGGTATGGAGACTAGGGATGAGAAAGTCATCTGTGAGCAAGAATACACAGCCTCGCAGTGTCAGGAATCACACAGAACTAGGTGAACGCTCCAGGCCCACACAGGTGCAGGGACTGCCATGCAGGAGGAGGGTGCCCCGGAGTCTGTGCGATGCATGGTTCACCCTGGCTGGTGATGGCTCTGAAGAAGCCACTGCAGTGTGAACGGAAGCCAAGCATTTGAGCTGGAGAGCTCCAGATAGGAGGGTGCTGGCTGCCCAGAGACAGGAGGGGGGAAATGGCACCGCACAGGGTGGGGTGAGCACTCCCTCCCCGAGGGCCAGCAGCCGGCTTTGGAGGCTGAGAATTTCACTCACCCTGCACTTGGCAGGCACAGGGCAGGCGCAGCTGAAGGACACGCCTCAGGCTTTCATAATCCCCCAGCCCACGGTCTTCCCATAGCCTCTCTCCCAAGGGCCCTCAGGCCTGCCTGGCTCTGATGTACGCCCACAGCAGGCCTGGCTGCTCAGGACCAGGACTAGGGCCAACTAAGCCCACACCCTGCAGCTCCAGGCTCCTGCACTCGCAAGGGCGGCCACAGTGGCCTGAAGTCTGCTCAGGCTTGTTTGGTTCTGGTCATCACTGGGCCCAGGCCACTGCTGTGAGCCAGCTGAGGTTTGCTGTGTCCCTGCAGAGAGAAAGGCGTTGTTCCTGTTGTCCCCTGGGAGGATGCTGAGCCTCGTAGTGTCCCCACCCTGGGTGATGCAGCATCCAGAGACCGCAGGGCTCAGGCCTCTCTGTGGGAAGCAGCTCCGCCCCCTAAGTCAGAGGCTGCAGATGGCCCTGCGGTGGGAGGCCCTGCCACTTTCGCCCACAGCAGCCCTGGAGGCTGAGACGGACCATGATAGGAGGTCCTGACACCTTCACCCACAGGAATGTTAAGTAGACTCTGTTTTTCAATCTTGAAAGCCCAGGAAAACTCCGAATCTAGGGATGTCTGTGCCCAATCAGCCAGGTGGTGTCTTGCTCAGAAAAGTGGGACATTGCTAAAAACAGTACCCAGATGAAAATAAGGAGGGTGACATGAGGCCACGCTGCCGATTTAGGAGCAGGCCATCCGCCTCACAGGGAGCTCCGCGGCTTTACCCTGGGGTTTTAGGACAACTGGCCACCTTCCAGGAGAAGGGATGACACCGCTCCGCCTCCCATCTCTGCTTCACACCATCTGCCCCATGAGCCTCGCCTCAGTCCTCTGCACGCCCTGTTCTGAGTCAGGATCCTGCAGCTGACACTGGCCGTGTCTGGCAAATTCATGGGACATGAAGATTCTGTCCACGATTAACTGCGCACCTACCAGCAAACACCAACGATGGAGAGACTATCTGGTCATTCCCCATGGAACTGACGGCTTCGTGGTGTCTTTACTTTGTGCGCCAGGGGGAAAGCAATTTCTTTACCTCCTGCATCAACAGTGTGAGATCTGATGATTTCTTTGAGGACTTCGCCTGAATGCCTGCCCTTGGCTGCGCAGCTGTTGCGGACCCGGAGGAGAGCCTGTGTTGCAGCCCCCGCACGGCCTCATGGAGCCTTCTCCCCGCGGGCCGCCTCCGCACAGGGAGGAGCCTGCGCACATCCTGCCTGCAAGGGCCCAGGACAGCGCAGCTCGCAAGCTGAGAAGAGATGAGTGCTGTTGGTGCTGAAGTTTAGGAAGGCGTTTCTGACGCCCCCAAAGCATTCCTTTCGGTTTCCCCTCAACTTTGACTCCATGGTATCTTATTTTATGTAATACATACATTTTCAAAAGTTAAAAATAAGTCTAGTTTTGATACGATAAAAAGGAGAATTGGCCGGGCGCAGTGGCTCACGCCTGTAATCCCAGCACTTTGGGAGGCCGAGGCCGGCGGATCACCAGGTCAGGAGATCGAGACCACGGTGAAACCCTGTCTCTACTAAAAATACAAAAATTAGCCAGGCGTGGTGGCGGTGCCTGTAGTCCCAGCTACTCGGGAGGCTGAGGCAGGTGAATGGCGTGAACCCGGGAAGCGGAGCTTGCAGTGAGCCGAGATCCCGCTGCTGTACTCCGGCCTGGATGGCAGAGTGAGACTCCGTCTCAAAAAAAAAAAAAAGAGAATTATTTTAATGAAATCAACAGGTGACCTCATGTCCAATTTTCAGGGTTTACAATTTCAAAATCCCATAGGCAGTGTTCTGTATATTTATCGTCTGACATTTACCAATTAGACATTTCCAATGCTACCCACACTGCTTCCACGGAGTTCCAAAAGGTCTCTCTTGTGTTTGGTAATTAATTGTTATTGGGAATTCTAATCACTGTCACCTTCCATTTCCTATCTAGGATCTGGAGAGAAGTGTCTCCACTTTGTGTTCACGTGTTCCTGGGGGGTCCGCATCCTTTCCTAGCTTGCCTCACCCCAGACGTCCTGCGCAAGCCCCCGGCTTCCTGTTGCGCTGATGGGCTTGGGCCCGGCTGGATTTCCCCATTCCGTGGAGTGGGGGAGGAGTGAGAGAGTCAGAGTCTCCCATGAGCGGAATCTCATTGGAAACTGATTGTGGTTGAATAATAGGAAACCTGTGGCAAGCAAGTAGAATCAATCTTCACACTGATTGTATCTTTGAAGTCAATCATACACATCTTTCAAATCAAGATAACTTTGATTCTAGAAAGATTTTTACTTTTATGTGATTTGATTACAGCATTTATTTTTAAATTTAAAATAACATGAAAGGAAGGCGTGTGATTTTATGGTTAGCACAATGGAGGGGAAAGTTGAAAAAGGCCGTGGGCGGTGCTCTGCTCAACTACCTCTGAGAGAGGGGACATTCAAAGGGAAATACAAGTTGGAACAGTTTCGGAGTTTGCCATTGGGCCCTGTCTTCCTCATCATCCCTGTACCCGCTGTACTTAGATGGCAGACATTCAATAGAGTAGGAATGAATGAGGAATGAAGGAACAAAGCCTCGTGGGAGAACAGACCAGAAATCTCAGCAAGCTCCATACAGGACCCAGTACACAGCAGAGCAGGTAGCTCTAGCAAGTTGGTGATAGGCTGACTTTGGATTCTAAGACCTTATATATTTAACCTTATTTCAAGATGTTGGAGAGAAGGGGACGTCATGGTCACACAGACTCGGTGAAGGCTGAGAAATGCGTAGCAGTGTCTTGATGTGCTATGGGAATGACAGAGTTTCGGATCAGAGGGATGTGGGATCCACCACATTGCAGTTTATAGTGGTGCTTGTCAAATGCTTATTTCTACTTTAGCTGTTTAAAACGTGAAACAAAATAATTTTGAATCTTTTTGTGTGGTATTTTTCCTAAATAGATTGAATCTTAGATTTAGATTGTGATTACTGAGTAAAGTGGAGAAGGAAATACGGGTGTTGTCTAAAATCTTGTGAGTCTAAGACAAAGTGAAATAGAATAGTGAATTATTAAACAACAAGCAAATAACATATATCAATGACTTGGTTTGTAAGAACAAATCTAGGAAGTACATGTGGGAGGTATTTTAAAACCCAAGGTGGGAATAAATCCTTAGAGGAAAATGAGCACACACAGAATGAGGGAGCACGGAGAGTGCTGGAGCTTCACTCTGTGCTCCCGATCCAAGCACACCGGGAGGCAGGAAGACTCCAGATGTTCGAAGGGTTTCTCTAAGGGAAATCAATTGAACCCATGGGGGAAGGTAAAGGTACTGTTTCAAGAATGACTAGATTAGCAAAATATGGTTACATGAAATATTTAACACCCAAAAATAAAACCTAAACAGGTTTCTGAGGCTGTTCTATTGTGTTGTGCTGTTCAGACCAGACCTGGAGCTACTTTCAGGAGAAACAGTCAGGGGTTGTAGCACTTATAAGGGTGACCCAAGCAGTGGAAGACTGGAGACTAAACATAACCCAAACTAGAGTTATTCCATGATTTAATAATAACAATAAAATTATCAACTAGAACAGCTAACATTTATTGAATATCTACAATGGGCCAGGCATTTTCTCATGCATTAATTCATTTTGTCTTCAGAATAGGTTATAAATATGTGTTTACAGTGATTGATTAATGAATTAACTTTGGCTTGATAACATATACACATGATAGAAAGTTCAAAAGCTGCAAAAGATGTAAAATGAAAAGTGAGTCTGCCGATACCCTAATGTGCAGTCCCCCATCCCTTCTGGGAAAGCAACTATCAATAATGCTTTCCTGCATTTCCTTCCAGAGGTATTTTATGTATACTATATATTTATATAAATAGGCTCAGCAGATTATTTTTTACTTTATGCTTATCGATAAATCTTTCATTTCCACATAAATGGTACTTAATACACTACATCATTCATTTTAATGGTTGCATGGAATTCCATTCTTATAAATGTGCTGTAGTTTATTTAATCATCCCCTTTTTGAGCGACCCTTGGATTGTTGCCAGTCCTCTGCTCTTAACAAGCAACACCTCAGGGAATGATACCATGGTTTCACACGCGTGTGGCTGTCTGTCAGACCCAGCTTCCCAAAACGAGTCCCGCGCCTCTCCTGCCAGTGGCTTTCTTTTGCAGCTTCATTCCCGAGTCAGGCAGATCTCCTCCAGGGACATCAACCAAAACCACACCTCACTCGGGCCCAGTGCAAAAGTGGAGCTGGGAATCTGGTTGTCTTCTCCCAGGCCAATTTGTAAAAATGTGAAACAATGCTCTTTTTTCACTAATATGTTTGGAAAATAGAACCATTTTTAATTAAAATGTGTTTTATATTGTTATGCAGTGGGCTTATTATTATTTTATGAGATAATACATCTCTTTTAAGCTCCTCGCTTATCATTTTTAATATTGTAAATGTCAGTCTATGTAACCCATGTAAACAAAAGTCTTTGGGGCCTCAGTAAGATTTGGAGTGTAAAGTGATTCCAAAACCAAAAAGCTTGAGAATTGCTTCTGTGATTTATAATTTGCGAAGTAGAATTGGTGGGTACAAGTTACGTGCTTTTGCGTTTTGGTAGATATTGTCAAATTTCCCTTCCTGTAAACTCTATCAATTTATATTCCCACCGACAATGTATAGGGATGCCTGTTTCCTCTAGGCCTGGTCAGCAGCTGTTGTTAAGCTTTTTGATCTTTGCCTACTTGAGAGTTGAAAACACTCCTTTACTGAGTTTAATTTTGTGTTTTTCTTATTTTGTATCAGCTTGAGTATGCCTCTGTACAGCTGAGAGCCAATGACATTTTCTTTTTACTAAATGATCTGTTCATGTTCTTTGTGTATTTTCTGCTAGGTGACATGTATTCCATTGGTCTTTAGGTGCTCGGTGTGAGCCCTTTGCTGTGTGTGCTGGGCACTGTCCTCTCTTACTGAATCCATGTCTGGAGGTCCTGTTCTACTCCAATTGTTTGTGACAACTGGGTAGGAAAGAATTTTCCAGCCATTTGAGTGATTGATTGAACTGGCTGCCTTGCTGAGACATAAACACGTTCTCAGAGGAGTATTTAACAAAGGATTGGGTATTGAAGCACGTTCTAGTTCTGTAAAGAAGGTGGAACTTGAGGCACTCTAAGGTTCTTTGAAATACCCTGATAGTATCTCAAAGCATGCCCCTGCATTGCAAAGCAGGCCACACAGAAGAGGGCCTGGGCGCTGCTATTTAGAAAGATCCTCCTGTGTAGAAAGTGTTTGGGGCACACTTTTAAGAGTTTCAAGTGACCTACTGAGCAAGGGGCCAACCTGCAAATGGCTGTGAGGTCTTTTCCTGAAAAATCAAAAGTAGAATGTTGCATCCGGAATAAACCTGAGAGTCTTATGTTACACAAAAGAAAACTGCAGCCAGAAAGGTGAAGGAGCTTGCAAGAGGCCACGCAGCATAAGACTGGAGCCAGAGTCTTGATCTCATTCTCACTACCGTTCCATGCCCAAAAAGCATATTGATTAATGACTTTAAAAATACTCTGAAACATTCATGCAGCATGGCTTGCTTCTGCTCTGTGGTTTAAGTGGTTATCATTTCTTATTTCATTCAGAAATTGCTTTAAGCATTACTGCTTCTCCCTAAAGACAACTGTATAGTTGCCTTTCACAAAAGCTGGATGGTGTCTGCGTTTCCTAACAGGGGTCTGGCCTTTGTTGGTACTTTCACAGAAGACAACAGCTAGCAAATAGTTGACAAATGATTACCACTGATCATTCCAGGTTATTCACCAAACACTAGTTGTACTTTTTCCCCCTTCTTCTTCACATTTTAACATCTCTAGTATAAGGATGTGTCTGGTAATTGATTGCAATTGTGGTTGATCTGAAATTGTGATCTGAAAGGAAATGTCTCTCATATTTAGATTTCTTGGAAGGTAGTTGCTAAGTATGGTATAGAGACTTATTCCAATTGTGAAGATCCTCTAAGGGATGCCAAGGATTGGGAGTTAGCCTGAGAAGGAATCATGCGGTCTACTTGCCTGTTGGGTTCTTTCTGTGCACTGCACAGACAAAATCCATTCACTGAGACCACAGCATTGCAGTAAAGACAGCGTTTAATTGGCCAGGCATGGTGGCTCACATCTGTAATACCAGAACTTTGGGAGACCAAAGCAGGCAGATCACCTGAGGTTAGGAGTTCGACCAGCCTGACCAACAGGGAGAAATCCCGTCTCTACTAAAAATACAAAAATTAGCCAGGCATGGTGGCGTGCACCGTCATCCCAGCTACTTGGGAGGTGGAAGTGAGAGAATCGCTTGAACCTGGGAGGTGGAGGTTGCAGTGAGCCAAGATTGTGCTAGATCCTGCCACTGCACTCCAGCCTGGTTGACAGAGCGAGACTCTTTCTCAAAAATAAATAAATAAAATTATTTTCTAAGCTGTTCATTGACTTTAGAATAGTAAAATACAGCCCCTAGCAATAAAAAGTTAATAGTTTAAGAGATATGACACTTTATATAATACAAAGAAAACAAATACATATCATATAAAATGTAAATAAACGATTTAATTAGTTATATAATAGGCCACAAAAACCATGTAACTTTTAAAACACAGAAATTGTATAAGCCCCATTTACTGAGTAGAATGAAATAAAATGTAATTTTATAGAAAATAGTAAGAGGCCAGGCATGGTGGCTCACACCTGTAATATCAGCACTTTGAGAGGCCAAGGCGGTGGGTCACCTTGGGTCAGAAGTTCGAGACCAGCCTGGCCAACGTGGTGAAATCCTGTCTCTAGCAAAAATACAAAAATTAGCTGAGCAGTAGTGGCACACGCCTGTAATCCCAGCTACATGGGAGGCTGAGGCAGGAAAATCTTGAGCCTGGGAGGCAAAGCTTGTGTTGAGCCAAGATCGCACCACTGCACTCTAGCCTGGGTCACAGAGTGAGACTCAAAAAAATTAAAATTAAAATTAAAAATTAAAAGAAAGCATTTGATTGACACGAGGCTGGGCATGTGGGAGAGCTGGAGTTCCCATCACTCATGTCAATCTTCCCATAGGCTTGGGGCTAGGGTTTTTCAAGGATTGTCTGTTGGGCAGGGGGCTAGGGAATGGGTGCTGCTGACTGGTTGGGGCTGCCATCACAGGGGTGTGGAAAATGGTCCTCCTGAGCTGCATCTGCCTCTGGATGGGACCCCAAGACCAGCTGAGTCATGAGTCATGAATTCAAGTGGAGCTGGAAGGTAGGCATAAATGCAAAAGTCTGAAAAGTCATCTCAAAATGCCAGCCTTGTTGTAGAAACGCCAGGTTCTACAACAATGGTGTTATTTACAGAGTCATCAGGGAAGTTACAAATCTCGTGACCTCCAGAACAATGGCTGGTTAACATCTAACTACGCCTGCATCTTAGCAGAGTTGAGGCCCCACTCATAATCCTGCAGACCCATATGAATTTGCCACTGCTAATAGACTGGCCTGTGTAACTTCTCACCTCTCTCCCAACCCTGCTCTGTGTTTTATGGATCAGGTCTCTCGGCACCAGGTGCTTATTGAAAATGCAGACTCCAGAACCCACTCCAGGACTCCTGAATCACAGAATTTTCACAAGCTCCCCAAGTGGGTACTGTGTACACAGAAGTCTGAGAAGCACCATCCTAAGTTGGGTGGTCTTGCACTGGCATGAGAAGCAGAGTCCTGTTTTCTTACAACCACACCCTGCCAACCCCAGTACAGGAGTCTGTAGTCCCATGGAGGCCCCACAAGCTGTCTTCTCTTCTATGGCTATGATCTGTTTTCTTTTTTTTTTTTTTTTTTTTTTTTTTGGGAGACGGAGTCTCGCTCTGTCGCCCAGGCTGGAGTGCAGTGGCCGGATCTCAGCTCACTGCAAGCTCCGCCTCCCGGGTTCACGCCATTCTCCTGCCTCAGCCTCCCGAGTAGCTGGGACTACAGGCGCCACCTCGCCCGGCTAGTTTTTTTTTTTTTTTTTTTTTTTTATAGAGGCGGGGGTTCACCGTGTTAGCCAGGATGGTCCCGATCTCCTGACCTCGTGATCCACCCGTCTCGGCCTCCCAAAGTGCTGGGATTACAGGCTTGAGCCACCGCGCCCGGCCGGCTATGATCTGTTTTCACAGCTCCTTTTCACCCACCCGTTCCCATCCAGCTTGGGAACAGAGGCAAGCACAGAGGACCTCTGCAGCTTCCTCTCCTGTGCCCCGTAGACAAGCTCCTTGTGCCAGCTCAGGGCCCACACTGTCCTCTTTGCTGGGCTTCCTGCCTCGCTCAACCTGAGCGTTTTAGTTATCCTCAAGAGGTGACTTGACTCACCCTGCTCTATTTCTCATCTGCCAGTCAGACCTGAGGCAGGCACATTTTCTTCTACGCTTTATACCCTGAGTTCTTTGCTAACTGAGCACACAGAACATGGATGTTGGTTAAGGGAGGAGTGGGATGTCATCCCAGACCCCGAACAGGAGGGATATTTCCACCAGGGTGCATAATTTCACACTGATTCATGGATATGAGTGGGTTGCTTTATAAATTCCTCCATTAGCTCAACTATTTCGAAAGGAAAAAGTAAAAACAGATCTGGAAGATGTTATAACATCGTCTAATAACTGGGGTGGGAAAATGGCATGGAAATTTAGATATTAACTTGGATTTGTACTATTTTCTCCTATAAACTCTAAGACTGCATTTGAGACAATTGGCCATTTCTGTGTTAGGGGTTGTAAAACACTACATGGCATCTCATTTTATTTCATCATGCCTGTACTTAAAAAAAAACAAAAAACAAAAAACTATTGACTGGGCACAGCAACTCATGCCTGTAATCCCAGCACTTTGGGAGGCTGAGGCAGACAGATCACTCGAGGTCAGGAGTTCAAGACCAGCCTAGCCAACATGTGAAACCTCATCTCTACCAAAACTATAACAATTAGCGAGGTATGGTGGTGGGCACCTGTAATTCCAGCTACTCAGGATGCTGAGGCAGGAGAATTGCTTGAATCCAGGAGGTGGAGTTTGCAGTGAGCCCAGATCGCACTGCTGCACTCCATCCTGGGCGATGAAAGTGAGACTCCGTCCCAAAACAACAATAACAACAACAACAACTATTTATCAATGCTCCTCTGATGAAACTTTTCATGTAACTCAAAACTTGAACATCAGATGTTCCCTGCCTCTTTAATAAGGAGTGGAATCATTGCTGAGAAGATGTAAACATGATCAGAAACAAGCAGAATCTGTCAGGATGCTCAGCAGGTGCGGGGGGCGGGAGGGGCACTGCGCCTGTATCTTCACTACTCACCCGGCTTCAGAGTTGACGTCAAGCTCTGAAAAAGGGAGCTCCATCTGTGATATCCACCAAGTCCAACCATCAGCAAAGCCTGTGTGCCACTGCTCCTCCTCCTTGTTCTCAGACCTCCTCATTCCTAATAGCTCCTCCCCTCCTCCCTCTCTTCCAGCCACGATGGCCTCCTCACTGGCGGTGGGCACGCCAGGGGCTTCGGCTGTCTGGGCTGCTTGTCCCTCAATGATCTGGAAGTCCGATCTCCTCACTGTTGTGGATTGAATTGTGTCTCAGTAAAGATGAGTTAAAGTCCTGGCTCCCCTGTCTATGAATGTGAGCTTATTTGGAAGTAGTGTCTTTGCAGATGTCATCAAATGAAGATGAGGCCATTAGGGTGGGATCTAACCCAAGAGGACCAGTGTACCTTAGAAGAGGAGAAGACAGAGACACACAGGGAAGATGCTGCATGGAGACAGGTCAGAGGCTGGAGGAGCAGCTGTGAGCCAGGGAGCACTAGGGCACCAGAAGCTAGAGGAGGCAGCAGGGAGCTCACCCTGCAGGCACCTTGAGATGGGACTTCTGGCCTCCAGGGCTGTGAAAGAACAATTTCTGTCATGTGAAGCCATCTAGCATGTGCTACTTGGTTACAGCGGCCATGGGAAACAAATTCACTCGCCTATTTCAAGTATGGTGCAGACATTCCCTTCTCAGTGGGGTCCCTTCTAATCACTCTACTGAAAATGGCAACATCCCCCAAACACCTTCTGCTCCTCCCTGACCTGCTGACTTTTCCCCCTGGTGCGAGTCAGCTTATGGATGTGCACGTCCCGCCTGAGGTTGGGTGCTGTCTAGCTGCTCAGGTGCAGCTCTGCGAGGCAAGGATGTTCACTTTGTTCGCTGGTGCATTCCAAGGGCCTAGAACAGGGCCTGGCACATAGGAGCCACTTGGCACATAGTTTTGGGAAGAAAAAATAGATATTTTCCCCCAAGGTATCAGTGTATAAGTTAAGAGCATTTGCCCAACTGAAGTTAATAAGATCTCTGTATAGGAAGATATATTTCTACAGGATCGTGCTCTCAAATACATTCATGAACCAGCTGCAGTGAACAGCATCTTCCCTGAAAAAGCATTGATTGCGTTCCTGTTCTTTCCATTCAGGTGGCTCACTGTGCTCCAGGCTGCTCCCTCCCCTGCTGCAGTCCTGGTCATCCACTGTCCTCCTCCTTAGCTGCTCCTCCCTGCCTACATGGGTGCTCCTGCTCTCTTCCTCGGTTCTCTCTTCTCCTCCTGCCCCCAGGTGCCGACTCCTCTACCCCTGATGAATGCCAAGTCTCTCTGCTCCCTTTTTTAGCAGGATCTATTCTTACTCCATCAGCTTTTTACATGAAATCATCACCTCCTGTGGTTTAACCGCCCCTTGTGTGCTATGGATTCTCAGATCTGTCCTATCCACAGGTGCCAAACCTCTGCATTCACCTGCACACGCTGGCTAATGCCTCACAAGCTCCTGACAGCGTGATCAAATCTCAGCTCGTATTCCTCCATCCCTGTCCTGTGTGCTTGTGGCATGTGCGTGTGAGCATGTGGACATATACACATGTGTGGGTGTGTGACTAACTGGCCAGGTAACGAAACCAGAGGTTGTGCCCTTGACTATTCCCTGCCTCTCACCCCTCAGTCCCAGCTAATGAGCAAGCTGTGTCAGTTTTACCCCACACCCCCCTGGCAGGTGCGGCTCTGAGAGGTCGAGAGCTGGAAAGGATGTCACTCTCACCATTACAGCAAGGAAAAAGCGAGGAAACTGTAAATTAATGACTTCTCATCAGAGAACTGAGATTTCAGGCAAACAACTAACTATACCTTGAAAGCTCTTCGTTCTTGTTCATCTGGGATACTCCTATGCGTTCTTCAAAACCTTGCTGGGAAGTCATCCCCAAACACCCCAGAGTTAATAATTCATTCCTTGGTGCCCCTGTGCCCCTTACACTTTCGCTCTGCAGAGCCTCTTCTGCATATTTCATTTTGCCAACGGGCCTGTTTCCATGGACTTCAGCACCAGGCAGGCCTGGTTACCAGTTTCCTGCTTCAGGGATTCACCCCTCCAAGCTTCAGTTTCCTTAGATGTGAGGTGGGGGAAAAAGTCACAGCCACATGACGTTATTTTGAGGATTTCATGAGGCAGTGAAAGGGGGGTGCACAGCACAGGGCCTGGTGCAGAAACAGTCCCGAGTGTCATGTCTCTCTCCCCAACAGGGTCATGGTTCCCAAGGAGGAGAACTGCGGTTTCAGCATTACCTCCACATTCAGCGTGGGGTGCTCAGAACCTTCCAATAAACAAGGCATGCTAGTCAATTAGGGGTGTGAGCATTTGGGGAGAAAGGTTATATCTTTAAAGCAAGTTAAGTGAATGTTTGTTTCTTTGGGAAAGAAAAAAAAAAAACTGCCAAACTATTTTCCGAGTGGCTGTACCATTCTACGCTTCCACCAGCAATGAAGAGTACTCCAATTTCTCCACATTCCCAGCAACATTTAAAAGGTAGGGATTCTGATAGGTTTGTAGTGATGTCTCATTATGGTTTTTGGTTTTTTGGTTTTTGAGACAAGGTCTTACTCTGTCACCTAGGCTGGAGTGCAATGGCACAATCTCAGCACACTATAGCCTCCGTCTCCGGAGCTCAAGTGATCCTACCACCACAGTCTCCTGAGTAGCTGGGACTATAGGTACATGCCACTATGCTGGGCTAATTTTTTTTTAATTTACTTTTTGTAAAGACAAGTTCTCAGTATGCTGCCCAGGCTGGTCTTGAACTCCTGGACTCAAGTGATCCTCCCACCCTGGTCTCCCAAATTGCTGGGATTACAGGTGTGATCCACTGTGCTTGGCCTTCATTACAGTTTTAATTTACTCTTTCTTAATATTTAATGATGTTGAATATCTTTTCATGTGCTTACTTTCCATTTCTATTTCCTTTAGTGAAATGTTGGTTCTTTAGTGAAATGTTTCACCCGTTTTTTAATTGGATTTTTTTGGGTTTGTTTTTATTTACTATTGAATTTTTAGTACTCTTTATATATTCTAGATAAAAAGTGGTTGTTGGATATGAGGTTTGCCAGGATTTCCTCCCAATCTGTAGCTCGTCTTTTTATTCTCTTCACAGGGCCTTTTCCAGAACAAAACTTTTTAATTTTGATAAAGCCAATTTATCAGTTTGTCTTTTTATGAATTGTGCTTTTGGTTTCTAGTGTAAAAATTCAGCCCAGCCTTAGGTTCTGTAAATTTTATCTTATATTTTATTCTAAACGTTTTATAATTTTACACTTAGCATTTACAGCTGTGATCCACTTTCAGTTTTCTTTTATATGAGGCATAAGGTTTGCGTTGAGGGTCACTGTTTTCCCTGTAGCTGTCCACTGTTCTAGCACCACTGTTCAAAAGGCCATCATCCACCCATTGAATTGCTTTCGCAACTTTGTCAGAAATCAACTGGTGGCCGAGTATGGTGGCTCATGCCTGTGATACCAGAACTTTGGGAGGCCAAGGCAAGGGGATTGCTTGAGCTCAGGAGCTTGAGACCTGCCTGACCAACGTGGTAAAACTCCGTCTGTACTAAAAATCCAACAATTAGCCAGGTGTGGTGGCACATGCCTGTAATCCCAGATTCTTGGGAGGCTGAGGCACGAGATTTGCTTGAACCTGGGAGACAGAGGTAGCAGTGAGCCGAGATCAAGCCATTGCACTCCAGCCTGGGTGACAGAGCAAGACTCTGTCTCAAACAAACAAACAAAAAATCAGCTGGCCATGTTGGCGTGGGTGCATTTTTGGGCTCTTTATTACATTACATTGATCTATCCCTTCTTACTAACACAAGATTTTGATTGCCATGCCTGTATAATAAGCTTCAATATCAGGTAGATTCCTGCCATCTAATTTCTTTTTTAAAAAAAATTGTTTTAGCTATTCTAAGTTCTTTGTCGTTTTCTACAAATTTTATCATAAGCTTGTTCGTGTCTATAAAAAAAACCTTGCTGAAATTTTACTAGATCACATTGGGAACCAACATCTTTGCTATGTTGACTCTTTTAATCCATGAATGTGGTAAGTCTTTTCATTTATTTAGGTCTTCTTTGACATTCTTTCCAACATTTCATAATTTCTGCAGATAAATACTCTAGATGTTTTGTTAGATTTTGCCTAAGTGTACATTTCCTTTGGAGCCATTGTAAATCGTACTACGTTTTTAACTTTTATTTCCACATATACACATGAAATTTGTTTTTATATATTGATCTTCTATCTATGACCTTGCTCTCAGAAGTATTTTTGTAGATTTCTTGGGGTTTTCTACTTCTAGAATTATTTTGTTTGTAAATAGAGATTGATTTTCTTTCTTTCTCATGTGTATGCGTTTTTTTCTTGCCTTATTGACCTCGCTACAACTCCCAGTGCTACCTTAAATAACAAGGTAAGGAAGGCCGTCATTGCCTTTTTCCTGGTCTTAAGGGGATATGTTCAGATCTTCACCTTTAGGCATGGTGTTAGCAGTAGGCTCCATGTAATATTTTATGCACTGTATGAGTTTCTTATTGCGGTATAACAAATCACCACAAAGGTACAGCTTAAAACAACGAATTGATACTCTGACAGTTCTAGAGATCCAAAATCTGAAATCAAGAAGGTAGCAGGGCTGCATCCCTTCCAGAGGCTCTAGGTGAGAATACATTTCCTTGCTTTTTCCAGCTTCTAGAAGCTCCCCACATGCCTTGGCTCAAGAGACTTCCTCACAGCACCCCATCCCCTTGCTTCCACTGTCACATCTGTTTCTTTCATTCATTTGCCTTCCCCAGATAACCCAGATAATCCATCTCAAGACCTTTATCTTAATCATATGGGCAAAGTGCTTTTTACCATGAACTGTAACATAATCACAGGTTCAGGTATTAGGGTGTTGATATCTTTGGAGGCATTATCTACCCATCACACACCGTGTTATAATTGTCTGTTTACTTATCCTTTGTTATTTATTCCTCATTATGTTTCCAGCATCTGACTGAGTAGCCGGCACACAGGACGGGCTCAGTAAATAGCTGCTGACCAGCAGAATGAGCGGCTGAGTCCATATTCCCTCTTTATCAGCCTTGGGAAAGCCTGAGCCTGTTCTGGTGTTCTGCATAGGTACAGTGAATAAATTTCTTCTGAGCAGAAGACTGATGACAGCTGCTCTGATGTATGCCAGCAGATTCATGGGGATCCTGGTAAGGACTATTTGAATTCTGGCTTTAGAAAATTCAAGGGATGGGTTTTCCACAGGTACAACCGCAACGCAAATGCTCGTCACTCCAGAATGCTCCTTCCTGACTCATGAGGAGTCAGACCGGGCAGACAGGGGATAAAGAGCTCCCTCCTCCTGTCTCCTGAATGCCCTTGGCTTCCAAAGCCGTGCTTTATAGATACACGCTTTATGTTGGCCGAAGTCAGCAGTTCGTCTTCTTTACAAAAGAATATTTGTCTTTGCCTTTTCTCTGTCCATTCTTCCTCCTTATCCCTGGCAGTTGCCGAGCGGGTGCCAGCGTCTGCAGCCTCTCTCTGAGACCAGCTCTCCTTGGGCGGCTGCCTCCCTTTGCCCCTTCTCAAACAAAGACACAGCAGCCGAGAGGACAACCGGGTGGGTGGAGTGGGAAGAAAGCAAGTTTCGTTGGCTTTTCCAGGATTAACTCAGGGCTGGCTGGGTTGAGTAACTGAGGCCAGGTCATGGGTAGATCTGGCCCAGGGACTTCCGAGGTTTTGTTCCTGGGTGTGTCTCTCAGGCAGGGGGAGGATGGTGGCGCCGTCACCAAGCCTTGTAGCAGGAAGGGGAAGCCCCCACAAGGGCGGATAATGGAGAATTCAAGTCTGCCTGGGAGGCTTGGGGACCTTGCCTGATGGGAAAACTTTGATGTACATTTTTAAAAACCAGAAAACAGGATTTTGCTTTTTCTTGCTCTTTTTTAAATGAAAACATCAGTGCTTTTCATCAGGAGCACAATGGGTGTTTTCAGCAGGACAGATCATCCGCAGACCCGTGCTTGTGTTGCAGGAAGCTTGGTCTCCCTGGGGCCTGGCCCTTAGGTGCCGGCAGCACCATGGCTATTGCAAAAACTGAGGCACCCCAGTAGATGTTACCAAATGTCCCCAAAGGGACCAGACTGCCCGCCCCCGAAAACCTGAACTCCGGTCTTTAAAAAGGCTTTTTATTCACTGTTCGTAAAAAACGTAATGTCCTCTAGAAAGCCTGTTTTTCTGATAAGGCAAGAAGAGGGAAGATATTAATTTGCATATTGACTGACTACAGCATTGAGGTGTCCCTTCTCCCCTGGGGACCGGCTTACCTGGGACAGCTCTGGGAGTCCCCGAGTAGCCACCTTTGGATATCATGTTGGCAGAATCTCAGGTCAGGGTGGAGGAGCCTCTGATAGGCATTGAGTGGCCTTTAAATGACCACATGCTGCTTCAAAACCCACAGTTCTCGTGTTTGCTTTTTGAAAAAATAACTTGTCCTACATGTTCTCTCTGCAGCAATCAATGTATTACAGTCCTTATTTACCGCCATGTATTCACGGCACAACAACTCCATGCCTCCCACATGGGTTTTTTCAGACCTTGGCTGTCCTGGCCAACATGTCTCCAAGGAATGCCTATGCATTACAGTCCCACGACATTGTGTTCCATGTATCTCCACGACACGGGTCCCATGCACGACAGTCCCAGTACCACAAACATCCATTCCCCATGCGCACAGTCCCATGCACACACACTCCTATGCACACAAACATGTATTACACATTACTACTATGCATTACAGTCTCTATGGTATTTTATTACACTCCTATGCATTACAGTCTCATGTAATAATTCCCATGTGTAATACTCCCATGCACACACACTCCTATGTAATAATGTAATATCCACACACACACATTCCCATGCACACACTCCCATGCACAACACTCCCACATTACACATGTCCCATGTACACACATGTGGGGAGAAAGACACTTACCATGCATTATAGTCCTAGGGTAATACATAGTCCTATGTGCATACCTCTATGCATTACATACTCCTATGTATTACAAATATGTATTACACATTACCTACTATGTATCACACAGTACCATGTGCACATTCCCATGCACACAGTCCCATGCACACTCTCATGCACACACATTCCCATGCGCACACTCCCATGTGCACACTCCCATGCACACACATTCCCATGAGCACACTCCCATGTGCACACTCCCATGCACACACACACCCCCACATGTGCACATCCCATGCACACCCCATGTGCACACTCCCATGCACACACATTCCCATGCACACCGAACATCCACACACATTCCCACACTCCCATGCACACACTCCCCATGCACACACACATTCCCACACACTCCCATGCACACTCCCATGCACACACATTCCCATGCACACAGTCCC
This sequence comes from Papio anubis, assembly GCF_008728515.1. NCBI lineage: Eukaryota > Metazoa > Chordata > Mammalia > Primates > Cercopithecidae > Papio > Papio anubis. The sequence goes on from NC_044981.1 coordinate 164,077,440, forward strand.
ATGCACACACAGTCCCATGCACACACACTCCCATGCGCACACTCCCATGTGCACACTCCCATGAACACACATTCCCATGCACACAGTCCCATGCACACACACTCCCTGCACACACACTCCCATGCACACACACTCCCATACACACACTCCCATGCACACACCCCAGTGCACACAAGCTCCCATGTACACACACTCCCTTGCACACACAGTCCCATGCACACACTCTCACGCACACAAACATCCATGCACACAAATCCTCGCACACACACTCCCATGCACACACATTTTAGAAACGTGACCAGCTCCTTAGGGTGCTCTCCTTTGAAAGGGCAACAGGAAGGCTGGGGGTGAGTTGCACAGCCTACACTTCCCCTCTTCTGTGACCAAGAGCTCGGGGGTCCCCAGCTAGCCTCCCCTACTGCTTTAGACACATGCATTTTTACTCATCTTTGGTAATTTTGAAAGGACAACATGTTCCATGCAAGTCCCTTTGAATCCTGCCCCTGCGAGCCAGCTTAGAGGGAACACACCCCTCCACACACTCCCGCTAGGCCTCGGGTGTGGCCCGTCCACCTCTCACAGAGCAGCTGGCTCTGGCTGCCTCCAAGGCAGAGGTCACCCCGCCTGACTAGAACCGCTTGTGTTCTCTGGAGTGAATGGGACATGAGTGTTTCTGTTTTATAACAGGGTTGGGGAAGGCAGGAGAAGGGTTGAGGGGAATGTGTGGGATCTGCCTCCATCCAGCTGCAGGCGCGAGTCCGAGCCCTGTGAGCAAGTTCGAGGGCCGGTGCTGAGGCAGGGCTCCCAGGAGACCCAGTCGGGTGTGGAACTGCCTGGGAGGAGGCCTGAGGGGGTAGAGGGGAGCTAAGAACAGGAGAAGCAGCAGCTTTTTCACATGATGGGCTGCCGTGGTTGATTTTGTGCCAACCTGACTGGGCCGCGGCTGAAACATTATCCCGGGTGTGTCTGGAGGGTGTTTTGGACGGGATCAGCATTTGACTGGCTGAACTGAGCAAAGCCAGTGTCCTCCCTGGTGTGGGGGCGCTCATCCAGCAGCGGAAGCCGCAGCAGAACAAGCTCCAGGAACCCCTACCCACGAAGGAGAGGGAGTTCCTCCTGCCTCATAGCCTTCGAAGTGGGACCTCGGCTTTTTTCCTGCTTTTGAACTCGAGTGGAATCCCAGGTTCTTCTGGATCTCAAGCTGCTCCTCCAGACTGAAGGACGCCCGCACCTCTTTGGGTACCCAGCTGAACCTCACCCAACAGATCCTGTGACGTGCCAGCTACGGGGATGGTGGCAGCCGTTCCTCCCAATCAGTGTCTCTCTGCCTCTCCCCGTGGTTCTGTCACTGTGGTGAACCCTGACCAGTACAGCAGTGAGGTCCCCTCGTGCAGTTTCATGGGAAACAGAGGTGACTGGACGGGAATGTGTCTCTCTCACACACACACTCTTACACACGTATACATACACGCATACACACGTACATACACATACACACTCACAAAGAGAGACACAGCATACACATATACACACTCACACACACTATATACACACACTTATACACAAACACATGTGTACACACATACACACACTGATACATACACACACACATACACACATACACTTATACACACACACACATCTGGGTCCACCAGGAAGAGTTGAGAGATTCTTTAAGGGGGCTAAGAAGCTGCTGGGGACCATGGTATTAGCTTGGAACACTTGTCATTTGGACCCAAAGCCATGTCCACTGCTGAGCCCGAGGCTGTGGGAACAGTGGACCTGAGTGAGCAGAAGGTGAGGTAGAGTCCAGGTCTTCCCCAGGAAAGCGCCACCTGGCCTTAGAAATGAAACGCAGCCCTTCAGCGGGCTCACCTACAATCAGGCACTGCAGCATTAGAGGTTTAGAGCTAGCCTGCCATTTCCTGGATTCTCCCCTGTTTTCCACATCCGGAGCTTTCTTGTTTTTTTCTCTGAGTTTCATGAATTCTTCAGTGGCCAGGCATTGTTTTATCACATGTGCCAATCACTAATAAGGACACAGTTCACCTTTTCTATTTGAATTTAAATTCTTTCTCTGACCTGACTTCTTGAGTCAGCAGGATTTATTTCTGCCCTGACATCAGGTGAGCTGTCCTCCCGGCGGCTGCTGTCTTCCTGGGTACATTTCAGTGTCGGGGCTTTTCTAGCCACAGGGACCCTGGGACATCTCCAAGGCAAGTCCTACCACAGCTCATTTCATCCGTCCGTGAATGTCCTCCACGCCTTAAATAATTGTCCTACGAAAACTTTTGAGAGCAGAGCACCCCCAATTCTGATTCTCCCCAGCTAGATAGATGCCCACGCCATCTGTGTGTGAGCCAACTCTGGTCCAGGGAGCCAGGAAGGATTTGCAGAGAGGTTCTCAGGCACCCACCCTGCCTCTGAACTCAACAGTGAGACCGTCCACCCCGGGCAGCTGCCTTCAGTCTCCGGCCACCTCCCCTCTCCTGCCGCCACTGTCTTGCCATCGTTTATCGTGTGACACTCTCCACAATGAATCTAATCCATAGAAAGCAGCACCCAGCTACATACAGAATTTTACAGATAAATCTACAGATGTCCCTACCATGACATGAAGGAAAAATAACATGAAAATAATGAATGAAAAAAATTATGTGCTTATGTATTTAGTATGTAAATTCTCAAGCATGATTACCCTAGAGGAAAGGGCTCCGATCTTACCCAAAACCCCTGAGTGAAGATATGTTTCAGAATTCATATTTCTAAGGACTTGTTCATGGAAATGGCCTCCTTACATTGCACATTCGATCAACTCTGTTAAGGCCTGGGGCAGCGCCTTCTAATCAAACACATTAGTAGTTCCCAAGCGCAACGTGTCATCACACAAAGCAGGATTTTAGAAACTGGCTATTAGTAGCCTCACACGAGTGTAGCACAGACTCCCCTTGGGTTGGGCATGCAGCTCCCAGCCCTGGGCCCTGGCCCCAAACCCCCGGAAGCAAACCTCACGGAAGCACGCACTCTGACCTGCCATGTCTCCGAGTGCTAGGGCTGGCCCACACAGCGGTACCACCCGGGTGGAGTAGAACCTGGAGCCCCACCTAAGCCCACATAGGACCCGTTCCCATTTCTCCTCTGGGTGGCCCCTCCGACCCTGTACTCCATGCATGGGGCCGACCAGCTCTGGGAGTTGCCCCTGGGGGTTGTCCTGGCGACTGTGGTCGAGCCCTGTTCCAGGCTGACAGCCTGGCCCAGGATGGCTCCCACTGGTAGGCACAGCACGTCTCCCACACAATCGTGTGACACTGGGCTGCCAGAATGGAGCTGACATGCTGGTTGTAGGTGATTCAAATAGTTTAAATAGACAGTGCTCTTTAGAAGAGGCTTTGCCTGGGGCCTTGTGCACCTCGGGCATGTCCTGTTGGTTCAGGTCAGATTTTACCACTAAATGGATTAAGAAAAGAACTCTGGGTTTTCAAGGCAGTTTCAATTTCTGAGTTACAGATAGGAATTATAGATCAATAGACATATGGTTTTATTTCTGTACACCATCTTGTGAGTGTGAGAATGACAAGTGTGAGAGTACAGGGTACCGGCCACCTGAGGACTGCAGGGCCACTGACAACGGTGTGATTTCCCGTGATGGTAAATAATTCCCAGGAAATTCTCAAACAAAACAAAGTTCAATCTTTATACTAGTTACACTCTTGGAACATTCAGTGTATGCTAAAGCCATGCAAAAAACTCTTTATGTTTACATACAAAATGGAGTCAGGTTGCAGTGCAAATAATTACAAGCCAACTTCTAGCTCCCTAGGGACCCAATGAGACATCTGGAAGGCATGAAGGATATAAGTCAGAGGCAGCCTGATATGGTTTGGCTGTGTCCCCACCCAAATCTCATCTTGAATTATAGTTCCCATAATCCCGTGTCGTGGGGGGAACCTGGTGGGAGGTAATTGAATCATGGGGGCCTATTCTCATGATAGCGAGTTCTCACGAGATCTGACGGTTTTATAAGGGACTTTTTCCCCTCGGCTCGTCACTTCTCCTTCCTGCCATCATGTGAAGAAGGATGCGTTTGCTTCCCCTTCCGCCATTATTGTCAGTTTTCTGAGCCCTCGCCAGCCATGCTGAACTGTGAGTCAATTAAACCTCTTCCCTGTAAATATTACCCAGTTTCGGGCAGTCCTTTACAGCAGTGTGGAACAGACTAAAGCACAGCTCTTCTCTATTAGGAGGTGTCCCCACTCTGCGGGACAAGCACCCCGGCCTCTACCCACTAAATGACGGGAGTGCACCCCAATAATCTCTGCAGTCTGGCACTGCCACACAAATTCCCACCCAACCATCTCCACAGCCTGGCACTGCCACACAAATTCCCACCCAGTCCCTTATGGTGGTTCTGCTGCATCCCCCTCCTCACCTGCATGGCTGAGCCCCTCACAAGATCCTCTCCACAACGGCTGGGCTGGAGACCAGCAACCAAACACCAGGCACCCTTGCACTGGCCCTGTTAGGAGTTAAACTGTGTCTCCCTAAAAAGACAAGTTGGAGTCCTAAGGTACCCCAGAATGTGACTGTGTGCGAAAACCTGGCCTTAATGAGGAAATCAAGTTAAAAATGAGATCATTCAGGCAGGCCCTAATCTAATACCATCAACGTCCTCATGAGAAGGGGGAATTTGGACGCAGAGACGGGTGCAGAGGGAAGGTGACGTGAAAGAGGCCAGGGAGAAGCCACAGCCCAGTGGGGAGCCTGGAGCAGACCCTGCCTCTAAGCCTGCGAGGGAGCCAGCCAGCCTTCCACTCTTGGATTTGGGACCAAGAGAGAGAATTCCTGTTGTTAGACCAGCCTGCAGCTCTCTGTTAAGCATCCTGGGGACACTCCTGCAGCCCATCCGCCCTCCCCATGGCCCTCCCACCCTGGCTGCAGGTGCTGTGTGCGTTCACTGTTCTCTCCGAGGCTCCTGTTGAGAAGGCAGGACAGCACTAGGCCTCCCGTCTGTTCCTGGTCCAAGAGCAGAGTTTGCACCCGGCCAGCAGGTCCTGGGCAGGGCGCTCCCAGGAACATGCGAACGAGCGCCTCACAGAAGCAACAAGTGAGACTCAATGCTAAGGCTTCCTTGTTAATAATAATAATAATAATAACAATACTTTTATAGAAAATGTGAAGTTAAAAAAATAGGTAAATGCTTATAAAGATGATTTTATTCTATTATCTGTCACTAAGAAATAATGTGTCATAGCTGTGATCCTTGGACGACCGTCTCCTGCGCAGTGTCAGAGTCCAAGCTGCCCATGTTGCACACACATTGACCAATTAATCATCAGTCTGGACTTGATCCTTTTCAAGGTCGCTGTGCACTGCCTTCCAATTACAGCAGGTGTCTGTGATATCATCTGTATAACATAATGAGTCAAATTCTGAGCGTTCTTTGTGTCCTTATTTCATCTAAGCTTCAGTCCACATTCCCACTGCAGCCGCCCTTTCCTGCAGGTATCTCTGTCTGTGTTGAGCCTTCCTGGCACAGGGAAGGGCAGTGCTGTCTTGAGTTGGCCTCTTCCTTCCCGGTTCTGCAAGCCTCAGCTGTCTCAACCATTGCCAGACTGGACCCTGGATTACCCAGGGAGTGGCTGTCATTTCCCACAGGAGAGGAGGAGACAAACCCGTCACGGCAGGTGACACAGGCCAGAGAAGCCTCCTGGTGCCATAGGTGGCAAAAAACCTTCTCACTTCTGAGTGTCACCCAGACCTGTAAACATACATGCTCCCAAAGATATTACCAGACATCCTGGCTTTCTCTGTTTCCTGCTTTTCGCCCCATTCCCCCAGAGTGAAGCAAACTCACTCCTCTGCTGCTATGAGGGGGCTATTTACTGCACCCTGAGAGGCAATGGGGAGGGGAGCTTCTGATTCTTCAGATGATTTCTGGGAGTTTTCCTCCAGAAAATGCTTACAGACCATCGAATGGAAAGATCACACCTTGTGCTAAGCATTCCTCCCAAAGATCAGGTTAGTATCACAGACGAGATCGCAAACAGCCTCTCTTAAATCACTGCCAAGCTCATCGGCAAATATTCTTGAATTTTACTTAGTGTCAATTATGGGCTGGGAAAAAAGAGTGATATAAAGATGGCGCTGCCCACAAAGGGGTCAGAAGCCCTGAGGAAAGGGCTGGCCATGTCACGGGTGCTCCAAGGGTGCCATGCCCCTGCTGGGGGATGCTCTGGCAGCTCATGGCAGTCACGACCACTCAAATTCTCCAATCAGATTCTCTGTGATGGGAAAGCACAGAATTTGGAAATAAAAGACTCACACCAACACTTTTATTCAAGGCTGGGATAATAATCTGTTGCTTATTTTAAAGTGCTATATCTTGAATCTTGTGCCCAGTGGTGTTGGTGCTGGTAGCCATTATGTCAAAGGCAGACACAGGCATGGCAGACAAAAGCCAAAAGTCCAAGGTTATTTAATAATCATAGAGGCCTGGTTTTATTTTTGAATTATCCCATGATCTTTTTCTAAAGACTTCCAGCCCCACCCTACAATGCAGGTAATTCTCATTTCAGAGGGTCCCTCCTTCATCACCAGCAACTGAAGGCCACTTGATTTATGAATTCTCTAAGGGTTTATTGAGCACCTAATGAGTATCAGGTACAACGGTACAATGGTAAGCCTGCAAATACAAGTAACGTGAAACCCAGTTTCTGTTTCCGACAAGCCAAGACCCACAGTTTTGAAAGACAGTAGTGACCCATTTGGCACCTGCATCTATAGGCATTGAAGAAAGGTGCCCACATCAGCCGAAGCAACCCAGGAGGCCTTCCCAGAGGAGAGGAGCTCTGAGCTCAGGTCTGCAACGGAAGGAGATGCTGCTGGCACACAAGCGCATGGAAGGCATCTCAAGAAGAGGGAGGAGGCCACATAGCTCACTCCTAGAGCCCGGGCTTTCAAGTGGAAACAGAAGTTGGAGAAGAACCAGTTCTCAGAACTGCAGGGTGGCACAATAGGAGAAGGGAGTGGGGTGGAGAAACTGAGATACAGGATATCCCTCCTCAAAGCCCTGTTCCTCCCCCATCTCCAGAGTCACCCACACTAGCCCCAGGCCCGCACAGCCCCCGCCCATGGCAAACCTCAGTCTCACTGCTGAGACTGAGGATGAGGCCAACACCACCTCCCATGGCTTCCACGGCCAGGGCCATGGTTACCACGGAGCCTGGGGACCAACGTACTCAGCTGCTGGACTCCAGCCCCAGCCCTCCTGCCCTGGGTGCTGACTCTGGCCCCAGCCCTCCTGTCCCAGCTGGCACTGGTGCTCTCCTCCAGAGAGTGTGGTGCCATCTAAGGGAGATCCAAGAAAATACACAATTCTCTTTTTTAACTCAAAGAACACAAATTTGAGACCTCATACAAGCCAAAAATGTGTCTCCAGTGATCCCTGCCGGTGGGTGGCGGTGGGTGGAATAAAGCAATGAGGCGAGGGCCGCATTCAGCTGAGCTGGCTGGGTCACTTTAGTGGCTCATCCTGCCCTCCTTCTGGACTCCCGCGTGCTCACACCTTGGGCACCACCAGTGCTTAGACTTTGGAGACAGCAGGCGTTGTCCCGCGAGGCTTGGGAGCAACACGAACGAGACCTCCCATGTGGGAACCATGCATTGAGTCAGAGGTGCTGGCTGAACAGAGCCCACTGCGTTAAGGGAGAGAAGGCCACATGCACCGCAGACATCTGACCCAGATGAGGAGAGAATTCGGGAGGAAACCAGTCACGGGGGGTTTGATAAGACAGGAACCTCGGAACCAACCTTCTGTTGGCCCCACCAGGAGGAAGGAGATTTCCACAGTGCCTATGGCTTAGTCTGGAGGTTGCATCTCAGCAAAGCCCCCTGAGGTGTGGTTGTCAGCTAGCACATTTGACCCAGCACACTGGTTGGTTCCAAATCCACAAGACGCTGTAGCCTGCAGGTCCACAGGCTCATCCTCATGAGCCAACTCCCTGCATCGGATGCAGCTGCAGGGAGCATTGTGTTGGGAAGAGATCTGCGACAAGGCACCAAGGCACATTGGTGATGTTTGCTGTGCACAAGGAAGGCAGCGTGGGAAATTTTGTCAGGCACATATCTGAAGTGACACTGGGATCTCACAATCAGAAGAACCCAGACTACACAATCAATTCGTCTAGCGTTGACTCAGAAACAGTTATTGCCACATACTGGGGTTCCCGGCACCTTCCTACGCGTGCAGCAGGAGGCAGCAGACCAGAATCCAGGTGCCCAGATTCTCATCTGCACATCCGCCGACGGGTGAGAGAGGTCCACAGACTGGGAGGGAAGGCAGAAGAGAATGTTTCCGTGATTTCAAACAGCCGTCCCCACCCCTCCGGCAGTCCCCAAGGAGGGAGACCCCGCTCACATCTACTGACACACGTGCTTCTTGGGCATTCTTCTTCTCCGATCCATGCAAGGTAATTGTTGGGTCTTTTTCTTTAGTCTTTATATCCATTCAACTGTCTGGAAGTGTTCTACAAATAAGTGCCCCCCTGGGCAGAACTCCCAAATGGTCACCCTGTTGCCCCCACTCCCCTCCACCCTGGGCCTGCCCTGACCAACTCCCATGGTCCTGCTCAAAGCCACTAACAAGCCCAAGAGGATATTTCAAGCAGCCAGGAAACATGTCCACACTGGGAAGCAGCAGTGGAGGCTTCATTCGAGTCCATGTTGATGCACGAGCGCTGCATCCCTTTCAGCCTCCCACGGTTCCCTCAGGGATGGTGTTCATGGAGCTAATCAGAGTCCTCTGCCATCTGGAGCCCCCAGGAGCCACAGGTATTGAAAAGTGGATTTGCAGACTCTGCCATTGTCCAGGCAAGCACCGGCCTCCAGCTCCTGCTCTGACAAGGATTTGGCAAATGTTTTAGAATGTTTAACTCCTTGGTAGTGCTTAAAGAACTGGTGAGAGAAACATGTGATTCAAGATGCAGGTGTTCTGACAGCAGTAGGAACAGCACAGGAGGGAGAGCCAGAGGATGGTTGGTGTCAACCTCAGACCCCCACTTCCTCCAAGTCTCTTTCCTCACCTACAAAATGAGGATGGCCAGTCTTATTGGGAAAACTCAAATATCATAGGTACTTCTTTAATTCTTGTCACCAAACTGCTCTACAAATAAATATGGGGGCTGTTGGCCCGGACTGCACAGGAGTTGGTTTAATTCCAGCGTCAGCTGGATTGATCAGTCACATCAATGTGAGTGACAAGTCCACCAGTTCTGCTCCCTGTCCATGAAGATAGCTCCCTTTCCCCACTTCCTTCTGTAGAACCCACAGGCTTCTTATACTGCGTTACCACCTCATGTTCTGAAAATTACAGCTTCTGAAGGACAACTTAGAAGCAAGATTTGTCACCAAGAAAAGAATGTGTTGTCAATAAAAACTATACTCCCAAGGATTGGTGGCCACCCGCCTAAGCAGTTTCCAAGTTTACCCCAAGGAGGCCCCAGAAGGCTCTTGATAGTTGTACTAGTTAAGGGTAAGAGGATGCTGTCATATTCTTTACTCTGAGATGAAGAATTTGAACTCGGACTAAGTAATTGTCAGGTGGGTGTATGCCCTGCGAAGAGAAGAGGTAGGCTAAAAACCATCAGCATCATCCATCTCCTTGGACCATACACCATGCCTAGAAGCACCAATCCCTCTCTGGGGTGGGGGCCGAGCCGGGGGTGCAGCACAGCACAGCCTGGACCTCACCCTGCCACCCATCTCCAGCCACTGCTTCCCTCCATCCCTTCTCTCCTGGCTTATCTCTTTGTGAACTTGCATCTTCCGATGTCATTTGTGTCGTTGCTTTTGGTACTTCTCTTCCAGCTCCCTCTGCTCCCTGAGCCATCCTCTACTCCAGTGCCTTATTCCTGAATGCAAAGCACAAAAACCCAGGAGCTGCTGCCTCAAGCTAGATGGGAATTCCGTGTGCCATCCTACCATAGATATATCTTGGTTTGCTTGGGGTTGAATTGACTTTTCTGAGACATTGGCTTGGCCATGTTATAAATCTCCCTTTATTGAAAGATTCTATTGCACAGATATCTTGGGGCTTCAGCACTGAACCAGGTGCTTGATTTGGTGATGGAGGCAGAGAGAGCTAGATGATAGCTCCTGCCTACAGAAAGCTCACCACGGGGCAGAGTCTAATCTTGGATGTACAGAGTCTACTTTCAGGAGGAAGCTGATTCCAGGACCTTCCAACCAAGTGGACAGAAGGAATGACATAGGCAGCCTCTTGTGGAAGAAAACAAAACAGGAAACACTGTGCTATGTTTGGAGACATGGAAACAAACCGTGAGGAGACTCCTTTAAAAGTAGTGGACCTCAGCAGCAGACAATCAGGAGAATTGCTCATCCCAGCAGCACGAAGACGAGCAGAGGATGATGGGAGCCAGGTGGCGGGAGGGGTGGAGGCTTGGCTTGAAGAGCAGCAGCGTGGCATTTTTGAGGTGACGGTCCAGTAAAGACCCAAAGGAGTTGGAGAAGCAGGCCGTGAAAACATCTGGAGGAAGCACATTTCAGGAAGAGGAAGGGAACAAAGGCCTTGAAAGGGTCAGTGAGTCAGGACTGCTCAGACAGCCAAGGTCACGTCCAGTCTCGTCTCATTAAGCAGAGCTGGTCATGCAGCCAAGTTGAAAGTCAACAAGGCAGGGTCCATGCTTCTCTCATGGAGATGTTGGGGCCAGGACACAAGGCAGTGATGGGGAACCATAATTTTATGACTCAGAGGAAGTGAACATTTGGGAACAGCTCTTCCATCTGCCACTGCAGATGGCTTGGGCTGCCGGCTAGACAGGTGGTAGAGAGACAAATGGTTGGAGGTGGAAGCTCAGGAGAAAGGTTGCACCTGGGTTCTAAATGATCAACTTGCAAGATCACCCAGGGAGGGAAAAAAGAAAAGGAGAAAAGGCTTCAGAGAAGATATTGAGAATATTGGAAATCATCGTTGAAGATCTGGAAAAAAAAAGTAGAAGTGGTTGGCAGGTGAGAAATTAGGTAAAATTAGAGCCAAGTTTCTCACAGTGCAGAGTGTCAGAGCACTGGGAAGGCCGTTACCCAACAGAGGCTCAGTCTCACCCCCAGAACTTCTGGTTCTGTGGGTCTGGAGTGAGGTCCAGGTGACGCTGACAGTGCTGGTGGGTCTGAGGATCTCGGATATGGGGCGAGTCAGACGGTGTCGGACGACGTCAGAGGGTTGGACTGCGGTGGGTCTGGGGTCCTCAGGGACCATGCACATGCAGGGAGTTCTGGAGCCCCTTGAGGGAAGGCAGAACTCTGTGTAACACGCAGCCCAGAGAATTTGCTGGGGAGAAGATAAGGACCACAGGCATGACTCACCCCACACTCTCGCCACCAGGCCTGCCTGGAACGGCAAGCCCATCACAAGGCTCGGCAGATTGTGCAAGAGCCTCTGACCTCACAGGCCCTGAGGCGCACAGATCCATGGAGGGCAGCAGGCCCCCTGGGTACTGCTGGCAGGGTGGTGCCCACAGGCTGAGATGGGATCACCTGGAACTCAAACCATCAATACCGGATTCCTTCCACAGTTTGAAAATTGGCATGGCCACATCCAGAAATATCTCATAAGAATTCACATTAGCATCTGGCATTTCCAGCTTGCTCCTGTCAACCCCATGAGCTCCTCAAACTAGAAATGTCTGGCCTCCGTCTCTGCCCTTGCAGAGACCTTTCAGTGCGTCTGGGCCTCTGATATCCTCTCTGTCTCACGTGCTCCTCCATAGCCCAACCCCCACTGCTTCTCTGAACACAAACATCCCTGACATGCCACCTGTGCAGCTTCCTCCTGGGGGGACTCCCCTGTGGAAAAGGCAGCCTTCGGAGTCCCTTCCTCCCCTAGGTCGCCATTGAGCAGGGAAGGGGTTGTACCCTCCCTCAGGGCGTGGGGCACACGGGGGCAGTTCACAGTCAGCGGTCAGGAGAGGTTCCCTGAATCCACTCCACTTTCTCTTCCCGATTCTCAGGGCATTTTCCCAGGTACTCAGGGCTGGGTCCATTATTCCACAAGGCAGGGACGGGGTCTAATCCATCCTTGCTGCCCCGCATCAGGCAGCTGCTGAACGGAAGCCCAGGAGCCCAGGGGAGTTCTGGGGGTGCAGACACCAGCTCAGGCTGCACAGCCTCTCCCTGCCAAGTCCGGAGGCTCCTGCCCGGCCTGGGAGCTGCCTGCAGAGACTTGATCCTGAGTCTCCTTTCTGGGCACCTGCTGTCACCATGGCACAGACCACGTGGGACCATCCTGATTGCTTCTCCATCTCCCGGGTTAGTTATGGGGGAGATATGGTGGGAGCAAGCACAGCTTTGCATTTATGAGAGCCTGAGACAGCAATGGATCTTCAGAAAACTCTAGAACAGGCAAGCTGCTGTGGCTGGTGACCCAGCCTGGTTAGGACACAAAACCTGAGATGGGCTGCTGGAAGAGAGCCCCGGGTCTCTGGGCACACAGGGGCTCTCCAGTGTGAGGGCACAGCTGCTGACCTCGAGTGTGGGAACACGGGGGGCCTGTGTTCCCTCCAGACCGTGAGTTTCTGTGTTTTCATTATTTTCCCCTTAATCTTAAGACCCTCGAGATGTGAGCAGCCCTGTGTGTCATAAAGAACCCTGCTTACATGCATGGCACCTGCCTGCCTGTGTTCAGCAGGGCACCTCCAGGGATCACGGGGAAACAAGAGGAAAGGAACTCGCTCATGGTGCACTTTGGATCCGGCCAGGTCCAGCTTCTGCCTACACATTGGGTTGGCTGGGGAGGGACTGCGGCTTCTGGGGACACAGGGACCCAGGCTTCTCCCAGGTCCCTCTGAACTGCTTGGGGAGCCGTCATTTCGGGTTTGTGTGTCACACATGATTTCCTTGAGACCTCCGCCCCTCTCTCCTCGTAAACTCCTCTCCAACAGAGAAAGGAAGCCCTTGCCCACGAGATAACGGCTCGCCTCTCTCCAGTCAGGAACTGAAGCAGATGTTTCTTCAGCCCCTGTGGTTCTCAGTGTGGCCATCTCTCTTGGTGGGCACGTAACTGGCCATCAGGGTCCCGGACTTGCTCTCCAAGCCCCACGCCTGCAGGATGCAAGCCGTGGTCCTCAGCATGGTCCTGGGCCAGAGGCGGATGGGGTGGTCCTGCGCTCTTTAAGTGAAGGGTAAACAAAGGTGCTTCCTCCAAGTGAGTTACTCCGCGTAAACACATATAAGTCGGCTTCCTTTGCTTTTGATCCAAGGACTTGTTCCCACGGAGTTGAAAGCATTTCTTGCCAGCTCTGGCCCAGTCTTGAAGTTGGAGGCAACAGCGTGAAAGGCGTGTGACTGTGCTTGGTTCCTTATGTCATTCTCTGTCCGCCCCACCTGCACCCCGCGACATCAGATTCCACCCTGAGTTGGTGGTCACTTTAGGACGGAGCCTTCTCCTCAGGCTGTGCAGGGTGGGGCCTCTGCTAGGAAGCACAGGAGCCATGTCGCCAAGGGCCAGGCCATACACTCAGCCTCTGGTGAGTCTGGAGTTGCACCTGCGTCCTCTGAGAAGCCAGCTTCCTCAACACAGCAGAATACACACATCTGAAGAAAGCAGTCTCCCCTCCTCTTAGCATCCCAAAGAAACAACAGCTGCCAGGGAGCCACACCAAACGAAAGAAACCCTGATGAGATGGCTGATCAGGCATATGGAGCCTCAACCTCTCCTCCCCGTACCCTCCCTTCCCCTGTCACCTCCCCTTCCCATCCCCTCTCCTGCCCTGTCCCCTCCCTTCCCATCCCCTGCCTTCCCCTGTCCCTTCTCCTCCCTGTCCCCTGCCTTCCCCTGTCTCCTCTCCTCCCTGTCGTCTCTCCTCCCTATCCCCTCTCCTCCCATCCTCTCCCTTCCCCTGTCACCTCTTCTCTCCGTCCCCTCCCATCTCATCCCATCTCCTCCCAATCCCCTCCCTTCCCCTGTCACCCCTCCTCCCTCACACCTCTCCTACCCATCCTCTCTCCTCCCCATCACCTCTCTTACCCTGTCATCTCTCCTCCCTATCACCTCCCTTCTTGTTGCCTCTCCTCCCCCGCCCATTGCATCTCTTCCCTGTCACCTCTCTCCCCATTGTCTCTCTTCCCTGTCACCTCTCCTCCCATATCACCTCTTCTTCCTGTCACCTCTCTCACACACTCATGCACTTCCACCTACTCACTCATCAACTCTCCTACAGCCAGGCACTCACACACCCACCAACTCACCCACAGCCACAGGCACTCACACACCCACCAACTCACCCACAGCCACAGACACTCACACATCACGGGACTCCGCAGACACATCCAGCCGCCCGCACACGCACTCACACTCACACACATAGCACATACGCCCAGCTGCCGCCCCAAGTCTGTCATGGGAACCCACTGATGCTGCGACTCCATTCATGTTCAGAGACGTGTGGGGCTTTTCTGTCCACAGGCGTGACCAGACATCCTGTACGGTGCGGAGCTGTCCCCCACTTGGAGGTGACTGTCAGTTCCATGTAGGGAGTAGAAGGGCTGCTCTGTGGAGCGGAAGCTGCAGATGGGGGCTTTGGTGCTGCATTGGGAAGGGAGTACCTCTGTCTCTGGGAACATTTGTGGGGAAGGGTGCACTCAGCTCCATGCCTCTTCTCAGGTTCCAAGTGAGGTGTGGGGAGGCGCAGCCTGGCTCCGTTCCCACCACTGGGTCAAGCCTGGCAGAGGCACAGCCAGCAGGACTCAGGTGCTGGGGTGTGGACAGTGGCCTGCGGGGGCCCTGCCATGGGTCACAGCAGCAACACACCCTTGGCAGCCACAGAAGAAGTCAGGAAAGAGATGCTGCACACCCCCTCTCTTTCCTGAGCCTAGGCCCCCAATACACACACATTGTTTTGAGAGCTGAAAGACCCGTGATTATGCAGGAGAGCCACCAAATGAAAAGGCTTTTGAAGAAAGAGTTTGGGTGCAGGTGACTTGGACACACACAGCCTCCACCCCATCTCACGAGGACACAGGGTCCTCACCCCGAGCCTGGCAAAGACGCCCCACACTTTCTGTGGTCTGATGTTTAGCAAAGGTAGAACGCTTGTCTGAGGCGCCTGCGATTGGAATTTTACGAAATGCGGTGTGAGCAGGTTCCGAGTCCCTGGTTTTCCTCCTCACTCAGTCCCCCATGAAACTGAAATGTTTTTGATTCAACCAGCCCTAAATGATCTCTTTATTTATTTAACACCACACTAATTGTAGCAAAAGCGCATCTGCGTATCTTTTGGCGAGCCTTTGGTTTGTAACGTGATCGAATCACTTGAAGCAAAATCCTGCAGGGAAGGGAAAGTGCTCACAAACAAAGGTTCCTTCCCAGGCAACACTTGGTCCTCCTGGCAGAGGCGTCTTCCACAGGAGGTCCTGCTTCCCACCGGGGCCCCTCCCCTCCTCGGCTCTGTAGTTCACGGCAGCGGAGGTCCTGGGAAGGTGAGAGCACCTGCATTTATGATTCCTAGCGGGCCAAACAGCAGGCAACGGAGTGGCGGCAGTGCGGCCCCTGGATGAGCCACAGCTGAGCGCGGCCCAGGGAGTTTAACAGCCCAAGGCTCACTAATCCCCAGGGAAACACTCACATTTCCTGGTGTTACTGTGCGCTTACTGGGCATGAAAGCCTTTTCTTTCTTTTTTTCCTTTTTTTCTTTTTTGAGACAGAGTCTCGCTCTGTTGCCCAGGCTGGAGTGCAGTGGCACAATCTCGGCTCACTGCAAGCTCCACCTCCCGGGTTCACGCCATTCTCCTGCCTCAGCCTCCCAAGTAGCTGGGACTACAGGCACCCGCCACCAGGCCCGGCTAAGTTTTTGTATTTTTGGTAGAGACAGGGTTTCACCATGTTGGCCAGGCTGGTCTCGAACTCTTGACCTCAGGTGATCCGCCTGCCTCAGCCTCCCAACGTGCTGGGATTACAGGCATAAGCCACCACGCCCAGCCCTCAATTCAATTAATTTTCAAACAATTTATCAACTTGTGCAACTACCACCATCCATTGATTTTAGCACATTTCGATCCTGCCAGTAAGATCCCTCTTGCGTATTTCTAGGGAATCCCCATCCTTGCCAACCGCTGGTCTATGTCATTTCTGGAGTGGTGGCTTTTTTGGTGATTGGATGTGAATGGAACCAGATATCATGTGGTCTGGCTTCCTTCATTTAGCACAATTCTTTTGAGGTTTTTCTTTTTATGTCATTACATGTATTAGTACTTTATTTAAAAAGGTGCTGTTATCATCTAAAAATGTGCCATCCTTGGAACATTATTTCCAGTCTCTGTGTCTGTCCTAAGTGCAGATCCGTGTCGGCCTCTTTTTCCAGTGTCCTCATTGCCCTGAGCCCTCCCTTCCCTTGGTGCTTGAGAAAGAGAAAAGCTTTACCGTGCTGTGTTACAGAATGAGAAAACCTTTAAAACCTTTGTATTTCAAAGTACGTTTCTTTCAAATTTGTAATTCCTCAGAAATAACTGTGCTGAACGTGGAGGTTACGTGACCCCCGCTGCACTCCTTCTGTTGGTTCAGTCAAGGCAAAACCAAGGCTGAGGGCCGTCATTCACAGCACCGCCTCGTAACGAGTTACCCCCAAGCTTCATGGCTTAAAGCAGCGATAAACATGTGTTAGCTCACGGTGTCCACCTGTCAGGATTCAGGAACAGCTTCACTGAGTGAGTCTCTCATGAAGTTTCAATGGGACATCGGCCAGGGCTGTGGTCATCTGAAGGACTGGTGGAGACTGGAGACCCACTTCCAAGGAGGTCACCCTTGAAGCTGGCGAGTTGGTGCTGCTGGTGGCAGGAGGCTTCAGCCACCCTCAGGAGGCCTCTCCACAGGGCAGCTTGAGCGTGGGAGCCGGCTTTTCCTGGAGCGTGGAGCCTAGAGATTTAGATGGGAGCCTCAGACAACCAGCTTTCCAAAGTCTCACACCGCTACCCGCTACACTCACTGGCCATGTAGACCAGCCCTATTCAACATGAGCAGACCCCATGGGGGCTTGGATTCCAAGGCAGGGAACCTGAGAACTACCTTGTAGGCCGCCTTCTATGAGGTCATTGATATATTTTGGATCTGTGTTCCCATCCACATCCCATGTAGAACTGTAATACCCAGTGTTGAAGGCGGGGCCTGGTGGGAGGTGGGTGGGCCATGGGGGCGATCTCTCATGGATGGTTTAGCACCGTCCCCCTTTGTTTCCGGTGATAGAGTGTTCTCAGCAGGTCTATTGTTTAAAGTGTGACACCTCCTCTCACTCTTTTCCAGCTCTGGCCATACAAGCTGCTGGCTCCCCCTTTGCCTTCTGCCATGATTGAAAGTTTCCTGAGGCCTCCTCCTGGGCTCAAGTGATTTTCCTGTCTCGGCCTCCTGAGTAGCTGGGATTACAAGCACCCGCCATAATGCCCCACTAAGTTTTGTATTTTTAGTAGAGACGGGGTTTCACCATGTTGGCCAGTCTGGTCTCGAACTCCTGACCTCAGGTGATCTGCCCACCTCGGCCTCCCAAAGTGCTGGGATTAAGGGCGTGAGCGACCGTGCCTGGCCAGGTATTTCTTTATAGCAGTGTGAGAACTGACTAATACAGTCAGTATTCAAAGATGTGACACCTTGCTAAAACGTGGCTTGCACAGAGCCGTTGTCACTTTTGTTCACAGCAGCCATATTCTCACGTCTCACTGTGCTGCTGTTCCTTCCCACTCGTCCAGAGTAACAACAACAACAACAAAAAAGAGCCTCCTCATCCCTCTCAGACTAAACCATCATTTGGGAATTGAAGAGTTTGATGAATGGCTGGGATCTGAGAAATTTACACAGATATATATTAATCCACAGAATACAACGCGACCAGGAACATGCAGAATAACCCACATGGCGCTGGTGGGTCTTTGCTGGGGAGTCAGGGAGAGGGGGTGGGAGACACAGCTGGCCCAGTAACTGAAAAGAAATGAAATGGGAAGATTTCAGGGAAGCTTATATAGGCCAGAGCACACATGTATGTCCAAGCTTGAGGATTGGCAGGAATCACAATTCCAACTTGCGCAATAATAATTCACCCCAAGCACTTCCCTGCATGCCAGGCACCATTTGAGGGCTTGGGGTGCATTGACTCATTGAGTCCTCACCATGGCCTTGTAGTAGGTGCCATCACATTCCCGTTCACAGACAGGACGACTTGAGCACAGGGGCCGGGTGCCCCATTGAAAAGCGGCACCATGACAACAGTGAGTTGAATGAACATGACTCCTGGCCTTCCTCCATCCTTATGATTTGTGCCTCCTGAAATCTGACAGTCCCAGCTGGCACATCGGGTGGGCCTAGGCCACAGTTCTGAGTGGGGAAAGATGGTGCAGAGAGGTAGGTTCTCATTACACGGGGCCTCCTTTCTTACTTTGTAAAAAGCCCATGCCACATCATAATCGCCTAACATCAAAGTCTGATTTGGTAAATTCTGCTGCTCCCCAGGGCATGATCTAGTTCCATGATGCTGGCAAAGCATTGCATTACCTCCAAATGCTACTGCACTGTATTTATCTCTGTACCGCTGAGCCATGCGGGGCTCTGGTAAGACAGGACAGGCCCTGACCACAGCAATCGCTCCGGATGCAGTCATTTTTATCAAAACAACGGTTGATGGCCTGAGATTTGACGACAGATATCCTAGGTTCAAACCTCAACTCTGACACTTCCTTACTTGGTGGCCCAGCAGAGGTAAGAAGTTCCTCTTTCTCTCCCAGCCTGGGGTTTCATCGTTTGCAAAACAGGGGGAGTCCTGAAACCTGCTATTAGATTCATGATGAGGACTAAATCCGTCAGAACACTTGGCACGATGCCTGATGTATAGATGTTAGCTACGACAGCACTGCGTTGAATCTTGGCAGCCGTCATTTACATAACACACCATTATTTGGGTGCTGTTAAGGAAAAAAAAAATGCTGCAAATTAAACGACACTCCATCAACTATAAGACATATCCCAATTTTGGAGCTAGTGGAATGTGAGAAAAATGTGTGTGTTGAGATGGGTGAGACAGTAGTGGGCTTGTTACGATTAATCACTCTGCCAGGACCTGGGGGAAGCGGTTGACGGTGCCTGACTGAACAGCACCTTTGAACACAATCAGAGGGTGAGGCTGGACATAAGATAGTAGGATAGGAAATAGAAAACAGCCCTCTGTTTTGAAGGATGGTAGCACTGCCTCCTACATCATCTTATTTCTCTGTCCTTATTTATCTTTTGCCCCAGTTTCCCCCAATTATTTATTTTTATCTTAGTATAGCTGATGTATTTTTGTAAGCCTCTTTAAATATTTCCTAGGACAATGTGGAGAGGTAATAAGCAAAACACAATAACATATATCACAATGCTTTCTTTTAAGGTTGAAAAATGTCTCCCTGTATTCCTTCCATTTCTATTTTTAAGAGCAGGGATGGGAGGGAGAGGGAAAGAAGAGGAAGCGACAGGGCCGTGCTTCATTGTACTTCAGTAAAACAGCAGAATGGCGTGTTATTCAGCTATTATGCATAAATTATTAAGAGTATGCAGAAACAGGGAGCAGGAAACGCTTTGCCTGTTTCAATTATTTATTGGTCCGTAACTAACCACCCGAAAGCTCAGCCATGAAGCAACAATGGATCATTTCCCACCACTCTGGTTGGCTGGAGGGCTTCCACTCTCTCAGCTGGCTCTTCAGTGCGACTGGGGGCAGTGGGGGATGGGACTGGGGTCTCGGGGGGCTGGGGAACTCCGGGGCTGGGAGCTGGCAGGGCTAGGGGAATGGGGGTCTGGGGGGATGGGGGACTGGTGGGGCTGGGGGCTAGCAGGGCTGCGGTCTCAGGGGCCTGAGAGCTGACAGGGCTGGGGGGCTGGGGGGGCTGGGGGCTGGCAGGGCTGGGGGACTGAGGGACTGGGGGCCTGTGGGGCTAGGAGCTGGCAGGGTAGGGGACTGGGGGCCTAGGGGCTCGTAGACAAGGCTGCTCCTCTGTCCCCAGTCGTTTCTTTCCAGGCTTCTTCACAGCACAGGAGACTCAGGGTTCCAGGAGGGTAAGGACAAAGCTCAAAGCTCTGCAACCCCAGCTCCAAGACACGTATGACATCCTTTTGCCACATCCTATGATGGAAGAAACTTCAAGGTAAAGCGAACCCACCTCTCAGTCAAGAGGCAGCAAAGCACTGGGGTGATGGGTCATGTTTGTCATCTACCACGTGAGACAATGTGAGGGTAGTGAGCTAGAATCAGGTAAAAATTTAAAAAAATTAAAATAGGCTGTCTAATACTGATTTTCTCCTCTTCACATTTCCTTCGATATTACAGGTTGAGCATTTCAAATCCAAAAATCCATAATTTGAAACCTTTGAGTGCCAACATGAAGCTCAAAGGAAATGCTCATTGGAGCATTTCCGATTTCAGATTTATGGATTAGGGATACTTACCTGGTAAGTATAATGCAAAATTCCAAATTCTGGAAAAATCCAAACTCCAGAATGCTTCTGGTCCCAAGTATTTTGGATAAGGGATACTCAACCTACACTGATAAATCATTTTTCTTAAAAAAAAAAAAAAAAAAATTTCCAAAGATGTAGCTGATGTGAGCACCACGTCCTGGTGGCTGGGCTGCCTCTAAGCAGTGGAGCTGCTCTTGGGCTCTGTGCTAATGAGAAGATGGCAGAGACGGGGACATGGAGTGGGAGAAGGGGAAAGAGCTGCATGGCCTGGGATACCTGTGGACTCAGGAAGGAGGAATGATCCACCTATCCACCAGTAACCACATGATGTTCATGATGGAACAGTTTCATGCTCCATCAACAGAGAATGCTTTTTGAAGAACCTCAGTCATCCAACAGTAAGAAGACCCAGTCAGGCAGCATTTGCAGGGCCCCAGGAGATCCAGGCACTGAAGGAGTCAAAATGCTTTCACCATTTGGCTAGAGGGGGTGATCTTCAGAAAATGATGAGTCAAATATGGGCCATTTGAACTCTCTTAGAAGGGACTCTCTTTTTCTTCCTCCTACATGGAGCCACTCAATATGTATAAATATCCCCAAAAAGCCCAAGCTTAGAGTTATGTTTAGAAATTCTGGCAAATTAGGATTGATAAAAACAGGAGATCCAAGGAAAATAGGATTATAGTGGGAGCACCAAAGTCTCAAGCAAATGACAGATATTATATGCAAGATACATGCTATATAGAGTGGGAAGCATAAAAACAGGCTTGTTAAAGGTGATCTCTTTCCTTAAATAACTAGTTAGAAAGAAAAATGTATGCTAATAGAAGATTAGAAATGAAAATGACAACATATTGTCCTAACTCAAGACAGCGGTCTTCCTCCATCCACCATCCACCGTTGTCCACTACCATCATCATTATCCACTATCCACCATTATCCATCCATCCACATCCACCATCCATTGTCACCATCATCACCATCCACCATCACTGCCATTATCACCATCATCATCACCACCCATCCACCATGCATGTGTCCATCGTCGTTATCCTCGTCCTGCATCATTATCATCACCACATCATCACCATTATCACCACCTTCACCATTGTCACCATCATCATCATCATCATCATCACTGTCACCACCACCATCCACTATGTGCCATCGCTGCCATTATCCATCACCACCACCATCCTGTCACCATCATCATTGTCACCACCATCACCATCATCACCATACTGCCATTATCACCATCATCATTGTCACCAACATCACTATCACTGCCATTATCACCATCATCATCACCACCTTCATCGCGTATGGTTATCCTCCATCCATTATCATCCACCATCATCCACCATTATCCCTTCCTGTCCATCCATCCATCATCCACTGTCCATCCACTATCCACCATTATCCATTCCATCCACTATCCATCCACCATTATCCATCCATCCACCACCCCATCCACTATCCATCCATTGCACCAACATCCACCTGCCATTATCCGCCATCATCACCACCACCTCCATGCCATTGTCGTTTATCCACCTCATCACCATCATTATCCATCCACCGTTCTTTATTTCATTATCCTGTCATCATCATCATCCACCGTCACCATTGTCACTGTCTGCCATCATGCATCATGTTGTCCGCCAACATCATCCGCCGTTATCCGCCATCGTGTGCCACCTCCATCACCATCATCATCATCATTGTCATTATCACCTCATCACCATCATTATCACCACCATTATCATCCACCATTATCCACCACCTTCCTTCCACCATCCATCCTTCCTCCACTGTCCATTATCCATTCATTCCATTATCCACCATCTATCCACCATCCATCCATCCACCATTATCCATCCACTATCCATTATCATCCATCCATTATCCACCATCCACTATCATGTCCATTATCCACCATCCACCATTATCACCTCCATCCACTATCATCCATTGTCCTTCCACTATCCACTACCATTATCCACCATCCACCTCCATCACCATCATGATCATCACTATCACTGTCTTTATCACCTCATCACCATCATTATCACCACCATCATCACCATTATCACCACCTTCACCATCATCACTGTCATCATCATCATCACTATCACTGTCATTATCACCATCACCATCATTAGCACCACCATCATCATCATCACTGTCATCATCATCATCTCCATTACCATTATCGTTATCATTATCACCATCATTATTATCATCACCATAATTATTATCATCACCATCAACATCACCACCATCACAGTCATCACCATCACCTTTGGCATCAGAAGCACCCCACATTGAAGTAAGCCTCCTGGGTGTCAGGCACTGTGGTAAGTGCTTTCACACACTGTTTCATCTGGGCTTCACAAAACTCTCACAGCTTTAACCTGACCTTTTGACCTTTTGTAGATAAAGTCATATAGACTCAGGAAGTAACTAACTGGACCAGGATCAGCAGCTGGCCAATGTAGTTATGGGACTTGAGCCAGGGGTGACTGATTCTAACACCTGTATTCCTAACCACTGTGCTTCCCTGCTCTATAGCAGGCAGTGCCAAAAGTGCTCAGAGTTGGCAAAAATGAAAATGATAGAAAAAACTTATCCTCTAAGTATGATGTGCAGTGTACCTCTGTGCTGTATTTTATTCTGCCAATGGTTTAGTTTTTGAAAAACAACCCGTTTCATCTAAGCAACTTATTTTTCAAAATAAACTATCACCTATTCTGACTTAATAAGTGGCATACGCAAAGTTGAAACTAAAATCAATGGAAATCAGTTCATAAAATCTTTGGGAAAAATTGAAACAATCAGTGGTGACAAGGCTGGAACTGAAGACATATTTGGCTGGGTTGCCCTCACAATTCCACGCTGCATAAATCATCCTTGTTTTCTACCACCCTGAGTTTATCAGGGACATTCTTGCCCTGTAATTCCCCCTGAACCATCAGGCTTTACTTTAAAAAAAGTAATTAAGCACTGCCCAGATAAAAGAGATAAAGATTTAGAATGCATTATACAAGGAGATTAGAATGTAGACACAGAAATCTCAATTAACCTTCTAATCTATAGGTCAGAAGGAGGGGTCTCTGAGTTACAAGGAGAATACAATGCCAATTTCCTACAGACCCCATGGAGCTGGTGACAAAATTCAGGTCACAGCTATTAGTTATAATAACAGGAAGAAAACAAAAGATTGTGTAGTTTATTTCTGAAAAGAGTGGTGCCCAGACAAAGCCAATCCCAAATGCTGAGCGTGAGGCGGGGTGAGAGACAGCCTTTCCAGCCAACTGCAAAATAACCTTTCAGTTTCCTAAAAATCACTTTCTAGAGGAAAGGAGGCATTGGCATGAACACATGTGATAAGCAAGGGGCACTTCTCAAGCCCAAAGCACAGTGTGGCGGTGGAAGTTCAGGTTCATGTCAAGGTGCATCCTGCACGGCTACTGAAGACTGTTCGACCTGGGTGCAATGCCACAGGACCTCTGTCTCCCAATGTCTGTTTTCCATGTGCTGGGAAGTGAGGATCCTTGGAAGAACTGTTTGGTTGGTAGCTTGGGGAGGTTATTGTTTAGTTCTCACAATCACTCATTCAAGGTCTTGGGCATTCTTGAGATGTGCTCGTCTGTCCTTACAGATCCCCATGGTGCTTTCTAAAGATCAGCTGGAAGAGGGACGCGGGCTGCCCATCTTGGAGGTGAGGTGCTCGGAAGTGCTCAGCAACAGGCAGCCTGTGTTTGCCCCTAGTTCCTCCCATGGCCTCAGCCCAGAGGACAGGGCGAGTCTTTTCTTCTCCTGGGACGCTGACCTGAGGCTTCTCTGACTCCCTCCCACTCTCCAGTAATTTACCAGCTCATCCCTGTCTCAGCCAGATCTTCAGAAAGTGGAGCCTCCATATACTAGTGTGTTCTTAAGCTTGGGTGAAACCATGTACGTAGGTACTGGTTGAATTGTGTCCCCCAAATTCCACCTTATTTGAAAGGTGTTACGGATGTAGTCAGTTAACATGAGGTCTCACTGGAATTGGGTGGGTCCTAGGCCTGTGCACCTGGTGTCCTTGTGAGAGGGAGGAAGAGCACGAACACACGTGAAGGCAGCAGGAAGACGGAGGCAGAGACTGGAGGGTGCGGCCACAAGCCAGGAGCACCGAGGGTCGACGCCACCACCATAAACCGGGAGACAGGTTCTCCCTCGGAGGCCCCAAAAGGAACCCACCCTGACCCCACCTTGACTTCAGCCTTCTGGTCTCCAGACCTGTGAGAGAATGCATTTCTGTTGTTTACGGCACGGTAGTGCAGCAGCCCTGGGAATCCATCACACAACTGAAAGTCAAGCATGAGAGTTTGCCCTGGCAGGAGTCAACCTCAATCAGCCCAGAGTCCCCAGCTGCTTCACACGGAAGCTAGTGAGCCTGGCCCCCGCCGGCGGGTGACAGCCTGACTCAGAGATGTGACTGGGCCCTTGCAGTCCTCTAAGCAGGTCCCCTTGCCCACACACCACGCCCAGTGCTGCTTGAGAAAGACCACACTGTCCCTGCAGCTCATTCTTGAACCTCTTCCCCTTGTAGGCAAGTGTTTTTCACCTACATGTTCCTCATTGCCTTCTTCTAACTTCCTGTCCAAAGCCATCAACTCCCTGGTAATTAGCCTCTCAAGCATTTTAAAATATCCTTTCAGGGCTCCCCTCTACTCGTAGTATTTATAGCACAGCATCTGGCCATGGTAGATGTTTTATTAGTTGAATAAATAAATGAGTGGATAAACAAGCAAATGAGAAAGAAAATACAGTCATCCCTCAGTATGCACAAGAGATTGGTTCCAGGACCCCCACAAATACCACAACCTGCAGATGCTCAAGATGACGTTGTGTGTGTGTGGATGATCCGCTCACAGCCTCCCACAGACTTTAAATCATCCCTAGACGATCTTGTAACACCCAATGCAATGTAAACACTGTGTAAATAGTTGCTATGCTGTCTTTTTATTTGTATTATTGTTTATTGTTGCATTGTTATGTTTTCTGAATATTTTGGATCCAAGGTTGGTTGTGGATCCTGCAGGTTTGGAGGCCCAACTGTAATACTCATCTATTTATAAAATAAGTTAGAGCTTCCATATGCACATGTCATCAGCAGGGGCCTCTTCCCCATCGCCCTTCCTTTCCTCTGTCTTCCATCCACCCACCAACACCACCCATATTCTGTTGAAGGGGATCCAAGCCAACCAGTTACCAAAGCCAAAGCAGAGGGTGGAGTAGCTGGGAAGGCTCAGCCTTCAGAGGAAAGGGAGTTCAGTGAAAGGAGAACTCAGAAAGTACAGAATTATTCAGAGGACATCCATTTCTTTTTTTTTTTTTAATTTTTAGTTGACACATAATAATTGTACGTATTTATGAGTTATTTAGTTAGTTAGTTGTTAGTTATTTTGAGATACAGTCTCGCTCTGTCACCCAGGCTGGAGTGCAGTGGCGCTATCTCGGCTTACTGCAACCTCTGCCTCCCAGGTTCAAGCTATTCTCCTGTCTCAGCCTCCCAAGTAACTGGGATTACAGGCGCCCGCCACCACGCCTGGCTAACTTTTGTATTTTCAGTAGAGATGGGGTTTCGCCATATTGGCTAGGCTGGTCTCGAACTGCTGACCTCAGATGACCTGCCCACCTCAGCCTCCCAAAGCGCTGGGATTACAGGCGTGTGGCACCACACCCGGCAATATTTGATACATGTATATCATGTCCAATGATCAAATCAGGGAAATTAGCATATCCATTGCCTCAAACATTTATAATTTCTTTGTGTTTGGAACATTCAAAGACCTCGACTCTAGCTTTTTGAACATGTATAATACATCACTGTTAACTATATTTGGCTTACAACGCTATAAAACACTAGAACCTGTTTCTCTAGCTGTCATGATCTGGCTGTAATTTTCTATATATTAGCTAACCTCGCCCTATCCTTCCCCCTTTCCCAGCCTCCGATATTCACGGTTCTACTCTCTGTTTCTACGAGCTCACCCATGTGAATGAGAACATGCAGTATTGACCTTTCTGTGCCTCAGTTACTTCACGCAACCTAACGTCCTCCAGGAGTGTCTGTGCTGCTGTGAAGGACAGGCTCTCATTCCTGTTTACGACTGAAATGGACCGTGTTGTGTATATGGACCCTGTGTTCTTTATCCATGGACCCATTATAGTTTCTTATTCTGCACTTATATGGGATTGCATACTGTCACAGCTCTGTCCAAAAGAGCAAGCATCGTGCTTTCAGTGAATTTTTAAAATTTTCTGTCAGGTTCTATGCTATGCAGGAATACTCCTTAGGCCACAGGAGCACAGGGAGTTTAGCTCCTGCCTCGTTGGTCAGCCGGTCATCACGAATACTGAATTCAGGTGCACGGCCATAGAAGCATATGGAGTTTAGCTCCTGCCTCATTGGTCAGTCCATCATCATCAATACTGAATTCAGGTGCACACTGTGCTTCCTTAGTTTCTGTGCTCTTTCCCAGAACAGACTCCAAAATGACCACAACAGTCACAATTCTCCCCAGGAATGTTGTATCTATATCTTTAACATTTACCTAAGTGCCTGTCGTGTGCTAGATGCGGGAAGAAATGTAAAGGGAAGGATTTTGTCCCCTTCAAAATGTATTTAGATTCCACTCTGAGGGGTGTTTACAACGCAAAGATGATGACACACACGCCGTCCACAATTATACAAGAGGAACCCTGGAAGGGCAGGGGGTTCTGCGGAAGCACGGAGGGTATTCTGAGGAGGAACACGGAGCAGTGGCGGGTAATTTGGCCACACTACACAGAATAACAGCACAAACTCACATTTCCTGAGAAGCAGTCAAATGCCCCCTTAATCTAAATCTCTCCCCTAGGAATGGGTCACAGTGACTGAAATACCCTCATGAGCCTCATTCCCTGAAGGCCATAATGATGCATGCGTGATAGCAAAGTAAAGGCAATGCGATTCCCAGTACCAACAGGCCACTCACACCAGTGAGCTTGTCCAAGCACTTTCATGCAGACGTGCAGGGCTCCAGGGGCTGCAACACACAGCAGGAGGCTTAGGACTGCCGGAGGATGCTGGAACGGAAACTCCAGAGATCTGTCCAAGGAACATAACAAAGAAGAAGGAAGCGCTGAGGGCTGCCGTCTCCTGCTGCAGAATGCTTCCTGGAACCCCTACTACCTGTTCTTCCCTGTCCACAGCCAACTCTACAGCATTCCCTGAGTAGAAAAGTTTGCTTTTTCAGCCATGATGGATGCTAACACCTGGGATCCCGGTTTCATGCTGGACACACCGCCCCTCAAGGAGCCGCGAGGCTTTGCGTTGTTCCCATCCCTAAGCCAACTGTCCAACGAGTGGCAACATTACAAGCAATGGTACCTGTAGAGGAATGTGTGCTGGTTTGAACGTTTGTACGGCGTCTCTTTAATGTTTAATTTTATGTGTTCACGGGGCCAGACCATGGTGTCCTGTTACCTGGTGCATTTGAGCAGTTGCTGTGGAGGACTGTTTTTTAAAAGATGAGATTGAGATTGTCATTGAACTCAGTCTACCCCGGTTGCGGACGCCGGACGGATGGGCCTCATCCCGTCTGTTGAAGGCCTTAAGAGGGAAAGTCCACGGCCCCCCAGCGTGGAAGGAATTGTGTCCCCAGTCCACCTTCAGACTCCAGACTCCAGACTTTTGGGCTGGGCTACAGACTCCAGACTCCAGACTACAGACTCCAGACTTGGGGCTGCAGACTCCAGACTCCAGACTCCAGACTGCAGACTGCAGACTGGGCACGGGCAGACTGCAGACTGGGAGCTGGGGCTTCCCCAGGCTCCAGACTGCAGACTGCAGACTCCAGACACAGACTCAGACTCCAGACTGCAGACTCCAGACTCAGAACAGGAGCTGGGCACAAGACTCCAGACTCCAGACTGCAGACTCCAGACTCCAGACTGCAGACTGCAGACTCCAGACTCCAGACTCCAGACTGCAGACTCCAGACTCAGACTCCAGACTCCAGACTCCAGACTCCCGGAGCTCAGACTCAGACTCCAGACTGCAGACTCAGACTCCAGACTCAGACTGCAGACTGCGGGCCTCCAGACTCCAGACTCCAGACTGCAGACTGCAGACTCCAGACTCCAGACTCCAGACTCCAGACTACAGACTCCAGACTGCAGACTCCAGACTCCAGACTCCAGACTGCAGACTGAACTCAGACTCCAGACTCAGACTGCAGACTGCAGACTCCAGACTCCAGACTCCAGACTCCAGACTGCAGACTCCAGACTCGAGCCAAGACTGCAGACTGCAGACTGCAGACTCCGAACTCAGACTCAGACTCCGGGCTGCAGACTCCAGACTCCAGACCACAGACTCCAAACTCCAGACTGCAGACTGGGCTTCCAGGACTTCCAGACTGCAGACTGCAGACTCTAGGCAGGAGCTGAACTGCAGACTGCAGACTCCAGACTCCAGACTCCAGACTGCAGACTGCAGACTGCAGACTCAGGCTCAGACTGCAGACTGCAGACTGCAGACTCCAGACTGCAGACTGCGGGCTCAGGCTTTCCAGACTGCAGCTGCAGACTCCAGACTCCAGACTCCAGACTCCAGACTGCAGACTCCAGACTCCAGACTCCAGACTGCAGGCTGCAGACTCAGACTCAGACTGCAGACTCCAGACTCCAGACTGCAGACTGCAGACTGCAGACTCTAGACTCCAGACTCCAGACTGCAGACTGCAGACTCGAACTCCAGGCTCCAGACTCCAGACTACAGACTCCAGACTCCAGACTGCAGACTCCAGACTCCAGACTCAGACTGCAGACTGCAGACTCTAGACTCCAGACTCCAGACTCCAGACTGCAGACTCCAGACTCAGACTCCAGACTGCGAGCTCCAGACTCCAGACTCAGACTCCAGACTCCAGACTGCAGACTCCAGACTCCAGACTCCAGACTGCAGACTGCAGACTCAGACTCCAGGCTGCAGACTCAGACTCCAGGCTGCAGACTGCAGACTCTCCAGACTCCAGACTCCAGACTCAGACTGCAGACTCAGACTCAGACTCCAGACTGCAGACTCAGACTCCAGACTCCAGACTGCAGACTCCAGACTCCAGACTGCAGGCTGCAGACTCCGAACTCAGGCTTGGGCTCCAGACCTGAGGCTCCAGACTGCAGACTCCAGACTCCAGACTGCAGACTCCAGACTCCAGGCCAGACTGCAGGGCTGGAGCTCAGAACTCAGACTTGAACTGCAGCTGCAGACTCCAGACTCAGACTCAGACTGCAGACTGCAGACTCCAGACTCAGACTCCGGGCTGGGCAGGGCTCCAGACTCCAGGCTTTCAGACTGCAGACTCAGACTCAGACTCCAGACTGCAGACTGCAGACTCCAGACTGCAGACTGCAGACTCCAGGAGCTCGAACTCCAGCTGCAGACTCCAGACTCCAGACTGCAGACTCCAGACTCAGACTCCAGACTCCAGACTCCAGACTCCAGACAGGGGCTGGGAGCTGAGCTTCCAGGAGCCTGGAACTGCAGACTCCAGACTCCGAGCTTGGAGCTTTGGGAGCTGGGCCCAGACTCAGGCTGGGCCCAGACTCCAGGCCTGCAGACTGCAGACTCCAGACCCACAGACTCCAGACTCCAGACTGCAGACTGCAGACTCCAGACTCCAGACTCAGACTCAGACGGGCACGGACTCCAGACTCAAGACTCCAGACTGCAGACTGCAGACTGCAGACTCGAACTCCAGACTGCAGACTCCAGACTCAGACTCCAGACTCCGGAACTCCAGACTCCAGACTCCAGACTCCAGACTCCAGACTCCAGACTGCAGACTCAGACTCCAGACTCAGACTGCAGACTCCAGACTCAGACTCCAGACTGCAGACTCAGACTCTAGACTCCAGGGCTCAGACTGGAACTCAGACTCCAGACTCTAGACTCCAGACTCCAGACTCCAGACTCCCAGACTGCAGACTCCAGACTCCACAGACTCCAGACTGCAGACTCCAGGGCAGAACTCCAGACTCCAGACTGCAGACTCAGACTCCAGACTGCAGACTGCAGACTCCAGACTCCAGACTGCAGACTCCAGACTCCCAGACTCCAGACTGCAGACTCCAGACTTCCCGTGGAGCTCCAATTTTGGACTCCAGACTCAGACTGCAGACTTGGAGCTTCCAGACTCCAGACTCCAGACTGCAGACTCCTAGACTGCAGACTCCAGACTCAGACTGCAGACTCAGACTCCAGACTCCCAGACTGCAGACTGCAGACTCAGACTCCAGACTCCAGACTCCAGACTCCAGACTGCAGACTGCAGACTCAGACTCGAACTCCAGACTCAGACTGCAGACTCCAGACTGCAGACTCAGACTGCAGACTCCAGACTCAGACTCCAGACTGCAGACTCCAGACTGCAGACTCAGACTCCAGACTCCAGGCGCTGCAGACTCCAGACTCCAGACTCCAGGCAGACTTCCAGACTCCAGACTCCCGGGCTGGAACTGGAGGCCAGACTCAGACTCAGACTCCAGACTGCAGACTCCAGACTCCAGACTCCAGACTGCAGACTCCAGACTCCAGACTGCAGACTCCAGACTCCAGACTGCAGACTGCAGACTCCAGACTCCAGACTCCAGACTGCAGACTCCAGACTGCAGACTCCAGACTGCAGACTCCAGACTCCGGAGGCTCCAGACTGCAGACTCAGGCTGGGGCTCAGGAACCTTTGAACTCCAGACTCCAGGCAGGGCTTGAACTGCAGACTGCGAACTCCAGACTCCAGACTCCAGACTCCAGACTGCAGACTGCAGACTCCAGACTCCAGACTCAGGCACCTGCAGACTGCAGACTCCAGACTCCAGACTGCGGGCTGGGCAGACTGCAGACTCCAGACTCCAGACTGCAGACTCCAGACTCCAGACTCCAGACTGCAGACTCAGACTCCAGACTCCAGACTGCAGACTCAGACTCAGACTCCAGACTCCAGACTCCAGACTCCAGACTGCAGACTCCTGACTCCAGACTCCAGACTTCGGAGCTGCACGAGACTCAGACTCCAGACTCAGACTGCAGACTCCAGACTCCAGACTCCAAGACTCAGACTGCAGACTCCAGACTGCAGACTCCAGCTCAGACTGCAGACTCCAGACTGCGACTTCCGGAGCCTCCAGACTCAGACTCAGACTGCAGACTGCAGACTCAGACTCAGACTCCAGACTCCAGACTGCAGACTGCAGACTCCAGACTCAGGCGCTGCCGACTGCAGACTCCAGACTCAGACTGCAGACTCAGACTCCAGACTGCAGACTCCAGACTCTCGGAGCTTGAGGCACTCAGACTCAGACTCCAGACTCCCAGACTGCAGACTCCAGACTCCAGACTCCAGACTGCAGACTCAGACTCCAGACTCCAGACTGCAGACTGCAGGCTCAGAGCCAGACTCAGACTCCAGACTCCAGACTCCAGACTCTAGACTCCAGACTCCAGACTCCAGACTCCAGACTGCAGACTCCAGACTCCAGACTCCAGACTGCAGACTCCAGACTAGACTCCAGACTCCAGACTGCAGACTCCAGACTCAGACTGCAGGCTGCGAACTCCAGACTCCAGACTGCAGACTCCAGACCAGACTCCAGACTGCGGGCTCAGACTCCAGACTCCAGACTGCGGAGCTCAGACTGCAGACTCCAGACTCAGACTCCAGACTCGGAGCTCAGACTGCAGACTCCTGAACTGCAGACTCCAGGCCTCAGACTGCAGACTCCAGACTCCAGACTCGGGCAGGCCAGACTCGGAACTGAACTCAGACTCCAGACTCCAGACTGCAGACTGCAGACTCCAGACTGACTCCAGACTCCAGACTCCAGACTGCAGACTGCAGACTCAGACTGCAGACTCCAGACTCCAGACTCCAGACTGCGAGCTCCCAGACTCCAGACTCCAGACTGCAGACTCCAGACTCCAGACTCCAGACTCCAGACTCCAGACTGCAGACTCCAGACTCCAGACTCCAGACTGCAGACTGCAGACTCCAGACTCCAGACTCCAGACTCCAGACTGCAGACTCTAGACTGCAGACTCCGAACTCAGACTGCAGACTGCAGACTCAGACACGGAGCTCCAGACTCAGACTCCCAGACTCAGACTCCAGGCTCAGACTGCAGACTGCAGACTGCAGACTCCAGACTCCAGACTCCAGACTGCAGACTGCAGACTCCAGGCCAGACTTTTGGGCTGGGGCTGCCCCAGACTCCAGACTGCAGACTCCAGACTCAGACTGGAGCGCTCAGACTGCAGACTCCAGACTCCAGACTGCAGACTGCAGACTCCAGACTGCAGACTCCAGACTGTAATATCAGCTCCTGCTGGAACTGCCAGCCTGCCCACCTGCCCTGCAAATTTCAGACTTGCCGGTCCCATGATTCTGTAAACTGAGCCCTTAAAGTCCGCCTCTCTCTGTGTGTGTCTTGCTGTTTATGTCCAAACACACCCACACCCACACCCTCTCTACTCTGTTCCTCTGGAGAACCCTGACAAACACGGCTCGGCTGGATGGTGTGCGGTCAGGCTTCTTCCCTCTTTGGCCTTTAATTTTCTCATCTGTAGAATAGGGATAATATTACCTATCCCTGGCAGACAAAGGCAGGCTCCACAGCTGACT
The DNA here is from genome assembly GCF_008728515.1 of Papio anubis. NCBI lineage: Eukaryota > Metazoa > Chordata > Mammalia > Primates > Cercopithecidae > Papio > Papio anubis. The sequence continues at coordinate 164,110,629 of NC_044981.1, forward strand.
TTGGGAGGCATCATATGAGAAGCAGGAATAATTTAATGAGAGGATGAAGAGCTCGAGGCCCCGTAACCAGCGCAAGGTCACATTGGGAAAATGGCTTCCAGCACTGGTGAGCAAATACCGCAGGGACAGAGCTGCACAGGGGAAGACATAAATGCACTTTGTAATAAAACTTTCCCTAAAAGTTATGATTTTCAATGTTCAGTTCCCCAGAACAAATGAAAGGTTCTGTTGTTTTATTTAGAGCAGGGCACAGTGGCCCCTGGGGCTGTCTTCAGATGGCCTGATGGCTGCTCTCCCCTGTCCCTTACCTTCACCAGACATGGCACACTTCATCCTGCTGTTTTCAGTCCCTGCAGACATCTCTCAGAAAACAAGCTGCGTTGCACTTGAGGTAATGAATCAGGGCACAGCGACCCGACAGGAAAGGCCCAGAGTAATTGTGGGCATCTTCAAGCAAGCACATAGCACCCAAGACAAAGCAAGCAAGCACATAGCATCCAAGACAAAGCAAGCAAGCACATAGCATCCAAGACAAAGGCTGCTCGAGGTAGTGTTATTTGTTTGCAAGATGCTTGTCTGAGGCACTTTCGGGGTTGACCAGACCCTGAAGTTGAACATGTGACAGCCTGACTTCAGCTTGTAAAATACAGACAAGGCAATTGAAGGTGGCTGAAGTGTGCTGGGTCCCATCTCCCCAGCTGGCACTGGGCTGGCTATCCCACTGCACACCTGGACTGCGGCAGATGAGCTCCTGTTTGTCCCGCTCAGCTGTCCTGGGAGCCCAGGACAGAGGTGGGCTGGGCTGACATTTCTTGAAGAGCTGTTTCCCAACCAAACGGTGGGACAGCAATGGCCGGTTGCCAGCACATGGCTGGCATCTGCAGATCAGCTTCAAATCAGTCTGAGTCCATACAGGAATCCATCATGACAGACGTTTTTGCACCACAAGGATCACAGGGAGCAGACACAGACTCTGTGGCTGGGACAGAGCAACAGAGAACGCTGTCGCCCAAGCACAGTCACCTGTCCAGTTCATCTCATCCTTCACTCAGAGGCATTGGCCTCCTGACTCAGGAGTGATTTATAAACAACAGGAGAGCCTGCTACGAATGCACATTTCTACGCCTCCTGTTCAAGAGATCAGAGGTGGGCCTGGAATCTTCACTTTCCACCAGGGCTTCCGGTGGTGATGGCGCTGGTTGTCTGCAAAATCATCCCCAAAGACAGAAGTCTTAACCCTGTCTCCTATGGATGCCCTTATTCTGGTTCAGGAGGACGCAGTTAACACAGCATCATGGAGTGTGAGGTTGGGAAGGGTCCTTGAAACACACCCAGGATGGTTTACTTCAAATGTGGGGAGGAGAGACCACAGAGTCCTGTGTTCAAGTACAATTTTCCCTACAGTATAATTAAATAAAACTCACAAAAGCGCACTGAAAGTGGTGGTTGGCCGGTTGGTGAAGGAGAGGGAGAGAAGAGCAGGGATGGGGCCACGCCTCCCACATTCCTTGGCAGTCAAGAGGGGCTCCCTGGCCCCGGCTTTGGGGAGCATCACCTGAGAAACAGTGATCAGGCCCCAGTGACAGGATGAAGAGCCCGAGGCCTGTAACCAGAGCAAGGTTACACTGCTGGTTGGGAGGCGACGTCACCTCTCTAGCTCTGGTGAGCCAATGCCAGCAGGGACTAAACTAGCCTGATACACCACCCCAAGAGGGCCTCCTGCCAGAGCGAGAGCACACACCTGCCCACCTCTACATGGCAGATTCCCTGTTCCCCTCCATTTCTGAAATGGGTCCAAGCCGTCACTATAACGGGCAGACATTTGGACAGACCTTCAACACCAGCACAGTCAGAAAGTAACCATTTCTCCCTTCCTGAATGAGCTCCTCCCTCTGAGCTTCCTGTGTCTTTCATCCGCTCTCCTCGAGTCGGAATCCACAGAAGCTTCCTGGAAAAGGTGTTGTGTAGAAGTGAAGAGCGTGGTTTAGAATCGGAACACGGGTTTTGAAGCTTGCTTGCACTGCTTATTGGCTCTATAAGCACTGTCAAGTTACCCAGCTTCACTGGGCACCAGCTTCCTCAGCTACAGAAAGGAATGAATAAAGACATGTTCGTGGTATCCGTGTTCGGACACACTCCATAGATATCCCACAAGTGCCTGCCACATGCCACGTAGCAATCACAGACACTTCATCGGCGTTATCTTTCCTGCTGCCCCCTCCTTCCCCTGCAGCATCCCTGGGTCTTACCAGCCTCCCCCTTGCTGTCCACTCATTCCCTTGTTCTCCATTGTCCCCGCTGCCTCAATCATCCAGTTCCTGGTTATCCATTTTTACGCCAAAGAATAGCTCTGCCCCTGGCTTCAAGACACTCCATTTTCATTACACCTCCTCAATCGTTATGCATTTTCAAGTGGCTCCTCATTACCTAGTGGTTAAAAACCAGCTTCCCAACCAGGCACTCAAGAATATCCATGATCTGATTCTACCTTACAGACCAGCGTCACCTGCCCTCCTCCCCAACACCACTAAGCACTAGCTGCACCGCCTCCTGCTCCCTCCTGCCTGCCTGCGTCAGGGTAATCTCAGCGCCACCCCTCTCCTCAGGCCGACCCCTCTCCCAGAAACACCCTTCCTGCCTCGTATCCAAACACCTTGCCTCCCGGAATCAGCTCAGGCTGCGTCTCCTGCATCCTCACTCATACCCTCTGGCCTGACTCCTTCATATGCGTATCCTTGAGACCTCATAAGCTGTATTTCAGAACAGTGAGGTCTCCAAACCAACGGGCCAATATTCAAATTAACATTCGGCTCCTCTGTGTCCATCCATGTGGTCGAAAATGGTAGAATCTCCTTTTTTAAGGCTGAGTAATATGCCATCATGTGTGTGTACGTGTGTGTGTCTGCATGTGTGTGTGTGTGTGTGACAATTTCTTTTGCTAAGTGAAATATATAGGAAGTGAAGAAAACGTAAACAAAAACACAGGAAGAAAAATGCCACCCGGTCCCACTTATATGTGAAATGCAAAGAAGCTGAAGACACAGAAGCAGAGGGAAGGTGGAGACCAGAGTTTGGAGGTGGGAGATGGGGAGATGTTGGTGAAAAGGCACAGAGCTGCAGCTGCATGGAGACCTACTGCGCAGCACCAGGCCTGCAGCCGATGACGGTGTCCATGCACTCACCATGGGGATCCTTTCACAGTGTGTCACATCAAGACATCATACACTTTAAATCCATGCAGTGTTATTTGTCAATTATACCTCAGTAAAGCTAAAACATTTTTATTTAATTTTAAAAATTGAGTTCCTGTATTTATTAGCAGCTCTCAAAGAGCATTGAAGGGAATCCAATTCAGAGCTACAAACCTCTAAACAATTCCTATTTCCCTCCTTCCCAATCCCCTTTCCTCCTGGAGTCCCCAGACCCTTCCACTCTCTGAACTCACTCTCAACTCTGTCCCGGGTCACACCCCCGGGATTTCCCATACCGGTGTCTGTTCCTTCTTCCTGCCCCACACCTCAACCCTGAGCCTGTGCCAGATCCCCCACCAAGACGGCTGGAAGACCCCAACCCACCACGATCCCTCCAGGTCTCACTCCACTGGAATGAAGCTGGGAGCTCCCTGGAAACTGTGTATTTTTCTGTCATCTCATGAGAAGCCCCATGGTGAATTTCTAGTAAATAATATCCTTCGTCTCGTTACAAATTTATTGTCTGTAACATTCCCTTGTGACAGTGGCTCCCACCCTGTCCTATGGTAACTGAATGGCCTCTTGCATAAGGCTTATCTTCCCAAACACACTGTGAGCTCCTGAGAGGAGCGGGATGGGTCTTGCTTCCTGGGAGGCCCCGTCACAGCCCACACCACACATCTGAGGGCACGGTAGAGTCCGACGGAGCTGAGGAGAAGGAAGCGGTGCCTGCTGGAGCCGGGAGGGACGCACACCTCGTCTTTACCACACCACGCAACCCTACAACATTGCACATTAAATCACATCACGGCAAGACATGAGTTATTTCCAGATCACAAAAGAATAGCGGTGCAATTGAACAGTAACTAGAATAGGCTGTGTGATTGCCTTCACCACCAAATTCTCAGGCTATCATTAAACATATAGGACACAATACAGTTCAGCGTGAATTCAGACATCTGTGAAAAATTCTTCGTGGGAGTGGGAGTGACTGGGATCCCACGTGTAGGGTGCACAATATGGGCCTGCACGTACAGCTGGAGCCCAGGATTTTTAAATAGCAACGTGAACATCTGGTGTAGGAATTGTGGCTTCTCCTGGATGAGCAGGCTTTAAATGCCACGCTCTGTTGGGTGCTTCGTGGAGCCAGAGATCTTGTAAATCAGGGTTTTCGCCAAGGTTCCCATTGAGCTGCGTGTCACAGGCCCAGTCAGCAGATATTTATCGACCAATTAATGTTGCAGGAATATTTATAACTGCTGAACTCCTCAAGTCAGGCATTTTCCCATGATTACTCTTTTAAAGTATAATCTTTCCAACATTCTTTTAAGGGAGGCTGACATTATGCAATTAAATATAAAGTGACACGGTGTAATGCTGTTATTTTGTGGGAAAAGTTTTAAAAATGCTATAAAGGGAGAACATTCCAATTTGGTATGAGATTGCAGCAGATTCTGATAACAGGGCCTATCCTGTGTTCCAAAGGCAAACCAGCGCATCTTACTCAGAGTTTTTTGAGGCCTATAAGCAAGGCTGTCAACATAATTTTGTAAAAAGTGAATCTGCACAGGAGGCACCAGAATCGCACTCAATAAATACCAAGAAAAATCTTGCTGGCTTCATTCATGCTGGGATTGGCTGTGCGTTGCAAGTAGCATGAGAGAAGTTAGGGCAAGTGAGTCCAAGAATGAGTCCTGGTCTCTGTGTGGACAGTGAAGTGTGTCTCCTTGAAAGTGCTGGTCCTTCGTGCTCTTCAGGTCGGATCCCCATGCACCTGGGGAAGGAGCTGGTGAGTTCCTCAGGGGGATAGCGATGGGCATCACGATTCAGAGCATTGACAATCAACGTTGAATAAAATACGTCCAAGGACTAAGCTCCAGGACAAACCAGAAATCTTCAGAGTCGACATTCCCCTATCAGATAAAACTGTTCAGCCAGCTCTGAGTTCAGGTGTGTGAATTATTTCTAACCTGCATTTCTCCATCTTGTCCTCAGGGAGACTGAGGGCCTGGCTGGAGTTAAGAGGCAGTGTAGCTCCCACACCTGCTAAGCCTGTTCGCACAGGAAATGAGGTCACCTTGGCATGGCTTTTTGTTTTAAGTGAGCCAATGCTTGTTCCTTTCTTTTTTAAGAATTTTCCAAAATATCTTTTTACATCTAAACTAAAATTGTCCACAGATAGACAGCATTCACTCATCTGTGGTCTCCATGCAACCTTATTCCCACCTCGAAGGCCAGGCCATCTATCCATCTCTTTTCTTCTGCTGTCTTCTCTCACTCCTCAAGATTCCACAGGGATTACCTCCAAGGGCTTGGCCATCTCATTTCCAAGGTCTTTTAGATCTTCTGGGTCTGACAGCTTATACTTCCTTACAGACAGCAGATACCACGTATTATTTTCTATTTGAGATTTCAGTTCTCTCAAGTTTGCTCTGTCCTTTCTGTTTGAAGATCATTTTTACATAAAGGAGATGGAAAGGAAAGTAGAAATTGAGTCATTCCAGCTTCTTCTCCATCTGTTAACATCATACCATCTGCCCCTTGCTTCTTGCATTAAACAAAACAAAGCAACACAGAGTCTCAGATGATTCTAGATGAAACCAATGTGGCCCTAGAAGTGGATAAGAAGAATGCAGCCAAAGGTTTTATGCGTTCCTAAAGGCAGAAGAGAGTCTAGGGTGCTGGCTTGGACTCCCTGCAGACCCCAGACACAAGGGGAGCCTGTCTCACTCTCCAGCTCTCTCCATGTGCCTGCACCAGCTGCTGTGTTCTCACTAGAGGGGAAGGAAAGAGCAGGAGACCTAGGAATGACCCCAGAGGACGTGGCAGGACCCAGCCCAACTCCTTCACCTTCTCCAACGTGAAATGGAAGCTGCAAACCGCTGAGAGGGCAGGGTTTCCTTAGCCCCAGAGCCCAAGCAGAGACCTGTGCATCCAAGTAAGGGGAAAGCACCCATCCTCTGCCTCTGAGCAATCAACGCCGAAGCTCTGGAAGGGATGACCGGTGAGCTCACAGGTTACGTACAATGGAATTATAAAAATATGCCTGATGAATCCAAAAGAAGGCAGAAAAAGAGAAAAAAAAAGAGCTAAGGACAAATAGGACACTGCCACAGCGATGATCACACAAAACGTCAATGGTCTGAATATTCCAGTTAAAAGGCAGAGATCATCAGAGCGGATTAACAACACAAGACCCACCTATACACTGCCGGTCAGAAACCTACTTTAGAAGACAGCTGGGCAGTGCCCTGGACAGTTAGATGCCATTGTTACATAGAACACAGTATACTATTCCAGGTATTTAACCAGGAGGAATGAAAACATACGTTCATGCAAGTCCTGTATACGAACATCTAAAAGCAGATTTATTCACAAAAAAAACCAAAAACTGAAAACAATGCCAATGTCCACCCACTGGGAGTGGAAAAAGAAATTGCAGCCTCTCTGCAGTGGAGTACTACTCTGTAGTGAAAAGGAACAGCTACTCTTGCACACGGTAGCACGGGTGCTCTCAGCGTCAGTGTGCCAAGTGAAAGATACCAGACACAAAGGAATACACGCTGCATGATTCCATTTTCATGCCCTCGTGGAAAAGACAAAACCACAGAGGCAGAACTCAGATCAGTGTTTCTCAGGGGCTGGGAGCAGGGAGATGTTGATCCAATGCAAAGGGCATGAGGAAGCTTTGTAAAGGGGTGGAATATTCTATCCCGGTTACATGAGTACACACCACACTCTTCAAATTATATACTAGAAAAGTGTGCATTGTACTGTGTGCAAATGATACCTCAATATGCAAAAATACTTAGGTCATTGTTTTGAAAACATAATGGGATTTGCCTTTTGCTATCTTACTGGTGTTCATGAAGCACTGTCAGTTGACCGACTATAAGGTGGTCATTTGAGGGCACTGGTTCTCTTAGACGAGAACACTGTGCATGTTCTGTTGTATCTTCCCACGCGAATTCACCTTTCTGCAGAGAGTCAGCAACTGGGCTTTTGTCTGTGGCTCTTACTACTAAAAGAAAAGCCAGGAGCTGAGCTGGAAGGCTCAGAAGCATCCCCTTAGAATGAAATCTGGGAACAAGAAACAGTGGTGAATCATTTGGCCTGTTTTCACATGCCATTGCTTTCAGGGGGAAGTCAAGCTTGACTTTTCAAGATCAAAGTGCCTTTCATCCTGCTGGTCCACCTGGAAGCTGTGGTTGCTAAGAGAGACCCCAATCCAGGAATCTGAGCTGCGGAAGCTAACTGTCAATCGCCTGAGCTGGTACCAAAAGCACCCTGCGTGCCCGGCCCCTTGCCTCTCACTCCGATGCATCCTTTTGCCATCTATCATCCTTTCTCCACATGACACGGTGACAAAGAAAGCAGTAATTTAAAGAGATAACTAGAAGGACCTTCGAGGAATGGAGAAGCATCTGTCTTACACACAGAAGCTGTTTGAAAATCAAACCCGCCACCAGGCTTGCACGTTCTTGGAGAGACAATGTGGAAATGGCACCAGAGTTTCTGCCTCGTGGATAAGTAGAGGTCTCGTGAAGAAAGGCCAGTGCCTGCCACTTTCAGATAAAAAGGAAGGTATTGTCGAAATACACTCTGTGGTTGTACAGGTAATTCCTGGAGTGAGAAACCTTTTAAAAGCACTTGATATTCCTTATTTACCTTTTTAAACTGAAAGGTTTTCTTTTAACTGACCTCTTCTGTGAGCTTTTTTCTGTGGCTCTTACCCGTTTCATGAGCACCCGTCACCTCCACATCTGGTTTCCTTCATTTCCCAATCTTATTTTCTAGGATGAAAAAAAAAAATGTCTCAGATAGACCCAAGGAGAGCTAGATTCCACTTCAGTCTTTATCTGAACTGAAAAATCCATGATTTCAAAATCAACCCAATATTGTAGACCAAGCACTCATCACTAATTCTACCTCATTTCTCCCAGGAAAGGGATGGAACTGTGAACTGCCTTTGCCTGTGAAAGAATCTCTTCTAGATCTTTCAATGCATCCAGAGCTCAGAGCGGACACCGCCAGCAGCTGGACCTCTTCATCCACAGTCGTTGCCTCACAAGAACTTGTTGCCAAGCCGTTTCTGTACTGCCCAAAGCCGGGGAGCCATGACAACCATCGGGGCTGCAGGCCGCAGGCCGTCAGGCAGGCACTGCCACAGTCCCCTCCCCGGGGAGCGTCAGGAGGCAGGAGCAACCAGCTCGCCTGAGCCCAGAACCCGCGTTCTGGGTGTGAAGTGACGCCACCCTGCGCAGAGGGAAGGCACCACCGCAAGTGCAGCCTGCATGTCACATGGGGTCTGTTTTTCAGTAAAAAGTAGGTTTGCAACGTGAGATGGTGAAGAAAGCAATTTCTTACCTATGTGGCTGCAGGTAACTTAGTGAATCTCTCTGAGCTCAGCCTCCTCATCTGGACAGCAGGACTCCTTCCGTGATCTCGAGGGCTTGTGAAGGTTCTCTAGAATGAAGCAGAGTCCCTGTAGGATGGGTAAAGTGCAGAGCAAAACACAGTCAATTCCTATTGTGAGCTCTCCTATGAAAGCCTGTCTTGGTGTAGCAGATTTAAGCACAGATTTGGGGTTCGACAGACCTGGCTACAGGCCCGCCCAGTCATTCATTACAGACGTGGTCTTGGAGAAGCAAAGTAACTTTCTTATGCTTCATTTTCTCCCCACAGGAAAGAAGAACATTGACTCTTGCGTCATGGGTTGTTGGAAGGACTAAGTGATACAGGAGGGAGGCAGGGAAGGGCTGGGTAGAGAAAGGTGGGCCCCAGGCTGGAGCCCCACCCTCGGGCCTCTGTCCACAAAGCTGGGTGAGGACAGGCACTCCTGCCCTCATGCCCAAATGTTGCATTTTCCACAACCACCCTGGCCCACCACGCCCACGCCCCCATCCTGTGCCTATAAAAACCCCAAGACCCAAGCAGCGAGACATCCAGAGGAGAACATCAGCAGAAGAACACACAGGCAGCTGGACGCCCAGAGGGACACATCGATTCCAGAGCCCGCGGCAGGCGCTGAGACACCGGCACGCCGCAGGCTATTCCTGCATAACTGCACGAGTTTGGCCGGGGTGGTCGGAGAAGAGTCCCGCTGCTCAGCGACCTGACTCCAGGGGAAAACGGTCCCACTCCATCTCCCTTCTGCTCCCCCATCTGCTAAGGACTACCTCCACTCAATCGAACCTTTCACCCATTCTCCAAGCCCAGGTGCGATCCGATTCTTCTAGTACACCAAGGCAAGAACCCGGTACACAGAAGTCCTTTCTCCTTGTAACAAGGTAGAGGGTCTCATTGAGCTGGTTAACACAAGCCGCCGATAGACGGTCAAACTGAAAGAATACACGGTCACGCATGCCCACTGGGGCTTCAGGAGCTGTCAACATCCACTGCTAGTCGCAGTCGTGGAGTCAGGGCCCCACGACCTGCCCATCTGTTTGCACCCCTAGAGGTCTGGGCAGCGGGGCCCTGAAGGAGTGAGCCACTCCGACTATCACACGTCCTGCGAAGGGACAAGGAAACCTTTCCGTTTTGTAAGGATAATAATGAAAGCAAAGCTGTAGCGTGGCATCTACCAAAGCGTAGATCTCAGTAAATACTTGCTGCGATTGTAGGATGGCCGGAAAGTCTGCTTCCCCCAAAACCACCACATTATGTGACCAATACCATGTGACAGGCCTAACCTCTCAAGGAAGATGAGAGAATGCAGTCATCCGACTACTGAGCTATTCTCCACTCACGGAGAGGCTGTTTATTCAGTAGACCTGAAAGACAGAAAAACAATCAGAAAAGTCGAAGTAGTGACTTTTAAAAAAAAAACAATATTGTGGATCAAAGAAGCTGAACATTCTACATCTTTACAACTAGAAATGCTGAAAGAAAAGCATCCATCATCTTTTCAAATATATAGCTTAGCTCACAAGCAAGCAAAATCCAGGGGCCAGGAATAAAGGGACCAAACTCCACAGAGGGGTCTGGGCTGCAGTAGCCCCGCAGGATGGGCGGGAACATCAGGAACTCAGTCTCCAACTGTCCACATGACATTAGGTCCCTAGGGAGTTGGAAATTAAATATGAAACCCTAACAGAAAGACGGGGCCCTCCTCAGTAGAAAAGTACACTAAGAAAAAATCCCTTTGGCAAACACAGATGGCAAGTAAGCTTATGCCACTTTCCATGGGCTCCAAAATGTTGGAAAAAAGTGTTCCCTTAAAATTCATCACTGCAGGCCTGTTCTCATCTAGGATTGGGGTTCAGAGTTTTATTATTTGATGTAATAACCAACCACCCCACTTATTGAGACAAAGTTCTTTTTTATTGGGAAAAAATCAGCTAATAATGTAAAAAAAAAAAAAAAGGAGGAATTAGGAAGTCCACCGTCCGTAACACTGTTGAAATTATTGATTCAGGCGAGGATTATCAACTGCTGATACAATCATTAGGTTTATGATTTAAGGAACAAGTACTGTATGGAGTGCCAGACTAACACAGCACACATTGCTTTCTAGTCAAACAAGAGATGGGGAGGTAGGTTAAGAAAGTCCGACCCCAGCCGGGCACGGTGACTCATGCCTGTAATCCCAGCACTTTGGGAGGCCGAAGTGGGTGGATCACAAGGTCAGGAGTTGAAGACCAGCCTGGCCAAGATGGTGAAACCCCGTCTCTACTACAAATACAAAAACGAGCCAGGCACAATGGCGGGCACCTGTAATCCCAGCTACTCAGGAGGCTCAGGCAGAAGAATCGCTTGAACTCGGGAAATGGAGGTTGCAGTGAGCTGAGATCGCGCCACTGCATTCTAGCCTGGGCAACAGAGCACTCCATCTAGAAAAAAAAAAAAGTGAAAACCAGACTCCAAACATGGAAATGGCTGCATGTCCCTTCAAAGAAGTACTGAGCCCATCTATCATGCCCGCCTCAGAATTATGTAATTCTTTAGGGCTGTATGTCTTTGTTGACTCACAGTTTACTATTGATTAGGGTATTTAACAACTCTGTAAGGGCAGGGTTTAAGCTGTAGAAAATTGATTCCATGCAAATTATTCTTTTCTCGTAGAAGCAAGCCCATGCCTGATAGAGATGCAAATACTGTCACTCTGGTAAAAAAGATAACCCCACCTTTACAGTTTCATTATCATATAAAACATTAACCTATCTTGTAGCTAACTTAGAAATCTTATCATAACATTCTTTCTCTCAGTGGCTATAAATACTTCTGTTTTTCCTATAATTCTTTGAACCAAAATTGCCATGTTCCTTGTTCCCCCAGTCATGGGTTAAATAAGTCTTTGTCATGTACTTACTTCCTATTTGTAAGAATCATCTTTTTGGCTTTTGAAAAATTACATTTGACAAAGCATAATTTTACATGGGAAACATCAGACAATCGTCATCTTAATTCATGTTAAGTCATTCTTAGCATCGCATGGTATGTGTCTCCTGATTTGATTCCTATGAAGCTCACATCACCCTGGATGTATTCAAGCAAATATGCTTAACTTCAATCCATCAAGATGTTAAAAGTGACAGCCAGGCATGGTGGCTCACACTTGTAATCCCAGCACTTTGGAAGGCTAAGGCGGGTGGATCATGAGGTCGGGAGATCAAGACCATCCTGACCAACATGGTGAAACCCCATCTCTACCAAAAATACAAAAATTAGCTGGGTGTGGTGACGTGTGCCTGTAGCCTCAACTACTTGGGGGAGCTCAGGCAGAGGACTCACTTGAACCCAGGAGGCAGAGGCTGCAGTGAGCCAAGATTGTGCCACTGCACTCCAGCCTGGCAACTCAGTGAGTCTCCTGCCCCGCAAAAAAAGGGGGTGACTGTAACAGATTAATAAATATTTAAGGACGTAATGACCAGATGCAGTTTGTGGCTCTGAATCAGGTCCCGGTTTAGACGAGCTAGCTGTAAATAACATTTCAGGACAATTGGAAAAATTTGAAATGGACAGTATATAGACAAAATAAAATATAATTACATGAAAAGGTGGAGATAATTAATGGAGAAAAATTGATGACAAAACACTATTATAATAAAATGTCAATTTAATAAAAAAGAGTGAATATTAAAAATATGGATAGAGAAAGGAAGAAAGAAAAAGACTTAGAATACATACACTATGGTGTCAACAATGGTGACCCCAACATTTTTATTTTCTTATGCTTTCTCTTGTTGTCTAGTTTTTAAATACACATTTACTATTTTGCAATAATAAATGCTTTTAAAATAACAAACTAAAGCAAAAAAAAAATGATACTATGGGTAGCTGAAATAGCTTTAAGCTGAACATTTTATAAAAGCATTCTAATGATGTATTATAACTCTAGGTCTCAGGTCAAAAACAATTGCAAAATTTTCTAGGTAGACATGTCCTCACCAAATTTGCAGTTTTCCTGCAAATACATTCTCACTAACAATGGATTCAATTCAAAATAATACAAAACGAGAGTAAAAAAATGATGTCCTTTCAAAAAATTTAAAAAGCATTTCCAAGGTGAAGAAGTTCTTACAGCTTGGGAAACCCTTCTTTTTGGGTTACTGAGACTGCAGAGTAAATGGACACCTTGTCCACCCACATACCTCAGAGACACTGCAGGTTCAACTCCAGATGACCCTAATGAAGCAGCTGTCACAATAAAGTAAGTCACACGAATGATTTTGGTTTTTCAGTGCATTTAAAAGTTATGTTTACACTATAATGCAGTAAATGAGGGTTCAATTGCATTGTGTCTAAAAAACAATGTACCTGCCTTAATTTAAAAATGCCTGATTGCTAAAAATGCTAACTATCACCTGAACCTTCAGCAAGTTGTAATCTTTTTTCTGGTAAAGGGTCTTGCCTGGATGTTGATGCCTGCTGACGGATCACAGTGGTGGTTGCTGAAGGCTGGGGTGGCTGTGTCAATGTCTTCAAATAAGACAACAGTGAAGTTTGCTGCATTAGTGGAATCTTCCTTTCATGAAGGAATTCTCTATAACATGCGATGCTTTTTTTGTAGCATTTTACCCACAGTAGAACTTTCAAAACTGGAGTCAGTCCTCTCAAATCTGGCCACTGCTTTACTAACTAAGTTTATGGAATATTAGAAATCCTTCACACCTGTAATCCAAGCACTTTGGGAGGCTGAGGCAGGAGAATTGCCTGAGCTCAGAAGTTGGAGACCAGCCTAGGCAACACGGTGAAACCCCGTCTCTACTAAAATACAAAAAATTAGCAGGGCATGGTGGCTTGCGCCTGTAGTCCCAGCTACACGGGAGGCTGAGTCAGGAGACTTGCTTGAACCCGGCAGGCGGAGGTTGCAGTGAGCTGCGATTGTGCCACTGCACTCCAGCCTGCATGACAGAGTGAGACTCAGTCTCAAAAACAAACAAACAAACAAAAACAAAAAATAAAAACCTTTGTTTTCATTCCAACAGTGTTCACAGCATCTTCACCAGGGTAGATTTCATCTCCAGAAAACACTTCCTCTGCTCATCTGAAAGAAGCCACTCCTCATCCATTCAAGTTTTATCCTGAGATTGCAGCAATCCAGTCACATTTCAGGCTCCACTTCTAATTTTAGTTGTCTTGCTTTTTCCTCCTCATCTACAATTAATTCCTCCAGTGAAATCATGAACCTGTCAGAGTCATCCATGAGAGTTGGAATCAGCTTCTTCCAAAGTCCTGTCATTGTTGATATTTTTGCTTATCTCATGAACCATGAGATAAGACTGTTCTTAATGGTGGCTAGAATAATGAACCTTCTCCAGAAGGTTTTTAATTGTCTTTGCCCAGATCCATCAGAGGAATTATTATCTATGGTATCTTCAACCTTACAAAACGTATTTTTTAAATAATAAGACTTGAAAGCTAAAAAGGCTCCTTGATCCATAGGGTGCAGAATAGATGTGCTAGCAGGCATGAAAACAACATTAATCTCTTTGTGCATCTCCATCAGAGCTTTTGGGTGACCAGGTGCATTGTCAATGAGCAGTAATCTTTTGAAAGAAGTCTCTTTTTAAGCAGTAGATATCAACATTGGGCTTAAAATATTCAATAAACCATGCTGTAAACAGATGTTCTGCCATCCAGACTTTGTTGCTGCATTTCTGGAGCACAGGTAGAGTAAATTTAGCATCATTTTTAAGGGCCCTCGGAATTTTAGAATGGTCAATGAGTTTTGACATCAATTTAAAGTCACCAGCTGCATTAGCCGCTAACAACAGAGCCAGTCTGTCCTTTGAAGATTTGAAGCCAGGCATTGCCTTCTTCTCTCTAATTGTGCAAGGCCCAGATAGCATCTCTTCCAATAGAAGGCTGTTTCATCTTCATTGAAAATCTATTGTTTAGTGTAGTGATCATTGTCAACCGTCTTAGCTAGATCTTCTGGAGAACTTGCTGCAGCTTCTCCATCAGCTGTTTCACCTTGCACTTTTATTTTATGGAGATGGCTTCATTTCTTAAAGCTCACAAATAACCTCTGCTAGCTTCAGATTTTTCTTCTGCATCCTTCTCACTTCTCTCAGCCTTCATAGAATTGAAAAGTTAGGACCTTGCTCTGGGTTAGGCTTTGGCCTAAGGAAATGTTCGGCTGGTTTGATCTTCTATCCCAGACCACTCAAACTTTCTCCGTATCAGCAATAAGGCTGTATCTCTTCATGTGTTCACTGGAGTAGCATTTTTAAAGTCTTTCAAGAGCTTTTCTTTTACATTCACAAATGCAATTAGCTAATTGTTTGAAGCAAGAGGACTAGTTTTCAGCCTACCTCAGCTGTTGACATGCCTTTCACACTAAGCTTAATCATTTCTAACTTTTGTTTTAAAGTGAGAGATGTGCAAGTCTTTCTTTCACATGAACGCTTTGAGGCCACTGTGGGATCGTGAATTGGAGTGATTTCAATCCTGTTGTGTCTCGGGGAATAGGGGGCCTGCCTGAGTAAAGGAAGGGAGATGACGGAATAGCCAGCCAGCGGAGCCGTGAGAACACACGTTTATTGTAAGACCTCAAACTATGAGAATCCTAGAATAAAACCTTGGAAACATGATTTTGGACATAGGCCTTGGGAGAGAATTTCTGACTAAGTCCTCAAAAGCAGTTGCAATAAAAACAAAAATTGACAAGTGGGACCTAATTAAGCTAAAGAGCTTCTGCATGACAAAATAAGATATCAACAAAGTAGACAGACAGACTGCAGAATGGGAGAAAATATTCACAAACTCTGTATCTGACAAAGGTCCAATATCCAGAATCTGTAGGGAACTGAAACAATTGAACAAGCAAAAAAAAAACAAAAAAAAAACAAAAAAAACCCCCCCAAAAAACCAAAAAACCAAAAAAACACCCACTAAAAAATGGGCAAAAGACGTGAGTGGATACTTCTCAAAAGAAGACATATAAGCAGCCAATGAACACATGAAAAAATGCCAAACATCACTAATCATCAGAGAAATGCAAATCAAAACCACAATGAGATACCATCTCACACCATTCAGAACAACTATTATGTAAAAGTCAAAAAAGAAAGAAAAAAAAAAACTAGATGTTAGCAAGACTGCTGAGAAAGGGAGCAATTATACACTGTCAGTGGGAATGTAAATAGTTCAGCCACTGTGGAAAGCAGTTTGGAGATTTCTCAAAGAACTTAAAACAGAAATACCATTCATCCAGCAATCCCATTACTGGGTAGACATCCAAAAGAAAACAAATTATTCTACCAAAAGACACATGCACTTACACGTTCATCATAGCACCGTTCACAATAGCAAAGACATTGAGTCAACCTAGGTGTCCATCACCAGTGAATTGAATAAAGAAAATGTGGTACATATCCACCATTGAATATGATGCAGCCACAACAAAGAATAAAATCATGGTCTTTGCAGAAACATAGATGCAGGGGGAGACCATCATCCTAAGCAAATTAATGCAGAAACAGAAAACCAAATACTGCATGTTCTCACTTATAAATGGGAGCTAAACATTGGGAGCTCATGACATACAGACGGGAACAATAGGCACAGGGGACACTGGAGGGAGGAGGGTAGAGGGGGCAAGAGGGAGAAACTAACTGTTGGGTAGACATCCCAACACGCTTAGCACCGAGGTGACAGGATCCTTTCTATCCCAAACCTCGGCATTACACAATATATCCCGGCAACAAACCTGCACGTGTACCCTAAGAACCTAAAATAAAAGCTGAAAAAAAGCCCACACATTTATGATTAAGTTCCCTGTCTTATATGGGTGTGGCTCATGGCATCTCCCAAAAATTACAATACTAACATCAAAGACACTGATCACAGATCATCGTCACAGATATAACAATGAAAAAGTTAGAAATATTCCAAGAATACTAAAAATGTACACAGAGACGCAAAGGGAGTACATGCTGCTGGAAAAATGACATCCATAGGTTTGCTCAGTGCAGGGTTTGCCATTTTAAAAATCCACATTATCTGCAAAGGGCAATAAAGTGAAGTGCAATAAAGCAAGGTGTGCCTAAACCACATGTGGTGGTCAGAACAGAAAAAGCAAAGAAATAAGATTGTCTTGGAAAGGGGGAAAAAAACCCAAAATGATACTTTTTTACAGTCCATATGTTTGTCCACACCAAAATTTTAAAATACTTTTATTAGAATTATTAAAAGACTTTAGTGAGATATTTGGATACAACATTAATAAACAAACAAAAAAAAAACAATTTAAGGATATCCAATTCCAGAAAATACAGGGTGAGAGAAACCACATTTACGGTCTTACTTGCAAAAACCAAAATGTAAATAAAAAGATACAAAATATTTAAAACAACAGCTTCCAAAGGTGGGCACAGGCTGTAGAGACAATGATCCCTGATTGCTGGAAGCAGGTGATGAAAGCCCTCGCTTCCTCTGGCTTCCTGACCGGAGAGCTTGACAGGACTCAGTGCAGGAAGGGGGTGCCTGAGTGGATCTCTGCGGGTTCCCCAGTGAAAGGATACAGAGGGGAGAGAACAAGGTGGCTGGAATTCAAGGAGAGAGCGAGCACCCCAGAGGAGGGAGTGGCACCTCCACAGAACCCTGGAGACAGCAAAGGGTCCCCCACACACGTTCAGCAGCGTCCTGATCATGTTAGGAGACTGCACGAGGCTGGGAAAGAATCCTGTGAAAAAAAGAGAGGGGGCCGGATGCGGTGGTTCATGCCTGTAATCCCAGCACTCTGGGAGGCTGAGGCGGATGGATCACCTGAGGTTGGGAGTTCGAGAACAGCCTGACCAACATGGAGAAACTGCGGCTCTACTAAAAATCCAAAATTAGCCAGGTGTGGTGGCACATGCCTGTGATCCCAGCTACTTGGGAGGCTGAGACAGGAGAATTGCTTGAACCCGGGAGGTGGAGGTTGTGGTGAGCCGAGATTGCATCATTGCATTCCAGCCTGGGCAACAAGAGCAAAACTCTGTCTCAAAAAAAAAAAAAAAAAAAGAAGAAGAAGAAGAAGAGAGAAAAAGAGGGAAGAGGGGCTGTGCTCACAGAGAGGCTGGAACAGTGCCTGAGAGAGCACCTCGCATTCCACAGGACACTGGGCAGGACACTCAGAAGGGCCTCGACTCTGTCACAGGGAAGAATTTGCCCTAAACTATACATGGCTGTGGACCTGCCTGACAAATGTTGAAAAGCAAAACGGAAAGGATCGAACTGTTTCCAAGTAACGTAACTATGTGCCAGGAAAAAAGCTCAAGAATATTTTTAGGAATGTAAAAATATCCAGCACCCAGTAAGAAAAAATTCGCAATGTCTGGGATCCAATCAGAGACTACCAGGCATGTAAAAGGATAAGCAGGCAGGTACAAAAGCAGGAAAATACAACCCCTAATGAGGTGAAAAATCAGTCAATCTAGGGGGACTTAACACTGACATGAGTGTCAGAATGGCAGGCAAGGGCCCTAACCAGCTACTATGACAGTAATCCACATATGCAGAAATCTAAGGGGAGACGTGTAGGATATGAGAAGGAAAACCTAAATCAAATGTCTAGAGACTAAACTACAGTGGGTTAGATAAAAAATGCATGGATGGAATACATGGATGATGGAATTAATAGAAAATTGTTAGTGAATGGACAGACACAGCAATAGTAAGTATCCAAAATGAAACATACTGAGGAAAACATAATTTTTAAAAATAGTGTCAGGGAGCTACAGGACAGCTTCAGGCAAGTTAACATACATGTAATTGGAATCCATGAAGAAGAGGAGAGAGAAGGGTACAGAAGAGATATTTGAGGATATAATGGTTGAAAGTCTTCAAATTTGATTTTTAAAACTACATACTCACAGTTCTGAGAAATGCAATCACTCCCAGCACAAGAGATATGAGTAACATCACCCCAGAATACATTATAATAAATTGCCCAAAACCAGTGATAAAGAACCGATCTTAAAAGCAGCCAGAGAACAAACACTGAATTTTTGTTATGCATTACATGCAGAGTAACAAAACTAAGAATGACAGCAGATTTTTCTTTGGAAAGAATGTAAGCAAGAAGACAGTTGAGCAATGTCTTTAAAGTATGAAAGGGAAGAGAAAACGACCCTGCCACCCTAGAATTCTATACCCAGGGAAAAGAGCTTTCAAAACCAAAGGCAAAGTAAAGGCTTCTTCAGAAATGCAAAAGTTGAAAGAATTTATTATCAACGCAACTGTATTATAAGAAATGCTAAAAGGAAGTCCTTTAGGTAGAATGAAATTGACACCAGATGATATCAATAAAGAATGAAATTCATAACTATAATTATATATATATTTATTTAATATAATATAAACATATATTTAATATATAAATATATAAAATAATTTTCTTATTTTTAAATTTCTTTAAAACATAAATGACTGTTTAATGAGAAATACCACACAGTATTATAGGGTTTATAACTGATATGAAAAACAGTAAAACGTATGACAGCAACAGCATGAAAACTGGGAGGGAAGAAATGGAAGTATACTATTGTAAGGTTTATAACTTTTACAGGAAGTGGTAGAATAACAGGAAAGCAGGCTGTGATATGATGTGTACAATTAGCCCTAGAACAATCACTAGAATTGGGAAAAAAAATAGTTATAGCTAATAATTCAACAAAAAATTAAATAAAATGAAAAGTACACAATTTATTTAAAACAAGGCAAAAAATAGGAAAAGGTAACAATAAACAAATGAGATAACATAAAACAAATAGTAAGATGATAGAACTAAAGCTAACAATATTAATAATCACATTAGGCCAGGTGTGGTGGCTCACGCCTGTAATCCCAGCACTTTGGGAGGTCAAAGCAGGTGGTTCATCTGAGGTCAGGAGTTCGAGACCAGCCTGGCCAACATGGTGAGACCCTGTCTCTACTAAAAATACAAAAATTAGCTGGGCGTGGTGGCACATGCCTGTAATCTCAGCTACTTGGGAGGCTGAGGAAAGAGAATTGCTTGAACCCGGGAGCTGGAGGTTACAGTGAGCCGAGATCATGCCACCGCACTCCAGCCTGTGCGACGGGAGCGAGACTCCATCTAAAAAAAAAATTATATTACATTATATGCAAATACTGTAATCACTCAGTTAGAAGACAAACATGGGGCCAGGCACTGTGGCTCATGCCTGTAATCCCAGCACTCTGGGAGGCCAAGGCGGGTGGATCACTTGAGGTTAGGAGTTCGAGACCAGCCTGGCCAACATGGTAAAACCTTGTCTCTGCTAAAAATACAAAAAAAAAAAAAAAAAAGTATCTGGACATGGTGGTGGATGCATGTAATCCCAGCTACTTGGGAGACCGAGGCAGGAGAATTACTTGAACCTGGGAGGGGAAGTTTGCAGTGAGATGAGATCACTGCGCTGCAGCCTGGACAACAGAGCAAGACTCTGTCTCTAAAACAAAAAAAAAGCAATGAGAGAAAGCATTATAAACTGAATGAAAATGAAAACATACATATCAAAACTTGTGAGATGTTGCTAAAGCAGAAAGTAAGGAGAAATTGCTAGCCCTAAACACATATTAAAAAAGAAGAAAGGCCTCTAATCAATAATTTTGGCTTTCACCTTAGTAAACTGGAAAAACGATGTGTAAATTAAGGTAAATGTAAACAGAGGATAGGAAAAACTAAAGATCAGCTTCACAATAAGATGTAAAGATAGGAAAAATAAAGATCTGCTTTGCAATAAGATGTAAAGCAGGAACTAAAAGATGGTTCTTTGGGATAATCAAGAACACTGAAAAATTCTAGCCAGATTGATCAGAAAAAAGAGAGAAGGTATAACATGCCAATATCATAATTGACAAATGACATTGCTACTGGTGCTACAGATACTGAAAGAATAATAAGGGGTTATATGAATGAATTTGTGCTAATAAATTCTAAAATGTAGATTAAATGGAAATTTTTTGGAAGATACAAATTCCCAAAGCTCACTCAAGAAATACAGGTAAATTGAATACTTTTATATTGATTAGAGAAATTGAATTTGTAGTTAAAAACCTTCCACAAAGGAAACTCCAATAGCTTCACTGGTGAATTCTTCCAATATTTAAGGAAGAAATCATGCCATGCATACACAAACTCGTAAAGAAAATGGAAGAAGTGAGAATATTTGCTAATGCATTCTCTTAGGCCAGCATTACCTTGATACTAAAACCAGACAAGCCTTGACAAGGAAATGAAGCAAAAATGTAGATTGTTCATGTAATAGAGAGATGGGTAACACAAAAATGTCTTTCAGTAGGAGAAAAATGCATGACCATATTGTAGTATATTCTACAATTGAGCACTTTGCAGTATTGCAATGAGTGAACTTAAGTACATAAAGCTACACAACCCAGCATCGAGTTGAAAAAGTAAGTTTCAGAACTATACATACAGTGTAATTTCTACAAAGTTTGTGAAATACACAGAATAATGCTACATCGTTTATGCAATTGTACACATGTAATACAAGTATACAAATAGACCAACGGATGGTAAACATCAGTTTAGAATAATGATTCCTCTGGGGAAGTGGAAAGAGGAATGGTCTTGGGACGAAAGCCACCTAGAACGAGTGCTTCAACTGAATATGTGATGTTTTCTTTATTTTTAAAAAGATATGAAGCAAGTATAGCTAAATGATAACATTTGATAAAGCCGAATGATGTGTAGACAGTTTTTCTTTTTATTGTTTTCTGCAAGCTTAAAATATCTCATAATAAAATAATCATTGCTTGAAAAAGCAAACTGGCGACAGCGTTCCACGTAGAGAGACGGATGTTTGGCCTTTGCAGTGTGGTTTGGTCCTCACACCGAGGCGACGGCACAGCTAGGAAACTGGTGTTTTCATCGTGGCTTCAACACCACCTGTTAGGTGGTATGAACCATGGGCCCAAGCTGGGGATGCTGGTGTGTGGAGCAGTGTGACAGCCTGTCAAGGGCTCCTGGATCAGGCTGAATTTAGCTCCCTGATGGGCATTTGCCTTTAAGGATCCTCCCTTGGGCTGAGCTAGATTTTCCAAGGCTTTCCCAGGTCACACCTTACACAGGAAAACCAAAGAGGAGAACAGCACAGCTCCACAAAGCGAGTCTGATGCTCTGGAGTTTCTTTTTTCTTTTCTTTTCTTTTTTGTTATTTAGTTTTTATTTCATAATCATAAACTTAACTCTGCAATCCAGGTAGGCATGAGAGGGAACAAGGAAAACATGGAACCCAAAGGGAACTGCAGCGGAAGCACAAAGATCCTAGGACACTGTGAGCTGATTGCAGAGACGAGGTGGGGATCACAGAAGCTGGCCCTCAGACCTGTCAGAAAGTCTCCCTTAGTCAGAAAGTGAGCCTGGGGAGAGGCAAAATCCCCCTGGGGCATTCCAGAACAGACGTGTCTTAGCACCATTCTCACCTCACGCAAAACTGCTTTTCTTTTTCTTTCAGCACTTTTCCTGGCTGAGCTGCATCGAAGTACAAGCAGATGCCTTCGTTAATAAGTCTCTGAACCAGCTGTCTTCATCAGTGTTACTTCTACCACAGGGGAAAACAGAGGGACTTAAATAAACCTCCTGGAAAAAAAAACAGGATGGCGAAATGATTTCCTCTGTTCCCAATAAGATAAAAATTAAAAATAACAAAAATCACACCTTTTCTTTTTTCTGCCTGGCAGAAAACGTAGATTTCAGATTGGCCTCATTTCAGTGAGTGAGATTCCTGTCTACTGCATCAGCCTTTCCTCCCTGTCGCCAGAACGGAAAATAAATACCTTGCAAAGTCGTTTCTTTTCTTGTTTTATTATTGTTTTTTAAATAAACAGTATGATTGGAGACATCAGGCAGAGCCTCACCAGACACACCCCGGGATGAGGCCAGAGACACGTGCCTGAACCCCACTCCACATCTGGCCAGGTCCCACAGGAACGTTGACAGGGACACGGTTTCCTACGGGAAGACTCAGCAGGCTGTAAGTTGGAACAGCGGTACAGATATTTGAGATGATTTCATCTCAGCTTATTCTGGCTACTCCGACTTCCTGTCTGTAACACTCTATGGGTTCCTTTAGAAAAACATTTATTATTTAATTTGCTATGGCTTAGATTATAAAAATAATATTTATTATAAAAATCTGCGAAACAAAGATAACTACAAAGAATATGAAAATGACATGCAGTAATGTGAAGGCATAGATATGTTTCTTACATATGTTTCTTAAGACAGCTTCAAACGTGTTTCTCTTCTTCACAACATTGGTGGGAAGTTATTAGGGCAGTTAACAAATGTTTCTTCTCCTTCCACCCACATGAGACTGCACTTCACCCTTCATGGGGTTAGATGTGGCCGTGTGATGTGCTTTGGTCAATGAAATTTGAGCAGAAATGTTGTGTGTCACTTCCAGATGAAAAACCTTAACACCTAGTGTACCACTGACTACATTGCCTCTCTTCTGCAGCGGTGATTGCAGAAGACAAAAAGCTTAATTTTTTGTACTGTCATCTTTATTTCAATTCATAAATGCGTTGATAGACTAGACTAGATGATTTCTTAGGTGAACTACAAATACATTAGAAATCAAAACATAGAACTCTTTAAAGACATTTAGCTGCAGGCCAGGCACTGTGGCTCATGCCTGTAATCCCAGCACTTTGGGAGGCTGAGGCAGGTGGATGATCTGAGGTCAGGAGTTTGAGACCAGCCTGGCTAACATGTCGAAACCCCATCTCTACTAAAAATACAAAAATTAGCTGGGTGCGGTGGTGCAGCCCTGTAATCCCTTCTACTTGGGAGCCTGAGGCAGAAGAACGGCGTGAACCCGGGAGATGGAGGTTCCAGTGAGCCGAGATCGGGCCACTGCACTCCACCCTGGGTGGCAGAGCAAGTCTCTGTCTCACAGATAAATAAATAAACAAATAAACAAAGAAATAAATAAAAATAAAGACATTTAGCTTCCTATGTCCTTGTGCATATTTTGCACCAGTAGAAACGCCACTGCCTACTTGAGAATAGTGAAAAAAAGCCGGGTAATTTTAGCGCCATGACTAGTTTTGACAACACAGGCACTCTGAGGGTCTTTGGTCAATGGCCCCTATCTTTGGAGAAGAGGTCTTGTTTGCCCAGGCTGGAGTGCAGTGGCACAATCCTTGCTCATTGCAGCTCTGAACTCCTGGCTCCAGCCACCTTCCTGCTTCCACGTGTCACACAGCTAGACAGCTGGTATGCCCCAGCATGCCCGGATAATTTCTTTCCAGAGATGGGAAGAGGACTTTTTTTCTTTTAATACACCTGCCAACGAGGAGTGCCTTCTGGAATTAGGCATAAGGCCGAGCAATCCATCACTTCTCTGGTTCTTAAGGTGTGAATATGAAGTGACATGAGCATTTGCGTCCCTCACCAGTTCCCAAATTCCAAAGCCTTTAATACCAGAATAGCAGATGTTTCTGTTTAAAAGCGTGGTTTTTTAAAAAGAGATACCGAATGTGCCCCAAACTTTTCCTCCAAGTTTGCCAATGATTGTCAAACACTTCCTGTTAAAAAGAAATCAGTTTATCAACTCTCACTACCATCTAAAGGATCCCAAAATTAAATGTTGGTGCCCAGGTGTGACATGCAGCTCCTCTTCTTTCCCCAAGCACGAGTTGCTTGGAATCATTTACAAATCCTTCGGAGCCTCAGGAGTCCGGTGGCTGCCCTTAGGCCCCGAGGTCTGCATGGCCCACATCTGCACCTGGCCTGTCTGGTGGCAGCCCTGTAGGCCCTGAGGTCTGCATGGCCCACATCTGGACCTGGCCTGTCTAACACTTACTTTAGTTGGGATGGACGCCACTGAAAGCACACTTTTGAATGATATGATCCTCATAGGGAAGGCTGGTTGCTGATCCAAGGTACTAGATGCACAGCTGAGGAAGCAGGTGTCTGGAAAATCTCACTGAACGGAACAGCCCCCTACTGTGAATCTTTCTCCCTAATTTCTAAGCTCTCACTGAACTCTAGCAGGACTGAAATAATGCCATAAATAGCAAGTCCAGACTGAGTCACCACAGCCTGGGTCCCAGAGTGACTGCCTGGAGCAGAGCCCCTGCTGACCCTGGCTGGACATGGAGCGTGGGCGAGAAAGGGGCCCCGGCTCAGATCTGGCCGCCGGGCGCCCTGGTCAGGCCAGCTCTAACCTTGGCCCGCATCCCTGCCAGAGCCAGCCTGATGGTGGCTCAGGTTCAGGCGGGACCTCCGTCGTGCCTGCCCTGCCCGGTGGAGAGGCCTCAAGAGCTGCTCTCCTTTTCAGCTCCCAAGCACGCCAGGAACAGAAGGATGGGAGGCAGCCGGTTGACAATTTAGGAATAAATGTCCACTTCAGCTAAACACAGCAAGCCCTTCTCCACTATGCCAGCCCAGTTAATATTTAGCCAGGTGCACCAAAGCAAGCCCCATGAAGAACCCACAGCCCTCACCCACAGCTGCATGCCGGGCGGTGAGGATTCGCCCAGTCTGCAGGGCAGACCTGACCATGTCCTTGTCTGAGAGTGGGAAAACGGACACTGCAAAGCGCTGGCAACAGAGGGACAAACTGCAGCTGGGGACCTGGGATTCCATAGGTGGCACTTTCTGATGCCCTGTCAGAGACCAGTTGGCTGGTTTTCCGGTGTGTTCTGAGTCATGTGAAAGGGCAGACACACTGGCTTTCCCGGCAGCTGCCTGGCTGGCTGGAGTCCCCGAGTCGGTGGACATGGGCAGTGCAGCGGGGCGATGCGACCTCTCTCCTCCCTCCTTACCCCATCCCTCTTCCTCCTCCTTCCGTCCGGACTCCACCCCTTCTCCCTCCTCACCCTGTCCCTCCTCCCTCCTCACCCTGTCCCTCCTCCCTCCTCACTCCATCTCTCTTCCTCCTCTCTCCTCCTTCCTCCCTCCCTACCACCTGTCTTCCCTTCTCACCTTGTCTCTTTCCCTCCTCCCTTTTCACCCCATCCCTCCTCCTTCTTCACCCCATCCCTCCTCCCTCCTTCCTCCTTCCTCCTCATCCCATTTCTCCTCCCTCCCTTCTCCTCCCTCTTTCCTCCTCACCTTGTCACTCCTCATACCTGGTTCTTAACCAAAGGACAAGTCCATGACTCATGAGATCTGAGTTCTGCAGTTCTGTTTTGTTATGTTTTTTGTTCGGTTTTTCAGTTAAAAAAAATTACAGTCTGAACAAATGTCACTGAAACAGATTCCCAACAGACAGAATGCTCTGGTACAAACAAAAATGGCTTAAAGTTGCCTGTAGCTGTAGACTTGGGAGAAAGCAGGCCTACGTTTTCCTTAAGAATGTAGCCACCGCCTGAGGAAACAGCATTGCCAGGGTGAATCCAGCTGCGCCTCCAAAGCCCAGATGATTTCAGATCCCATCTGCAGCAGATGGCAGACTTTTGTGGCTTCTGTGGCTTCTGTGGCTTTGTGGATCCTGTGGCATTTGTGGCTTTTGTGGATCGTTTCTTTCCTGTTGGTCCCTGGTGGCCTGGAATGCGTTAAGGCCCAAATGCTGTCTTTATCTTTAATAATGTTTAATTTGAGTGAGGTGAACAGAGATCTATTAAAGGCTGTAGAAAATTTATTTAAAGTGATATTTGTGCAAAACACACGTCCTGAGCAAAAGAATGATTTTTCGACCCTCCGTTCTCAGACAGCATGGGATCTGAATAAAGTCAGGTCAGGTGCCCGCCCAGGAAGACCCTTGGCTTTCAGCTGTGTCACTATTTTCCGTGACTCCTGCTTCTAGCGGGGAAGGAGGGCTGCGACCTTCCAACGCTCGGCTGTGGTTTGCAGGCATCCCTGTCGTCTGCATCTGCAGCCCAGTCTGCTGCCACGCCCACCAAGCCATCTTTCTGCACCTCAAATAATGCTAGGATCCTTCCTCTCCCCACATAGAACATTGTGGCAAGGAAGCCCAGTTCTTCCTGGCATTGCTTGTCAGTCCACTGCTTTGAAAGTGTGCCCTTATCCAGTTGGGGCTGTGTGGACGTGGACCTGCTATTGTTCAGGAACCAGGAATGCTGGAGGTGAGTCACCCCCACCCAGGAAAATTGACCTTAGGCCATGCAGCTCCACAGGCCTGCGGAAACCTCCTGCCGGCCACCAGGTGAGAGGAACCTCTGGGCTTGGCCAGCTTTCACACGTGCCCGGGCAGCCTGGCTTTAGACACAAATCCCAGGCTGGGAGAAGCCAGAGGTGATGCTCATGAAGACTGAGAGGCTGCAGGAGTTTGTCTTCTCCCCAAGCCACTGCCTGCTTCTGTCTGAGGGCAAGGACCTGCCACCTTCACCCGTGCGGCCCTGGAACCAGGGTCAGCAGCCACAGCCCCCGGCCACATCTGGGCCACGGTATTTTTGCAAACAGGCACAAGTTGAGACGGTTTTCACACTTTTAAAAAAGTTTTTATTTCTATGTTATAAAGAGGGACATACACAGCCCATCACGTGCAGAACTCGGCATCTCTTTATTCCCACATTTCCTGGCCTTGTTAAGCACTTTTTTCCCTTAATTAAATATTTTTTCCTGGTTTCATCCATCCATATTGGGATGAGAGGGTTGTATTTTTCTGAAGTGAAATATGCTGATTCTGTTTGACTTTCTAACATGAATGGCTCAGAGACTCATGTTTAAAAGATTGAAACATTTTTTAAAAAATAACATCTTGTGACACACAAAAATTATACCAAATTTAAATTCTGGTGTCGAGAAATAGTTTCATTCGAGCCCGGCCCCCTCTGCCTGTCACATGCTGTGCTTACAGGTCTATCACACAGGGCAGCTCTCGTGGTACGGCAGAGACCACGCGGCCCACGGAGCCCGGAACACCCACAAATTTGCCAGCCCCCGGCACAGAACAGGACAGGGGCTCTCTCATCCACTGAAACGCCCCACGAGGGGCTGTGCTTTCAGTCTTTTTCTGTCTTGTTACGATTGTGACTGACTCCTGCTAAATCACTAGATTTTTTTCTTTTCTTTTTTCCTTTTGAAAGTGATATATGTTCATTGGAACAAGTTAAAAAAAATAAAATAATTAAAAATTAAAAAAAGGTCTGTGTGCTGAAATCGTTTGGAATGTCCCTCCACCTTCTTCACGCCCCGGCACTGGAGTGTCCGATGTTTCCGGTCTGAGGTGCAGCCGCCGTGGTTAAACTTTGCTTAGATGCACAGGGTGCCATTATTGTTCTTTTTACAAAAAAAAAAAAATGAAATGCTACTGTACATGGGACTCAGCAGCTTGTTTTATTTCACTGAATAATGAACATCTCTCCAGATTAATTTGGATGTCACTGATTCATTACTTTTCATAGATGCATTAGATTCCACAGTGGACCTTACAATAATGTTTTCACCTCTGCCCCTGTCGGTGAACATTTGTGTCGATTCCGTGTTTGTGTTATAATTCTGAAAATGAAAGCCTTTGTATTCTAGTATCTATGTACTAAGGCTTTTATTCTGCAGTAGACAAACCTAAAAGTGGGACTGCTGAGTCAAAGACGGCGGATTTTTCTGATATTAAGATGCAGTATAATGCATCTTCTCTCTCCAAATTACAGCGTGTCATGATGGCTGGTGAGGCCACAGGGAGATGAGGCTTTTCTTTAGAGGCTTGATTACTTTTTATCTTTAAAAACTCTCTAATAAAATGCCATTTCTTCTTTTTTAGTTTTAGATAGATTCAACTGTTGAGGCTTAGTTGCCTAAAGAAAAGAGTGCAGGTTAGACGGGGGTGTCTGTGCTTCCGTGGAAAGAAAGGGCTCGGATGGAACGGACGGGCGGCGGGGACACATCTCCCCAGAGTCAGGGACCTCCTCTGTCCCGCTGACCGTGGCGAGCGTTCCCGGGGTGTTTGTGAACTGAGAGAAGGAATGGATGGTGATAGAAAGGTCGCTGGAGAGGGATGGTGCTGGTCAATGAGGGTGATGACACGCAGATCAACCAATCTCTGTCCCCCACCCCCTGCACGGGCACAAGTGCCACTGCCCACAGACAAATGTTTGAGAACCCCTGGCTGAGGGACAGGAAGCTGAGACATTCTGCCTTCTCTGGGTTCCCCTGGGTGTGACAAGGTGTCGTCACTAAGCTGTCATTTGATTATATTGGATGTAGAGAGAACACACATTATGTGTTTCTAAAATTCAGCAACTGTTTTTTAAAAAAGAGGGATTTTCCATTTTCAAGAGGTTGTCTCTGCTCAAATAGACTCCAAATGTTGAACCGGGCTGGTCTCATATTCCTGCAAATAATATGATTAATAATATTTGTATTTATTTTCTTTTTCTGTTAAAACAGAAATCTTAAGTGATGTTATTTCTCTTCAAAGAGCAAAACAGCTTTGCAGGCGAGCTTCGGAGCCAACTCTAAAGGATCGTCAAGAGCGTGGCCGCCTCCCCGCACACACCCTGTCCTTGGCGTGGCTCCCGCAGCAGCCCTGGCCTCGCGCCTGTCTCCCGGCCTCCTCAGAGCCTGGCCTGGCTCCAGCCGTCTCCACCACTGTGTGACTGGGTCCCCTCCCGCTCTGCGCCATCCCCCAGGTCGCCCCTTTGGCTCTCCTGCAAACATACTGAGGGGATGTCCCCTCCCAATCTGGGCAGGTTCCTTAACCCTCTCTTTTGTAAATATAAAAATAGTTCCTGCCTCATAAGATGGTTCTAAAAATTAAATAGTAAAGCCCTTAGCAGAGTGCCTGCTTAAGAGTGATCTCTCAGAAAATAAGTTTGTTCTTGTAATAATAAACAACAACTCGAGTCCATACTGAGCTTCCTGCTTCAAAGGCCACTGGGGTGGACCAGCCCCACGTCTCCTCCCTGCATTGCACACAGGCAGGGCTGCAACTGTCCCCACGGGGCCTGCACCATGGTGGGACAGCCTGTGCACCCCAGGTCCCTGGTGTCCCGACCTTGCTCCAGATATGTGGCCATCAGCCTCCAAGGGCCCTGTTTTCACAAAGTCCCTTTCATTTTCCACCCCAAGCTGACAAAGGCACAGCTGGGGTGACCCCGAAGTGAGCGGTGAGACGCGGGTTACCAGCCCCTCCACTGCCTTCTCCTCCAGGCCAGCGAGAGGCAAAGAAGGAAGCCAGGGCCTGTGGGGGAAGCCAGGGCCTGTGAGGGGCCCACGCTGGTGAGAGGCAGAGGCCTCTGGCAGAGATGGGCTCTGTGCCAGCCCTGTGGCACGCTCCTCGCGAGAGTCCCCCAGGACCAGCTGGGACGAGGGCCCGTGGCGGGCACGGGGCACCCGAGGCCTGCATGGAGGGTGGAGGGGGCTCTACTGATAACAGGAGCTGATGGCCACCCAGGGGCCTACTCTGCTCCCACCAGGCTGAGGTAAAGGGCGAGACCACAGAGATAGTAGCAGACACAGGGCTGACGGGAGCACAGGACAGCTCTGGGGACCAGGACAAGCAGGGACAGGAGGCCCCCTTGAGCAAGGGCTCCCAGGAAGCAGGTGCTGCGGTGGGGGTGCTCCGCCCTGCCCCAGCCCAGGAGGCCCCCTTGGTCCCCTGTGCTTGGGACCGCATTGCACAGAGCACTCCGGCTTCTTTCCACACATGGCCTTTCTCAGCCTTCACGCACACTCGGCTTCGCAGCCCTCCTGCGCACACGTGGAAGGAAGGTCCACAGGCGGACAGCACACAGTAGGGCTGCTCCTGGATCCTGCAGCTGCATCTGAGCCTTTCCTGCCTTTGCAAAATCAGTGCTCCCTCCTGGGCCCACTATGGCACAGCTAGCTGTAGGTCCTGCAGAGCCTCGCTGAGCCTGTCTCCTGGATCCAAACCTGAAGCTGGCACCCAAGGAGGGGGCCGTACTGGTGCTGCAGCCTGCGTGGCCAAGAACTGTCCCACACCCACTGTCCCAGCTGTGCCCAAGTCACATGGCGTCTCAGGGGGCTGCCGGAGGAAGGAAGCTCAGTGCATAGAACACTCTTGATGGCAAGCCCAAGACTACATGAGCCAGCTTGTGTGCAAAGTTCTTGCAACTGGGAACCCCACGGTGGGTCTGGTCTCAGAGTCCAGGGACCTCTTGAGGTTTCGTCCTCTCTCCACCTGTCAATCACTCTCTCTGTCTCTCTCTCTCTCTCTCTCTCTCTCTCTCTCTCCCTCTCTTTCTCTGTCTCTGACTCTCGCTGTCTCTCCCTCTCTGTCTCTATCTCTTTTTTCTCTCTGTCTCTTTCTCTCTCTCTGTCTCTCTGTCTCTGTCTCTCCCTCTCTGTCTCTATCTCTGTCTCTGTCTCTCTGTCTCTCTCTCCTTCTATTCCCAGAGGAGGGGGAGGGCACTGAACCACAGTCCAGCAGATCGTGGTCCCCTGGGCTGGCCTAGCTCATCCTCAGGGCTTTCGAGCTGGGCTTGGCTCCTCCCAAGCTTGCGCGGCACTGATGGTTGCAGGGAACGTGAAACCACTGGACCTGCCTGGGGGAAGGAAGAGGTGTTGCATTGACTGGGAGAATGTTAGGGAATCTGTTGGATCCCAAGGCCAGATAGGAGGTTTGCTGGGATCAGGGTTGGAGGAGCCGTGGGGCCTTCCTCCCTCTGCCCGTTGTGTCCAGCTCCAAGAGTCTGGCTGTCTCCCACCTCTGGGGTGGAGAGGGTTCCCAACAACCCCCGAGTTCTTCCCGTTACAGATACGTCACCCAAAGCGGCAGAATCACCCTGTACGGTCCCCAGATCCACATTTCAGGGCGGGGACTGTTGGCTCCGCTGCTCCCTGGTGGGGCAGCCTGTGCAGCAGAGAATGCCCAGGCGCCGGTCTGTGGGCAGCGGCCAGCGGCCAGGACGAGGTGAGGCACCTCTGCCACCTGAGCCTGTCTCCAGCCACAGCTCCCACGGCCACCAGAGCAGTGGGCTGAGGCTCCTTGACAACCTTCTTATAACCCCCGAGCCTGAGAGTGGCTGAACCCCTAAGTGTACGTGCTCCCAATCACAGCTGGTGATAAGGAAACCACAATTCTTCTGCCTTACTGAAAGGCTATAGCACAAAAATGTGCTGAACTACGGACTAGAGCAGCGCTTGTCAAACTTAAGCAACATCTGCACCTACTTGAAATGGAAACGTGTCCTCATGTCCCTCCCGGGGCCACGAGACACGGGAGGCCGAGTGCTAAGGCCTCATCACCAGGCTGCCGCGTGGCTTGCATGGTTTGGAGACGATGCAATGCATAGTTTCTGTTTGGCTGCACGCGTTGTCTGAGCAGGTGTCTCTCTGGCATGCAGCCCTGCCCTTGTTTGCCCTAGAGCGGAGGAGTGGGACGCATTGTTACCACTTTCAGTGGAACCTGCTCCGTGCTGCAGCAAAGCCATCATTGAACCCAAGACCTCTCACAGACTCTCTGCTTGGCCACAGCTAAAATCCTACTCTCCACTCAATGATGGGAAAAGTCACCAATGGGTAAGCTGCTGTTGGAATTCAGAAATAAATATTTTTAAAACTTTGAACTCAAAAGTCAGGATAGAATCAACCTCTAACATCAGGGTGTAAGTGTTTGGTGTGTGTGTGGTGTGTAGGGTGATGTAGGGCGAATGATGTGCATGTGGCATGTGTATGGTGAGTGTGTGTTTTGTCTGTGTGTGGTGTGTATGTGGTGTATATGTGTATTGTGTGCATGTGGTGTGTATGATGCATGTGTGTGAAGTGTATGTGGTATGTAGGGTGTGTGAGTGGTGTGCATGTGAAGTGTGTGTCTATTGTGAGTATGTGGTGTGCGTACTGTGTGTGATGCATGTGTATTGTGTGTGATGAGTGCTACGTGTGTGATGTGTGTGGTGTGTGTATTGTGATTTGTATATGTGTGTAGTATGTAATGTGTGGGGTGTGTGTATAGTGAGTGTGTGTTTGTGTTGTGTGTTGTGTGGGGATGTCGTGTGTGGGTGACGTGTGTATATGGTAAGTGTGTGTTTTTGTGTGTGGTTTGTGTTATGTGTGATGTGTGTATATGATGAGTGTGTGTGGTGTGTGCGATGTGTGCCTATATGGTGAGTGTGTGGTTTGTGTGTGGTGTGTGTGTGTAGCATGTATGTATATAGTGAGTGTGCATGTGGTGTCTGTGGTATATGTGTGGTATGTGTGGTGTGTTTGTGTGGCATTTGTGTGCAGTGTGTGTTGGTGTATGGTGTGTAGTGTGGTGTGTGTGGTGTGTGTGAGGTTGTGTTGCGTGAGTGGTGTGTGTGTGTGTGGTGTGTGGGGTGGTGTGCATGGTGTGTGTGGGATTGTGTTGTGTGTGTGGTGTGCGCTCTGTGTGCCTGTGGTGTGTATGGTGTATATGTATGTGATGTGTGTGGTGTGTGTGAAGGTGTGTAGTGTGTGTGGTTGCGTTGTGTGTTTTGTGTGTGGTAGGTGTATGGTGTGTATGTGTGGTGTGTGGTTGTGTTGTGTGTGGAGAGTGTGTGGTATCTGTGTCATGCATGTGGTGTATGTGGGGAGTGTGTGTGGTGTGTGTGCTCTGTGTGGTGTGTGTATGGTATACGTGTGTGGTGTAAGTGGGATGTTATTAGTGTGTGGGGTGTGGTGTATGTGGGGTGTGGTTTGTGTGTGGTTGTGTTGTGTGTTTGGTGTGTGTGATGTGTGTAGTATATGTGTGTGTGGTGTGTGTGGTGTTTGTAGTGTGTGTGGTATGTATGATGTGTGTGGTGTATTGTTGTGTTGTGTGTGTGGTGTGTACGGTATGTTAGGGGTGTGGTGTGTGTATGTGTTGTGTGTGTAGTGTGTGATATGTGTGGTGTATGTTGGTGTGTGTGTGGTGTATGTGAGATTGTTGTGTGGTGTGTGTGCTCTGTGTGTGTGGTGTGTATGGTATATGTGTGTGTGAGGGTGGGAATTATTAGCAATGTGCATGAGGTGCGTTAGTGTTTGTGTGTGTTGTGTGTTAGAGTGTGCATGGTGTGTGTGGTAGTATGTATGTAGTGTGTGTGGTGTGTGTGATGTGTGTGTTGGTGTATATGGGAGTGTGTGGTGTGTGTATGGTATATTTGTGTGTGGTATGTGTGAGTGTGGTAGTGTTTGTGTGTGGTAGTATGTGTAGTGTGTGTGGTGTGTGTGTGATGTGTGTGGTGTATATGGGGGTGTGTGGTGTGTGTATGGTATATGTGTGTGTGGTGTGTGTGGGTAGGTATGGTGTGTGTGTGATGTGTGTGGTGTATATGGGGGTGTATGGTGTGTGTATGGTATATGTGTGTGTGTGATGTGTGTGGTGTGTGTGTGATGTGTGTACGTGGTGTATGGGGGGGTTGTGTGTGTATGGTATATGTGTGTGTGGTGTGTGTGTGATGTGTGTGGTGTATATGGGGGGTGTGGTGAGTTTGGTATATGGGTGTGTGGTGTGTGTGGTATGTATGTAGGGAGGTGTGTGTGTAGTGTTTGTGTGTGGTGCGTGTGGTAGTGTGTGTGGGGTAGCGTGTGTATGATATATGTGTGTGTGGTGTGTGTGGTATGTGTGTGGGGAGGTGTGGTGTGTGTGTAGGGTTTGTGTGTGGTAGTATGTGTGTAGTGTGTAGTGTGTGTGTGTGTGTAATGTGTGTGATGTATATGGGGATGTGTGGTGTGTGCATGGTATATGTGTGTGTGGTGTGTGTGGTATGTGTGTGGGGAGGTGTGGAGTGTGTGTAGTGTCTGTGTGTGGTAGTGTATGTGTAGTGTGTGTGTGATATATGTGGTGTATGTGTGTGTGTGGTGTGTGTATGCTATATTGTGTGGTGTGTGCATGCTATGTGTGTGTGTGTGGTGTTTCAATCACTCACTATCTTCTGCCTTCATTTTCTTTGTTTGTTTGTTTGTTTGTTTTTTGTTTGAGACAGAGCCTCGCTCTGTCGCCAGGCTGGAGTGCAGTGGTGCGATCTGGGCTCACTGCAACCTTCGCCTCCCCAGTTCAAGCGATTCTCCTGCCTCAGCCTCCCAAGTAGCTGGGATTATAGAGGCACCTGCCACCACGCCCAGCTAATTTTTTTGTTTTCTCTGGGCAACTTTGGGGAAGATCTGCACCCTTTAATCCATTTATTCAAAGAATCATTTGGGGAAGATCTGCACCCTTTAATCCATTCATTCAAGGAATCATTTCCTGCCTACCACGTGGCTCCAAACTCTTCCTGGGGGCTGGAGCGCCTCGCACGTGTGACACCTGCTCCAGGGCCTGCTGGTCTCAGGCCCGCTTCCCAGTCCACCGTGGGAATGTGCTGATTCTCATGACAATCCTGTGAGAAGATATAGGCATCCCCTGTTTCACCAGCGATGAAACCAAGGCACAGACAGGTCAAGGAACTTGCCCGGCAGCACACAGCAGGTAAGCAGCAGTCAAGATGCCACCAAGGTATCCTGGGGCCAGAATCCATGCTCTTAAAGCTCCACCAGCTGACTCTGCTGCACCTGCGGGATGAGTGGATGTGTTACAGAGGGTGGGTCAGTACAGGTCTGCAGCAACCTCGATTCTTGCTCCTCAGAAGAAAGAATTTGATGGAGGGGCGTAAGGCAGAAGAAGAGACAGAGGCAAGTTTTGTAGCAGGAGTCGAAGTTTGTTACAAAGCTTTAGAACAGGAATGGAAAGAAAGAAAAGCACACTTGGAAGAGAGCCAAGCAGGCATCTTGAAGGACAGTGCGGGGTTTGGCCTCTGACTTGGGGTTTTATACATTGGCATGCTTCCAGGGTCTTGCCTCCCTTCTTCCTTGATTCTCCCCTTGGGGTGGGCTGTCCGCATGCGCAGTGGCCTGCTAGCACTTGGGCGGTCACCATGCACCTGTTTACTGGCATTGTGCGCATGCTCATTTGAAGCGTTCTTTCCTTCTCGGTCAAGTGTTCCTACAGGAACGTCACATACCAGTCAAACTCTGCCATTTTGCCTCTTACTGTGCACGCTTGAACCCACTTGCTCAACTCCGAGATCTTATTGGGAAGGTGCTGGTCACCAGCTTCAGGTTTTTTCTGTCTGTAGGGAGACTGCCTTTCTCTGGCACTGGCTGCAACCAATTATTATTTTAGAGAGGCAGTTAGCAACCACCTGACCATCCCCTGATGGCTGCCTGACCTTCCTGGCTGGGAGTCCCTCTCCTGCCCTGTTCATGCCTGACTACTTACTCTAACAGACGTCAGTGAGGGGCAGATGAACCAGGAAGGAATTTGATTGTGCCGTGCTCTGTTACGGTTTGGGATTTTTTTACTGTTTGGGTATTTTGAACTTCTGGGACTTGAAGGTTTCTAGTATTGATTAATTTGGAAATTTTTGGGTCATTCAAAAATTATTCTGCCCTCTCTCTGGGACTCCAATTTCATAAACAGTATGTAATTATTTATATTAGCCTGATATTGTTCCTTAGGTGGCTGCAACCCTGTTCGTTTTCTTAAATCTTTTTTCCAAAGATGCTTCATTTTAGATAGATTTTATCAATATGTCTTCAAACTGAAAGATCTTTGTTTCTGCAGTACTTAGTCTTCTATGAAGCCCATCCAGTGACTTGTTCAATTCAGATAGTGTGTTTTATAACTAAAAATTCTATTTGGTCCTTCATATAATCATTCTTTTTCTTATGATATTCAAAGTTAAAAACAAATCTTTAAGCGTATTTGTACAGTTTGTAGAGTTGTTGTCTGCTAATTCCATTCTGTCTTTCATTTCTGGGTAATTATGTATTGACCAACTTTTCTCCTGGCTATGGTTCATTTCCCAGCTTCTTCATGTCTAGCAATTTTTTATTGGATGCTGGACATTACAGTGTTGTGTTGTTAAGCATCTGTATTTCATTGCCCTCTTTTAAAGGTTGTTGTATTGTGTTTG